>NC_138911.1:32274329-32837110 GCF_965231255.1 Vanellus vanellus | reverse complement strand
AAGTTTCTCTGTAAATAATACCTGACAAGGGATGGGAAAGATTCCCTAACAAGAGGCTTGCAATGAAAAAAGAAAGAAAAGTCAAGGAAAAGGAAAAAAACCCACAAACATACTATCAAAGTAAATGGAGGGGAAAAAAAAAAAAAAACAAACCCAAAAGAACCACCCACTTATCTTTCTGACATAAACCAGTCATCCAAAACCTATTGTGACAAACAGCTGAAGGCAAATTATCCCCGGATTCAGCCAGGCTGATTTATTTATTTGCTCTTTCTTTCTTACTTTCTCTCAAAGTTGGGACTAGGAACTTTGAGAAGGAGAGTTGCAAATGAAAGTAAAACCACCTTGTGCCTGCTGGGAAGCAGCATTTTAAATCAGTCACAGGAGATCAAAGGATGTGCAAGATGAGTCATGCTATTTAAAGGGTGCATCTACAGCTGGGAAGTAAAGAAATATTAACAGCAATCTTGCCACACCTTTTTTTTTTTTCCTCCTCTTCCTGGCAGCTTCAGACAAATGAGGAAGAAAATGGAAGTGGCAGCAGATTGAAGAAACACTGACATTTCAGTTAAACTAATATCTATTCCAAGAAGGGACAGTTGTGCACAAAAACACACCCTTTGATGGGAATTAAAAAAAATAATAATAATCCACAAACCTAAAAATTATTTGCCATGAAGCCAAAAACCTCGGAATCAATACTACAGAAAGTATAAGGTTTAATCAACATTTATTAAAAAGCCGAAAAGAAGGAATCAGAGTTTCAAAGTACATTGATTCTCTCTCACATATATTAAAAAAAAAAACAAATATATATATACACACATGAAAAAAGTATACATTTTGCAAGTTGTCACCCACAATTGGAAAAATAATCAAAAGTCACAGCTTTCATCAGCAGAGTCAACATGAGCAGATCTTTGTGACAAAAAGAGGCAGCAGTTCATGCTAGACCAAGTTAAGTATTCACAGGGCTTTTTCACTGCATCGTTACTTTCCAGCACTTAAACTTCCACTCTGGCTAAAAATATCTTCCCTGTCATTCCTTGAGCTCTCTGCTATTCTCCCCTTCCAGCTCATGTGGCCATAGAAAGAGATGCAGCACAACTGTGAGAAAAGGAGCAAGGGGAAGAAGAGTGAGCACATGGCACTAAATCCCTTGTCTACCAGGGACCAGACATGGAATGGCAGAGCTTTAAAAGGAGGCGCTGGGCTAAACTCCTGACCCTCCCTGAGGCTGCAGACCTCCCTGTCCTTCATTTACCCCCGTGAAACTTAAAAAGTCCCTCAAAAAAAAAAAAAAAATGGTTGGCAGGATTAGGAAAAGAGAGATTGAATAACATTGCAAACTGAACCCATGAAGTTATTTAGTTTTCCATAAAAATGCATTTTTCTGCCTAATTTCAGCCTAGTACTTCAGAAGAAAATTTGGAAAAGAGACATACACACACTGTTTTGCCACTGTAAATACATTCACCTCCTCAGCAAACTTTTGCCAGAGATGTTTAGCATCAGACCTGTTTTAAAAAGTTGCAGTCAAAATTCTGGTTAGAGAGATTACGGGATTACACTGTGCTTTACAGATAACAGCGTTTTGTTCCTTCCACATAAAGGAATAATAATTCACATGGTAAATGCATCAAGGTCATAGGGGGCTGTAGGACCTTCAAATCAAGTGACATAGTTAGAAACCAAACTCTAAAAATACACAGCCCCTCTTAATTATGGGACAAATGCTGCTTGGGGTAATCAGATTTAAATTGTCATGGCCACATTCAAGACGTCTCAACTCTGCCCTTCAACATCCCCTTCCACCTCCCTCAAGATCTAAGGTTCCCAAGTGTATGGAAAGAGCCTTCCCATCGGAACTGGCTTCATTGAGCAAATAATTTTCCCTGACAAGCGTGGCTTCATTAGCTTGAGCTCGCGGCTGTGGAGGCAGGGCTACGTGGCTTTCAGACCACTGGCCGCCCGGGCGAGCAGAAGAGGCAGAGGGCTGCCCACTGGGCTCACCCTTTGGGTTGCGATCGCTGGTATGGGGGGGATCAGGACCGACCCCAGCCCCACACGGGAACTACCTTCACCCCAGAGAATGGCAAATGGCACATACGCCATCAACGTGGGTGCTGCGGGTCCCTGGGGGGCCAGTGGAGCCAAGGCTGGGCCAGCAGCCGCACCCAGCAGTTGTGTGGACAGAAAGGCTGCCCTTCTTTAATTTCATGCTCGTTTTAATTAAAGAGAAGGCCTCGCGCACCAAAGTACAGCTCTAGCTCCAAAACCTCCCTGGAGCCTGCCGTTCTTTGGGGACAGGATTTTGCTCCAGAGCCGCACATTTGGTGCTAACTGGCCACCCTTCTGAAAGTGTGATTTGAACGGTATTCTAAATTCTGTAAAAATAGGAGGGCGGGCAGGCATCAGTGGGCTTCCATGATGGCACACGCAACTGTGACAGGAAAAGCAAAGCGGAAAAAACAATGTCCCACCAACTGCTCCGTTCCCTCTGCCTTCCAACCTGTGCTCCTCTCACTCGCCACCCCGAACAGTTAACACGAAGCTGACAACGGGTACAGGGCATGGTCACCTCTTCCAAAACGGCCCCTAATTTTGGGTATCCAACACAGCCGAACACACAACACCTGCCACCGACAGCAAGAGGAGCTGCGATGGTGACAGCAACTCCTGGGAAAACCAGAAGGGATTCGTTCCACCCGAGACAACACACCACCCACAGCTCCCGCAGCAGACACAGCCCGGCCCGGCCGCCTCTCCCTCACGCAGGTCGCGGGCTTTCCCCGCAGCACCGTATCCACCACGGGCCGCTTCCACGGGCGCGCCGCGGGAGGAGAGGCCGCAGCGGCCACAGCCTGGGACCGGGCACCGTCCTCACCACAGGGACCCTCCCGCCGCCGCCCCGGTGCCCGCTAAGACCCCCGCCCCGGCCAGTCCCCGCCACCACCCCCGCGCTACCGCCTCCGGCCTCCCCAGGCCTCGGCGCGGGAGGCGCCGAGGGCCCGGTGAGGGGCGGCCGCCCCCCGCCTTACCTGAAGGTCTGCGGGTGAGGCTGATGACCTCCTCGGAAAAGCCGCCGCCGCCGCCCCCCGCCACGCTGCCGTTCATGCTGCGGCCTGAAGGTGAAGTCGGCTCCCGGGGCAGCCGCTTTCGTTTCCTCGGCCGCCGCCGCCGCCGGAGGGCCGCGCCGCGGAGCGCTGGGAGTTGTAGTCCGCGGCCGCGCCGCACCGCGCCGCCCGGGGACGGGGCCCCGCTGCCAGCGGGCCAGGCCGCGCCCGGGGAGGGGCGCCGGGGCCCAGCACCGGCCTCTGCCCCCGGGGCCCGGCCCTCACCGCCCGCCGGGGCCCCACAGCGGCCCTGCCGTGCGAGGAGGCGCCGGTACGCGCCCCGGAAAGCGGTACGTCCTCCGGGCTGAGGGCCCGGGAGCTGCGGCGGCCCGCGGAGGGGGGCTGCTCCCTCCGGTTCCCGAACGCCCCCTGCCATGGGCTGCCACCCCCTGGGCCCCGGGGAACCCTGCCTGCAGGCCAGGGGGGCACAACACAGCCGCCTCCTGCCCACAGGCACCTGTCCCTGCATCCCTGCCGGGCCCCGCTTTGCTCCCCGGGCTGGAGGGGGGTTTCTCATGAAGGTTAAGGAGCAGGTGGTAGTTCGCTAGGGTGGGCATGGCAGACAACCAGGCACGTACGCGGTCCGCTACCAGCCCTTTGAACTGGCCACACAGCAGACTGAAAATCAGATCAGGCAGGGACGGGCAGGGGCAGACGCAAAAGCCCAACGCAGATAGTTAGCACGGGGAGCATCCTAGTTACGCTGCGATGCAATACAGTGGTAGCCTCTGGTTCAGAACCCCAAATAGCACACAGAACCGCTGTGCTGACCACCGCCGCTGGGAACACTAAATACTTAACTATGTCCTGCGGAAGGTGTTCAGTCTGAGGATTTGGGAAATTTCCTCAAGACTCCACAGCACAGATAATGACCTAGCAATTAAAGGAAAAATAGTTCAACTTCCTGTCCAGCAGAGGAGCCGCTTGAACCTGGGACTCCTGTACCTCAGGGAGTTCTTGAACCAATAGATTATTGGGGAAAAGCTAGCAAGGCAAAATTTATCCCTACGTATTTCCTTATTAAATGTTATCTATTTCAGCATATTCTACAAGTGTCACAATACAGACAATGGCAACAGGGGAACAATGAACAGGGTCTGGTACAATTTCATCACCCAACTGCTTGGCACTATTGGGGCACCCACTTCAACATGCTGCAGGAACTTTTCTGATGAAAACGAGGACCGGGTGCTCTGGTCTTCAGTGTTAACGCTACCGATTTGTTTGTTCAGTATTGCAGTACAAGTGACATATTTTTGACTACATTAATTCCAGAATTAGCTGCACTTTTGGATTCCTGAATTTAATAGGAAGAGGCAGCCTGGGTGCTGGACCTCTGAATTAGAGGAAGAGTGTGCCAACGTGCCTTAATGCTACAACATTAATGCTTAGCACTCAACTGAGTGTTAGAACACCTGCCTCAAAGGTGGGAGACAGGCATTCAAAGTCCAACTACACCTCCAATGATGAGCAAAACCATGATTTGTCTATCACAGGAGGACATCTTAAACCATTAAGCCCAGCATTCATACCTGTTTCAGTCCAGTTTCCAGTTACATTGTCCTGGATATCTATACTTATTTTTTTGCCAATGGTTAAGAACACTGGAAAGCAAAACTTATACAATGGCCGTCAACTATGTTTTTCTCCAAATTCGGGTTTTACTAATACCATACTTCACAGAATCACAGAATTATCAGAGTTGGAAGGGACCTCTAGAGATCATCTAGTCCAACTCTCCTGCTAAAGCAGGAATTGCCTAGAGCACATTACTCAGGACTGCATCCAGGCGGGTCTTGAAAATCTCCAGGGAAGGGGACTCCACAACCTCCCTGGGCAGCCTGTGCCAGTGCTCTGTCACCCTCACCGTAAAGAAGTGTTTCCGTGTATTTGAACGGAACTTCCTGTGTTCTAACTTGTGCCCATTGCCCCTCGTCCTGTCACTTGGAACCAATGAAAAGAGCCTGGCTCCATCCTCCTTCAACCCACCCTTTAGATACTTGTATGCCATAATAAGGCATACTTGGCACATTCCTTAAAGATACATACTGTTCCTTAGCAGCAGTTTTAATGTATTTTAGAGATGACAGTCTTGGCTTAGAACAAAAACAATTTTATCTTGATCTGAGATAACTGCAATATTAAGAGGGTTTTTTTTTAAAAAAAAAAAAGTCTCGTTTAGCCAGGAAGACATGTCAAACAAGAAACACGGGTACATTGTTTTTACTTACTCCTAGGCAGCTCCAGGCTTCACCCACCACATGTTAACAGTGCCCTAAGACTTCATACCTTGCTGCTCTGGCACAAACTTTTTTACAGGTCTTCACAGTCAGACACTTCCCTCCAGCACCATTTCACATACTAGACTGACCAATATCTCTTGGGAGATGGTACAGCAGCATTTGCAGACTGCCTCTTCCATGTTCAAGCAACTTATACATTAGCCAAGCTCTCGCATCCACTCAAAACGTTAAAAAAGGCAATTAAAACTAGGAGGAAAAAAAAAAGGGGGGGGGAACCAGAAAGATTAGGACCGAACTGAAACTTGCACCTTCATACCACAACAAGAGTAGTGGGACATTTCTAACAAACCAACAGAAATATCAAGGTTTTTGTTGCTATGGTGAAATCAGAAACAACAATATTGTCAAGGACAAAACCTCAGCAAGGGGAATCAGACATTTTATAAATCCTAAGACTAGGTTTGTTGGGATGCATGTTTATCTTGCTCATATGGCCTAAGCAGAAATAGAAGAAAAGCGTACAGAAATACTCTTGAAGAAAAGCTTGGTGAAAGCCTCTTCCCAATTAACAGTTAGTTTTTTTAGATCAGTCTTTAAGCATAGGCAAAAATGGAAACTACAGCGGTTTATTGCTTTCTCTCTTCCAAAACTACATTTGCAAGTAAGCTTTCTAGCCTAAATCATGCTTTCATTTACACCTCTGTCTCTTCAGTATACGTGTCTGTAAATAAGAACACTATGACTGAAGTGTTTCTCTGGTCTTAGTTAGCATAGATCTATACTCAGCAACTCATGGTATACTACAGCAGGCCATCAAGGTGGCACCCTGAGACTTCTGCCACTGATGTCTATATACTTAAAAAGCAAAATAAAAAAAGTCTGCCAGTACTTACAAGCTGTGCATAGGTAGCTGGAAGCTGCTGAGTGTAGTGCTTGTGTTATTTTTATCCCTCATCTTTCACCTAATCCACATCGCTTGCTTCTCACACCTGAATTAATAATTTCTCTGAGGAAAAAACATACCACCCAACATTCCCTCTCAAAAAAATCGGTCTCTGGTTGTAAGGAATAAATTTGGGGTGTTAGTCAAGGGGCAGTTATCTTGTCTTTTGCCATAAATAGAAGATTGCATCAGGATAACAAGTGTAGCCTACTGAACAAACAACCCGCTACCTCATTTTCCCCAGACAAATAGATAACAATTTAAGGACCCATTTGCTTTAGACAAAAAGCCATGAAGAACTGTGAATCACATCCTTTGTATTTCACATCCAATCATAATGTAACCAGCCACTTTTGGATGCAGAACACAATAATTTTTTTTAAAAAAAAGGTACAGGAAATGACATAGATGTCATACTTGGGAGGCTACAAGAGTTTACATTTACTCTACATTTGTAGAGTCACCAACTTCTTTCTTCTCAAATGTTGCAAGTGTTTGGGGTACTTACGCTGCCTTTACAGAAGGTTTGCTAAAAATATGGTCTTTGCTTTCCAAACACAAATAATTCTTTTGGTAGCAGACCAGAACATTTGACTCCTTAATCCAGAAACACCAGTCCTTTAAAATAAAGTTTTCACTGTAAATCTGGACTACAGCCTCATCTTTACGCTGATCTGGTTGAAAGATCTAGTCACTGCTATAATAAAAATAAAACGTACGAAAGAGTATTTCCACATCCCTTGTGCTTTTACACAAGTTGGACACATTTTGTCTCCTGTTAAATAAATGAAAAATGCAATGCTTCTGTGTGGCACTCCATAGAGCTGCAAGGACACACTCAGCAATAGCTTAAGAATTCACACAGTAAACCAAGAGAAACCCCAACACCCTGCCCTCCGAGATAGTTAGGTAAAACATCCATCAAATATTGCAGAAATTCTGCGTGTGGGAGACCTGCAGAATAGTTCCATATATTTTAGAGATCCAGTTAACTTGTGCAACCTCACAGACAGCTCCTCTTAGCGACAATAACACACATAGCACTTCTGAGAAGAACCCAGCACTCAAGGCACTGGAAAGCTTCCAGAAAAAGAAAGACAATTTGTTCTTGCGAAACATCAGGTTTGGTGTCACTACACTCTTGACGTATATCTGACGGTTCAGAAATGTAATGCTTACTGGCATGATCTGAGTAATACTTCCCTACTGTGACAAAATGAAGACCCTGTTCCCTATGATCTACGTCCCTCCCGCAGGACTATTCCCTGGAAACAGCTGGAAGGGTTTATGCCACAGACACCTGCATCTCACTGAAATACCCATTTCTTGCCTGCCTGCGTGTCACAGATGTGAATTAAATGAAGACTGCAGGAGCAATTTTTTTTCCTCTTTGGTTATTAATGAATGACAGAAACAAGTTGTTCACAAACATCTCTCCCCCTGAATTGGAGAAGGCATTAGACAAAGGAGTAAACTGGAGCAAATAAATTATTTACACCCATTTTACATTTGCAAACTATTGATATGAAGCATAAAAGCTATACTTACAGTTTGCCTATCTAGTTCAGTTTAAGAGCTCAAGGTGCAAAGAAAACAAAAGAACAGCATGCCTTACTGCCTGCATTTATTAACTCAAAATAAACAAAGATAACATTTACTGTGCATTTAATGATATCACATGAGATTAGAACTATCCAGAATGTGTGGAATTATTTTGATGAGTTATCAGCTAGCTCTGCTCAAGGGAGATTTCCCCAGGAGCATCTAAAGCTACTGCTTGTTGGTCTTCAGCAAGTGCTTTGTGGTGGATTTTGACTCACCAGCAGGTGGTCTCCTTTAGGAACTGCTGGCTTTTCCAGTATTTGAAACAACTGCTATCTTCTACAAAATTGGGCCCTTTTCCTCCTAAGCCATTCCACTATTTTCCGTTTATAACGTATGATGAGGGTTACTCCAAGGATACAGAGCAAAAGATGACTAAGTACTTTTACTGCTATTTTTGCTCTCTGAAAAATCTCCCTGGCTGGAGGGGGTCCACTGTCAATGCTCCCTCCAAATCCTTTCCACTCACAATACGGAGGAGCCCAGCCGTACCTGCAGTGACAGTTCTTACGATTGTTACACACTCCTCTGTTGTGACACACTGTCACGTTACAGTCGTAGTTCAGCAGTGATACGCTGGTACACGTGCTGTTGATACAAAGCTTATCACTACCACATGGCGTGCCATCTTCCACGGCCCCCATGTCAGCTATTGGCATCCCTACATGATAGTCGAGACCCCAACATATTTTACCTCCAACAGGGGTTTGGATCAGTGTTACGTGGTTCTGCAAGAGAGGCAATTTGTCTATGTTTTCACACTGGATCCTACCACATAAGACATTCTCAATACTGCATTTTATAAAATGGATATTGTTACGAATACCACAATTCCCAAACCGGTCACCTTGAGTATTCACTGCTTTGAAGCAATCTAAAGGAGCAGCCCTCGCTTTTTTGCCAAAGAGACGCTGGCACTGTTTACTATGGGATGAACATTTTCCTCGATAGCAATAAGCACCATCTTTGCAAGGGGTTCCATCTTGTATGTACACATCCGGCGGGCACCAAGGGGAAGTCCCATTGCAATACTCTGGCAGGTCACAGTCACCAGTACTCGCTCTGCAGAGTGTTCCTGCTGGAAGGACCTGACAGCTCTTGCAGCATTTTCCAGAAGCACAGACTGAAGCTGCAGTAAACGTACAGTTTGGGTGACAACAAGGATCCTTTCTGCAGTTTGATTCTGAACCACAGTCACATTGCTCTCCTCCTTCTATTCTCTTATTCCCACAGTATTCACGCTTCATGGTGTAGAAAGTGCCAGGTTCTGGTGGTTGGTGAATGCAGCTGGCGCCACGTCCCTGCAGGTCAAAGTAGTCTTGGTAGCTGCAGTCACTGAATGCATCGGTGTCAACACTGCTTTCATACATAATGCATTTCTTTCGTCTGCATTTACAGCCCGGTTCATCATGGCGCATTCCAAGAGTATGGCCCAACTCATGGGCAAATGTGATAACAAATGAGGACAACTTCCTATCGGTGAAAGAAGCGACTGCTGATGACCACTGGTTATTACACACAGACCCTACAAATGCTAATCCCAGGATTCTTCCAAAGCTCTGAAATGCAAATAAGTGAGCAGTATCATGGCGCAACCGTGGAGATAGGTCTGACTTCCGCCACATGTTAAAGTCATCAAGTGCCTTCTTGATAGAGTTCGTAATGTTTATAAGGTTGTTTTTGGTCCAGATCTCCAATCCCACAAGAAACAGCCGAACAGAAAGCGGTTCATACAGAGAGTCTGCAATGTTGATGATTTCTATGACCTGCCTCAAGACTTCGGATTCGTTCCTTCCCGACTTCACAAACCGCACGTTGTCCACAACCACTACGATCTTCACATACCTGACATGTGTCCACCACTCCTTCAGCATCTCCTCCTCCACCGCCCGGGGGGTCTTGAACCAGGGAAACAAAGCCTTTTGGTGCTGCAGCTCCTCCGGGGTCAGCCCACAGGAGGGGCCCACTGTGTTGTTGGCCTCCTCCATGCGGTAAAGGATGTGCCGGAAGGCCGGATCGTCGGGGATGGGCTCGATCTCATAGGTGCCATCCTCCACCCAGAGCACACCACGGATGCCCCTGCCGCAGGTGCCGAGGGCCACCAGGGAGCCGGGGCTCCCCTGCACCTCGCCTTGGTAGAAGCAGTTGTCCTGCACGAAGGGGTGTTCCTCCCAGCGGGCGCCATCCTTGCCATAGGTGACCAGGGTGAAGGGGTGGGAGACCAGGCCCCGCCGGGGCCACAGGCGCAGCACCCGTGGCCGCCCCTCCACCTCCAGCCAGTAGGAGACAGACAGGGGGTTGGTGTTGGCCCGGGGGCTCAACTGCCGTGGCACCGTCACCCAGGTGGCGGTGACACGCAGGTCCCCAGACAGGTCCCCCCAGGTGGTGGGACACCCCGCCAGGCCCAGCAGCACCAGCAGCCCCAGCAGTGCCATCACCACCCTATGCCCCGCTTTGTGAGGGGATGGAGCTCAGAAGGACCCTGCCCAGGAGGAACCACCCCCAGGCCTCCAACCGCCCCTCAGCGGGGAGGGCCGCAGCTCTCTGAGGCCTCCAGCTGCCCTGCAGCTGGGGAGGAATGGCAACATGGCGTCCCCTGTCACCTTCCCCCTATGGAAATGGCGCCCTGCTGCCTGGGGGTACATCTCGGAGGGCTGCGAGGGCGCCTTGGGACGTCCATCCCCTACTCTTTGTGAAGGTACGGAGGCTTTTGTGCAGAGGAACAAATAAATAAGCCTATCACAAGCATGTTCCCAGCTTTTTATAATCTTCATTTTCAAATTAATGGGCATTTCTCCTTCTGAGAGAGCGAGGAGGGGCCTCAGCTCAGCTTCACACTCCTCGTCACGGATGTTCATATTGAGCAAAGGGATCATTTGGTTAGACCACAAGGGGGGGGAAAAAATCTGTTTTAATAGCTCAAAGGCCGGGTTTTGCTTTGTTCACTTTTTTAACTAAAGGATAATTTGTGAGTGGAGATCAGGAACAGACTATTTCAGCTCAAAAGAATATTTGGAAAAGCTTAGGGGCTAAAATGAAAAAGCACAGAAATACTCATCTCCTAGCTGGTTACTAAGACACAGCACTCCACGGTGCCCTTTCATAGCGTGTGCCTTACTATACTACAGCTATACATGCACACCCCCCAAGAAAAAAATGTAGAACCAGGGAGGAATTCACTTCCACTACGTTCAATAAATATAGAGGTAAACTAATAGCACCAAGTATAAAAGCATAAAGCTTATCTGTGCCACAGCTGCTACATACCTACAGCAGCATGCCTTAATTACACACATGACTGATGCAACAGCTGCTTTCCCACATCACGGTCTCTCCACATTTTGTGCTTGCAGAGCACTGGGAAGAGAGCGAGCAAGCGAGCTTACAGGTACATGTACCACACGGCTGGCATCCCTGTTTTACGGAACAGCTCCATCAAGACACAGCTATAAGACAGTGATCTGGATTGTGCAAGAAAGGATGTCCTGTACAGCACAGCTACAGACAGTGGGTTTTTGGCACGTAGTGCTGGAATTTGACACAGCCACAGCTGTTATCTTTTGGGAACTCTTCACAATTCTCTTTTCAGCACTGAAAGCATACCTAGGATGAGGTCCAACCTGCTACGGCCCTTATCTTTCTCAGCTGCAGGAGGCGCACTGTCCCACCACCCCATCTCTGTCTCCGGGATCCTGCCTTTCGGCACCAACTTCTCGGTGTTGACCATCACCCTGGCACAAGCAGCAACACTGAACATTTCAAACTGCCCGAGACAGGCACTGCCCCTCAGGAGGCTGAGCAGTAAGAGGAGCAGCTGGCAGAGTGCTCAGAGCCCCTCTCTGCTGCCCCAGGGTCCCGAGCGGGCTGGTACCTTGAGCTGGGCACATGGCAGGCCTAACCAGCAGCTGTGGAGGTTACCAACAGCTGTTCAAAGGGGCCTCAGATGCTGTGAATCAGCACCTTGCTCATTCATTGCAAGCGTGGCCAGCATTAGTAGTGTACAGCTTATAACACAGTACCTCAGATTAAAGGAACAGAAGGATGCCTGCTTCTATAAGAATTTTCTAGATATCCATAATTGTATATTGTTTGAAATTTATTACTGCTTTACCTAAAACGGAACAGACTGATGACCTGCATTAGCCTTATTTTCATATTAGTTTTAATTTTAAAATAATAGAAACTATTTTCCGTGAAATCTTTAATATACAGTTAGTTATTAAATAATTGTCCACTACTTCTAAAGTATCAGTTTTGCATTCCAGGGCAATCGAACTATGTCAGATTATGTCTTTTGAAATAAATACAGCTCAGACCACAATAACTATAATAGAAAAATCCTGTTACATAATCTTTGTGTGCAGCGTCTGTAGCATTTAAACAAATACTTCTGCTGTGTGACCACTCCTTAAGTTATAGAACATGCCCTACTAAATCACTCTGCCAACTTGCTAGAGATATGTCTTATCTCCCCCTCCCTCCAAAGCTGCCTACTACTTTCTTTCTCTTGTAATATAAACATAACTGTATAGTTAGGACTAGAAAGTACTCTGTTTCCACTGTTAAACTCATGGCAGATTATTCTCGAGGGGAAGTGTCAATGTAAGTTTGTGAAGCTGTGCTGAGCACCCAAGCAAGCCCTTCAGCATCGAGGCTACATAAAAAGGGATGACGTTGTTGTGTTCAGGTTACTAGAGCCTTGCACTTCTGTACAGAGATCAAGTAAAGATCAAAGGGGAGGGAGGGAAAGATACCCATTATATGACAATGAACAGGTTGGAAGAAAAAATGACTGACCTTACAGTATAGCCAGGAAAAATCATCGCAGCAATCCATAGCTACTTCAACTGCAGAAACATTTGCCTGGCAGGTGTAACTGGCCTTCTCATGATTCATCAGTATTTTTCAAATATTTTTCAATCTGGTAGCCCCCTAAAATTTCCAGTGAAGGTGCAAGCTCCTATGGAATTGAATCCTACCAGCAAGAGGTTTACTGTTCTCACTTACCTTCTGTTGAGACTTTAAGAACAGGTCACAAAACCCCAGCAGCTTTGTGGACCACAGGTTGAAATCCACTGTCCTGACAGAAAGAAATGAATTTTTCTGATTGTTGAGAGATCAATAATACATCATAACTCATCCCACTGGGAAAACTTCTCCCCACCACCCATCCATCTATGATCCACATCAGACTAAAGAAAGTTACTTGTCACATAAGTGACCATCTGTTTGTTTTGTGCACGGTTACAGGACCAAAGCAACTCTTTATCAAAAATTCACCTTCTCCAAGAAAAAAAGAAAAACTGTCTTGAACCTTGAACGCCTAGTTATCATTTGTTTTGCCACTGAAAAAATATTGAAAAAATTTGAAAAAGCGTATCACATCAGCTTTTGTTCAGAAGCCATCTATTGGTTCAGTGAAGGCACATTCTATTTGCATAACATCTTCACCATTTTTCTCACAGTGAACCTCAATGTCTCAAAATAAAGCTAATCTCTCCCCCTTGCCTTGTCTCTCCTATTGCCTATACCCTTCTAACCTTGCTCCAAGTACAGCTTGCTTTGGACAGTCAGTACGTGTTGTTTGCCAAATGGCATCTAACTTTCTTTGCTAGGAAAAGGTTACCAAAATATGAAGTATGGGAGTGGAACAGCAAAGAGGAATGAGCAAGAACAACACATAGCCTGGTCAGACCTTCCTTGGTGAAGAGCAGAAAAAGACAGTATTTCTACTGCATCTGAGACACCATCAGCTTTACACAGTGAATTGAGGTATCCAGACTGCCCCTCCTCCTACAGTCTGGCTGGAACTTTGCATATATGTCTAAATATATGCACATGTGTGCATATCTGTTCATGTGCATACACACAGGTTTATGTACCTTCAGGCTCTCAGGAGAATGTTTCTATTAGAGTTGTAGGTCATTTTTAGGTCCTGCTACCCCATGATTTAGGCCAAGAAAAGCCTTTTTGAAGTCCGAATGGTTATTATCTAAGTGCAAAAGTAGAGCTAGCTCTCCTCTACAACCAAATCTCTCCTTTACGCAAAAGAAAGTGACACACAGGGAAAAATTCAGAACTTTTTGCTTATTTCCCTTTCATCTATAAGCTTTACAAATATTGAAAGTCCTTTGAAGGACTTTGGACTTTGGCACTCAGGTTCCAAACCGAGACAGTGCACAAACACCAGAAGAAAAAAGCTTAGACTCTCATGTACTGGAAAACGTTACTGACTAGAAGATAGCTGCTTAACAGTTTTTTTGGCAGTAAATTCCTTAGAATTTAACAGTAATACCTGACATAATGTCACTTGAGTAAGTTAATATCAAAACTCACTTAACTGATAAAATTATTTTAGAATATCTTGTCAGCAAGTAACAGGATCAAGAGACATTTCAGTCCCTCATTCCCCCATATGGCAAACCTTCAGCATTGAAGGACAGCTACTAAGAAATCGATGCACTCATTGGTAACATCCCTTACTGCTTTATATTATAACTATTTCAGGAAAACATCATTCCCCTGGAAGAGGCTTATCACATTCAAGTACACAGTTTCATGCATGGAAGCCATTTTCTATCCTCTCAGTAGCTTAGATGCTGGCACTTTAACTCAAATGGGATCAGACCAGTAGTCCATCCTTTTTAATGCCCTCTGACACCAGCCAATACCAGATGTTTCTGCAGAAACCAAAAATGCTGCTAAAAGATGCAGATGTGAAGACAGTCCGCCCCTTCAAGTCCCACCCTCATCTCTGAATCAGCTCAAATTCTGAGCATGGAGTGTAATGATTCATTCTAAATGTAACTCCAATTCAGCTTCATTAACTTGTCCCTCTATTCTTATACAAGACAGAACAAGAGCTCTCTACTTTCCTACTTGCTTCGTAGTACTCAGTTTCATAAAGACTCAGTATTTGTCTTGCCTTTCCTAAGGAACTAAAGTCTTGGTCCTCCCAGTGGCTTCATAGGAGAAATTTTCTCCTACTCATTTTATTGGCCTTCTTCAAACCCCTCTACTTCAGAATTCTTTTTCAGGCACTGAGCTGTACTACACACTTTATTTCAGGTGAAATGCAGCAACTGGTAGAATACTTTGTTCATACTATGTGTGCTAGCATCCCTTTTTGACCACAGCAATGTGCCTTCAGCAATAAGCAAGATATCTTTCTTCTGCTAGTAATGTTAAGTCTTTCCTTGGTGTACAAGTAGTTCATTTGTCTCCCTCAAAAAAACCCCACCAAACCTAGATCTTCATTACAGGGCCTCATTCCTGGAGATCCTCCTTTCCATCACAGGGGTGGATGAGATGATGGCTTTGGTGCTTCTTGCACTCCTTCCTTTCAGAGGAATTTCTTTAATACAAGAAAGAATCAACACCCTTTTGTTCTAAGTGTATTCACACTACCTTGTAATTATTCAATGCTGAATAATTAGCTTTGTCTTGTTTTGAGTATCCCATAATAAATGCCTTCTATATCTTCACTTGTTTCAAGAGTTCACACTAGCTTATTATCTACTTCTACCAACTTTTGGAGAAATAGCTGTTCAAACTTGATCCATGTGGTATGAAGTGAAGCTAATACACACTTAAGTACACCGATACATCAATTTTAAAGTCTGTACCTGCATTAACAGCAAACAACTATTAGTTTACCTACATCTTTAAAGTTACAGCTTTGGATTACAGGACAAAAATTACATGGGTCTTTCCACCATTCCATAGCTACCCAGAGCTGTTTATTAGTTACCAAAACAGAAAGTCTCTTATAACCTCAAAATAAATTTCACACAGATATCTAAGCATGTCTTAGTCTTCCTTCCTATCTACATTTTGTCTGTTATGCACAGACCATTTCCTTGCTTACTACAGTTTACTACAAGAAAGCAGGTAACAGTTGTGAAAAGAAGGCAAGCTCTTTCAAGGACTGCTCCATTACTTCAGTTAAAAAAACAAACCCAAATAGTCATTTATTTGCAATGGATGACTTCTAATTTTACTGAAAAAAAAATAAAATGGTTTGTGTGAGTAGCATGCTTAAATAGCATAGTGCATAGCTGTCAGTGACGCTTCTCTTCCACAGCCCTACCTCCTCAGTTCTAAAAGGCAGATGACTAATCAAGGTGATCAGAGGCAGCGAGAAAGTGCTAAAAGCACAGAGGAAGAGATGTAATTGATACATTTGAGTTACAGCAAAAAAAAAAGGAGAAATATAAACAGCTTCACTGAGTGTGCAACAGCAAGACATTTTAGCCTGTTTTATGTCATCATAAGTCTCACTCACAGAACACTAGCATTTATAATAAAAGACCAGCTTAACCGTTAAGTTAAATGTTCTTGGACACTCCTTTTGAGACTCAGAGCAGTTTGACACCTAATTGCATGGATTTATGGATTTGAGCCTCCAGTTACCAAATCTTTTATCTGTATCCCAAGTATACTAAAGGCACAGCAATTTATAGCAGGCAGCCTAAATCCTTGAGATGAACTTTTCTTCCTCAAAATAGCACACAATATATTCTGATATCCAAGCAAAAAAAAAAAAAGCTGCCAACACATATGGCATATTTGCTACTAACAAAGTAAGCATTTAAGAAAGGTATTCCAGCAGCCAGGAATTTTATTTACCAAGGATTCAGGGTTGGGGTTTTTTTTATACATATAAAAGTTTTTCTTTTTACATAGGAAACCAAGACACAAGGGATGCAAGAGTTTGTAAAGATTTCAGGAGGCTGCAAAATATGTCCATATAAAAACCATTCCCAGAAGCCAACAGTCAAAATAAGATGAAGACTGAAAACACCATTTTTGAGGCAGCTCGCATCCTGACGTTAACATCTGCATGACAGGTTTCTACAGAAAAGCTGTTACAGGGACTTCAGTCCCTGAATTGTCAGTCTCAGTTGAAGAACTTAAATATAGAAAAAGGGGAGTGAGAATCTCCTGTTTTCCACGTACTGACTAATCCAGATGTGTAAATACTTCTGCCTTCACTGGAGTCTCATCCGTTTTTCAGGCGGTCCTTTAGCGCCAGCACTCTGCTGAGCATTCTTTGCAGTCTCTTTTTCCTCTGGCTTGACAGCTTCAGGGACTGGTTCTGGCTCCTTCTTAATTTGATCCACTTTAAAAGTAACAGCAAAAGAAAATTAAACCTCCAGTTTGTATTCCTAAAATACTGTTCAGAGTACTTAGAAAATATTGTTGATGTCAAAGGGGCAAAATTAATTTCAAAGGTAGAAGAATAACCAAGGGCTAAATTCATACCTATACTGGTAAAAAAGTGGCATAGATTGAAGAAATACAGTTGATGCCCTTCCTGTTTTGAGGTTGCTTACAATCAACTCAAAGCCTTTACATGCTTCCCTGAGCTTGTAGCACCATGGAAAAAAAAATATCACTGGACTGACTAAACTGTTCCCTCATTCACCCTTTTACCCTACTCCTGCTTTCAAAGACCATTTCCTGTATTTGGACTTCCAGGCAATACAGTTTTACAGACAGAAAGGGCAAGGGGACAATACACGGTTTTTCAATTTCAGTCTGGCTGTCACAGAGAACTCTTACCTAATACTTTGCTTTTACCTACCACTTTGCACAATTAGGCAATGCCAGAGTTCCTAACCACCTCAGTAGCAGCAGCAAGAAGCTTACATAGCAACTGGAAGACACTGCTATATAGAGCCTATTTTTTAAGTCTTGTGAGAATATTAGAGTTTTACCTGGGACAGGCTTTTCTCCAGGCTTTTGCTGTAGAAGAAAAAAAAAAAAACAACAAAACAACACATCAGTGGAACCAAAGTCATAATTCTTAACCCTTCCTACTATTCACTTAGGAATATAAACCAAGCAATGCACCCTTATACGTAAGAGTTGAGAGTAGAAGGAATCACTAAATACACTTCAAACAAAATCCAATTAGTGTTTTATAACATCCAGTTTTTACTCTGACAACTGAAAAGCACTAAAGCAAAAAATACAGAGTTAGCCAGTCTTTCCCACATCTGAGTAAATAGTTTTGTGAGATGCTGTAAACATAATTTCCTTTTCTCCCAAGCAGAAGACCTGGTGGAACAAATGGCTACTAGAAACGATTAGAGGTAATCACAACAACTTCACAGAATGCCAAGAATTTCCACGTGAATTAATGAGCCTCCAGAACAATGGAGTAACTAAAACAAAACAGCTGTAGTGGCTTGATTGAGGTCACAAAGCAGGAAACTGGAAGCAGCAGCAAAATCTGATAACTGACAAGAACAGACCCTCTGTGATTAGATAAGGAATTTGCATAATAAAATTCACCCTCATAGTTTTACCAAGG
This sequence comes from Vanellus vanellus, assembly GCF_965231255.1. Taxonomy (NCBI): domain Eukaryota; kingdom Metazoa; phylum Chordata; class Aves; order Charadriiformes; family Charadriidae; genus Vanellus; species Vanellus vanellus. The sequence continues at coordinate 32,818,888 of NC_138911.1, read as the reverse complement.
TCTTAATGACTCCTGCAATTACAAAGAGGAATCCTACGCTCCAATCAGAGCCTTCCATTTCAAATTTATTATCTAATCCATGTTACCTTTGCAAAAAGCACACAAAATTCCCATTTGGTTTCAGCTGTTCAAGTACTTATGACTGCTTTAGGTTCTAAGTAAGTAAGTTACAGTAATACTATGGCTTATTAAGTGTCATACCTGAACAAATCGGGGTGGAAACTTTTGTCTTAGGTCTAAAAGCAAAGCATCTACCCGTTGCCTTTGGAAAATAGAACTTGGTTCTTCTTTCTTCTTGGCTTTTGGTTTAGCTTTCTCTGCAAGTCACAGAAATGTAAGAGACAGCCGTATTAAAAGTTCTATTCTCTTAGAAACTCTTTGTTGTACGATAAGCTGGTATTCGTTTCTTCTCTAAGCTTCACCTACATTTTCCCTTTGACATCAGTTTGTTGGAGGTTTTTTGTTTTTGCTTTGTTTGTTTGTTGGGGTTTGGTGGTGGTGTTTTTTGGGGTTTGTTTGTTTTTGGTTTTTTTTTGTTTGGTTTTTTTTTTTTTTTTTTTTTTTTTTTTGTGGAAGACAGATTAAGGACAATTCTTCCCGCCTGAAAAACTGGTGTGGCTTCTGAAAACGTATTTTGGTCTCCAGCAGGTTGAAGAGTTGCCCGCTTCATTGACACATGGCTCACCATTTTCATCTCCCATCCATGCCTTGATGTTCATCCCCACCAGCACAGAAGAGCAAGATTCCTTCCACCTGACAGGGAGCACTAACTTACCCTTCAGACAGACGAGATGCTTAACTTCATCTCTACACCGTAACTGTGCATTGCCTCAAGCTTTTCCCTACATTATCTTCCCTCTCTCAAAGTATGCAGGAGCAACTAGGAATCATACCTCGTTCTTCTTGATCTTTGAAATGCCACCAGTAGCCCTTGGACGGGTGATAGCGACAGTAGGACATAGCTTCTTCAAAAGCAGACTGAATTCCATGCACTGCAGTGAGCTTTCAGAACAAGAACATAAGGCAGTGTTCAGAAATTAAGGAGAAAGTACAGTATAAATTTTTGAAAGCAGGTATTTTAAAATTAGTATTCTATATTCATTTTTGTTCTGGGAAGGGAACTTGGGACATCTAGTTTTGGACCAAGAACCTTATCTCTTTAACAGGCTCTTACAAAACCCTTTCTTAAGCGCTTTCCTAAACTGACAGAGAAAAATTTACAAAAGCAGTAGTTTACAACAGAAGAAATCAAAACAAACCTGAGTATCCAATTTAAAAAGTGTCAGACCAACATAAAAACATAAGCCTCCTTTAAAAAGAAATATCACATTACATTAACATTCCAAAGCAAGCTTCACTGAATATGTATTTAATTACTATTTCATATGGATACGTCATGTAATTTTTCTTTTGATTATTTGAACCTCATGCTGTTCAGCTAACTACGTAGCTTCAGTTAGTCTGATCCTTCATCCTTAAACAATGGATCCTACATTTTGGACCATATTGCACTCTCCCAGGACCTTTCATTTCCATGGAGGATGCACACCACATTAACCAGTGGGGTTTATTTTCAGTTACTGTATACTACACAAAATCTTTACTCAAAACAGTGAATGAGGGATTTAAGCAGCCTAGGAAACAACCAAAAGTAAAAACAGATACAAACTGGTATACATTAAATGCACAGAACACTTACAACTCTGGAGTTAATGACAGATCCTAAGTCAGGTGCCTGATAAATCACTCCAGCAATAATATAGTAGTCGGCCAATGGAATAACTGTGGGGAGGGGGGGAGGAAAAAAAAAAAAAAAAAGCAGGCTCAATTTAAAACTCTGGCTGAAGACTGTGTATTTGTCCCTGAATTTCAATAGTAACAGCAGAAATTACAATATTAATCTCATCACCTAATTTCCTCTTTTTAACTTTTCCTTCAAGGTACTTTATTTGCACCTTAGCCATAGACTGATAAGGGGAAAAAGGAACAAGGTCTGCTTTACAGAGAGAAAAGCATCAGCTTTAAGTACTGTCCTACTGCAAACAAATAGTTGACCTTACAAGAGTTGGGGGTTTCAGAGCTACACAACAGGAGTCAAATGAACTGCACTGGAAGTAGTTCCACTTGCCTTTGCTAACAGTAGAAACCCATAACAATGTAAGATCTCATACTCCTGGCCAAGCTTTCTCCAACTTGTACGGTCCTCTCAGCTACATTTCTCAGGCCAAATGGCAGCTAACCACACACAAAGCATGCCTTTCTAAATTAATAACATTCTGCCAAAAAAAAAAAAAAAAAGAGACTACCTTCCAAAGGCATTTGCTAAGTCAGATTTGGAACCTCTACTGCCAGATCAAAATTCTTGTTCCTCTGCACTGCAGCTCTCACGAACATCACAATTGCTTCTGTAATACTCTTCCAAATATTCTTCAATTGAGAAACGATAGCAATGCTGTCAGCTTCACATTCCTAACAGTCTTACCTGAGCACACATTTGCTCCAGTTCCTCCATCTGTATTAACACATTCTGTCTGAACCTTTTTACTGACAGGACCCAATTCACACACTACTTGCAATTTATGGAGCTCGGACACCTGCCTAAATTAACATACCAAGATAGCTGGGTTTATATTACAGCTAGGACCCACTTCTCAAAAGAAAGAGGATTCTCAACATTTCCTTAGAAGTGGAGCAAGACACAGAACAGCAGCTTTACTGTCTCACCCCTCTGTACCAGAGCAGCCTTTCTAGACAGGTAACTCTCCCTGTCGTGGTTTAGGCCAAAATCTGCTACTGGGGACTTGAGGGACCCCAGATGGGACCGACAGATGCTCACCTCTACCACTCTTCAAAGAGAGAGGCAGAGGAGGAAAAAGACTTATGAGTTTAGAAGGAACTAAACTAATGAAATATTAATAATAAAATAAAAAGAAATAATGAAAAAATATACAAAACCATATCAAACTCCTGAGATAACAGTCATGTCACTGGCTGGCACTGGGGCAGTCCCAGACTGGACTCAGTGACGGATGGGAATTGGATTCCGGATCTGGATTCAGGATTGGGATCACAGGCAGACAAACAGAGTCCTCCTCAGACATTGGCCATTGAAGGAAGAGAGCTGACCCTTTGATCCCTCAGCTTTTATACTGAGCATGAGGCAGATGGGATGGAATACCCTGTTGGTCAGTTTTGGGTCACCTGTCCTGTCTGCTCCTCCCTGCAGGTGGGACCCCTCTACACTTCTCCGCTTCCGACCCTCCAATGGGGTAAACAAAGTTGGTTGGCCTTGGCTATTATAGCAATAAGTATAAGCAGAGCCTCTCTGCATCCCATGCCTGGGCATCAGCTATAAACAATTGGTCTTATCACTCAGAGAATGAACATTGTCTGCACAATAGGCAGTTAATTTCAGTAGTTAAAGAGGCCTAGCTAAGAAGCAAAGTTACTGAACAAAACTGGTTCTGTTTTACCTCAAACCAGGACACTCCCTAACCAATGTAAACATTTTTCCAAAATAATTTCAAATAGGCAAAAACTTGGCTTACAGAATTTAAAATTTAAAACACACACGGAAGTCGTAAGACAGGCCTGCAGCAGCTCTACCTGAATACTCAACACTACTCGTGAACTCATTAAATTTTCCATCCCCATTCTCGTGTCTCAAATACACTAATATTTGTACCATGATAAAATGAAACACATGGGTAACATTTGAGCTAGGATACTATGCAACTCAATCAAGGTACCTAACACAAATTGTACAGTCACAATGGGAAAACACGTTACCAAACAAGTCCCAGTTCAGTTCCACAAACATACATTTGCAAGTATGAACACACATATTGTAGAAACCTCAACTCTACTCTTGATCTAAAAAGTGTCAAAACATACTCACCTTTTGAAAACTAGATTCAAAACCTTTATTAAAGAAACAACTTAAAAAAATCTATTAAAGAAGGAATCATGCATGTTCTTTTCAGTACAGAACTGCAATATAAAGAGACCATTACCTGATATAAGCAAATAAGAAGCATTGCTAGAAAAGGCAAAGTTCTGTACAAGACCAAAATGCATACGCAGAGCCTAAGTCACTAAAAAAGTTAATAATTACCATTAACCCTGCCTTTCTTTTCTGTAAAGCTTACTCTGAAGTAACCTAAATTATTTTACATATACATGCAGTAAACACGTTCCAATAACTACTGAAATGTGGTTACTTTTTAAATTAATCACACACGCACAAACAAATTTAAGGTTAAAAAGGAATAATGAAGACAATTGCATTCAAATGGGGGTAAAAAAAAAAGCTAAGGTATTTAATTTAAAACTTGGAAAGGTCATCAGTGACACTGTAAGGAGTAGTGCTATTGTCACAAGATTCCCTCACGATTCCAAAATAGTCAGTTCTCAGAGGAATAACCAAAACAACAATCATTTGCCATATCTCAGTCATTTTTCACATGGGTCATCATCTTCTACCAACGAGATCCTACTCAGCAGTACAACCAATCCCCACTTGAAGGTGGAAATAGTGCAGGATAAGAGAGTGACATGACACAAACAGAAGCATGAACTATCCTTCTCCCTAACCAATGGAAATCATGGTTCTCCAAAATAAATAAATAATTCACATACTAGCCACTTCAGATTATTAGGTCTAATTAAACTAAGCCCATCAGCTCCAAGCAAGGATATCGTTAGCCTTATATTCAAATAATTAAAATGAAAACTCTTGCACAGCCTAACGATAAATACGACATGGCATGAATGCTATTATCAATTTCCCATGGCAAAATATACCACAGGGCAGCACTTTCTCATTGCACTCTTCACATTTCACCACAAGATGGCAATCCCTGCTATTAGCACAATAGATGTCACTCTGCTAGACAAAATATCTCCACTCCACCACAAAGCCTCATACCCTTTTATTTAGATTTAAGATAAAGGCAGAGAAGGGGAACCAGAAGTGCTTAAACACAAATTATGAGCAGATAAAAGTGACTAACTGATCAGCCTCTGCAACAGTGACAAGAACTGAGTGACCTTACCTTGTGTTGGAGATTGCCTTTGCTGCTTTCGGATAATGAAGAGAATGGGCTCCTGAGCGTGAAGAAGGATGTACTCCACTCCAACCATCTGGCTGAAAAAGAAGCAACCAGAATTAGTATCTTCCTCAAAGTGAAATCCGTAGGATGTGAAGAGCTAGAAAAGGGCCTGGCAGTGAAGGGATGAAGTTCTGATGCTTTGGAAGCTCTTCAATGTAACATGCAGTAAATAAAGGCACAGAATTTCCTGAGGTAGCTATCAAAACCTAGCTGCACATACAAACAAGAGTTACAACAACCTGACACAACATCTAAGTAGAACATGTCAGCAAACAAATAAATAACAAGAAAGATAACAATCTATCATCACAGATGTGTCACAAACACAGAAACAAAGGACCAGTGTATGACGTGACCATCTGTGTGTCTGATGTGAAAGCCTCTCTGCCAGCACATCTGAGCACAAGTGACTTTACCAATGAACTTTAAGCTCAGCTTGCACGCTCCCTATCATATTGTGGAGTCTTTAAATAGTTCTCAAACATCTCACTTGTGCTCAGTGTAGCAGATGGGGAATTGCAAAGAAAGTTAACTTGCGCATGCTTGCAATCTCATTACCCAACCATCTGTGTTCAGTTTATTTACAACACTCACTACTTTTATTATCCATACTAAAAAGTCAGCTCCTTGGAGGAATTATGTACTAATTATGGCACATAGCCAGCGGGATATGGAAACATGAACTATTTATGAACTCAGAGTATCCCCTAACATAAACCCTATTCATCACAGACAAACATTTAACTACATTACCATTACTTGGGTCCTGTTGAGCTGCGAGGATGACAGAAGACAGCTTTTCTAATTCATAGGAATATCTAAAAGGTGATTTACTGGAATCTCAGAACATACACAGAATCCTTCATGCTTAACACCTCCTTGAAATGGCATAAAAGTAAGTAGAAGATATCCAAACACACACACAAAAAAACCTGGGCTCCCAGTGGGACTAAAAAGCACAGAACAGAAGGAGGTTTCCAGCATGCTTCCATTCAACCATCAAAGCCTCTGGATGGAGGGACAAAGGACACTGCACAGGAAGCAGTTCCAAATTACAACTTACTTCAAATGATCCAAGGTCATGCGCTGCATTTTGACAACTTCATTGTTACACGTTCGGTCATAGAATGGGTTACTTCGCTCTGAGAAATAGTCCAACACACTCCCATTGTTTAATATTGGAATCCAGGAGCTGTCAACCCAGGAAATTCCCAAGAGATTATCTGGGAAGAGAAATTGACACTGAGTACCAAAGCAGCCAGAAACACTACAAATACCTCCAGGAGTAAATTACCACCAGTTAATGATTATAGCAGGGAAAGGAGGTGGAACATAGCCTCACACAAACCAATTCTAATTAAAAATGTGTTTCATAGAGTTCAAATAATATTGATATCCTTTAACCTTCTGCAGTTCTGTTGTAGGTACACAATAGAAATATAGCCCTTTTTTATTATCGCACTTTTCTTTCCTTGGCCAGTAGCTGTTGGTATATCTTTGAAGAATGCGAGCTGGGTCTGTGTGCACGCGTGTGTGCTGTGTTGGTGGGAGTTAATTAGCTCTGATAGCATATATGGTATCATAGTACATCTACTCAGTAGTATTATATATACAGTATATTTTATGAACCACAGCATTAGCTGAGTAGAAAGACAATCCAAAGCATGGCTCCTTCTGAAAGTTAGGTCTCGGGTAAGTAAACAGAATTTACTAAACTAAGTTAGAATTAGGGGGGGAAGAATGATACACCCCACACTAAATTTGAGCCTGATGATATTTAAAACAGTTTATTTCTTACAAAAATAGTTTCCAAGCTTTAACTATGATGCTGAAAAATAGGTAAAACACTACGAAGATCTATTAACTAAATCAAGAGTTTTCTTTTGCTAAATAAGTAAACTACTGAGTGAAACAAAACAGTAGCACTGGTAACATTTCTAAGATGTTCTGTTATTAAAATACTTAACAGTATCAGCTGCTGTGATATCATAGTGATATGTTTCAAAGATTGTAATTTTTTATGTGTGTGAAATCTACAATAAACAACAACAAAAAACACAAAATGGCAGAAACAACGATGCTATTTTTGGACAGTAATCTTCAGCAAGAGACTATTCCTGACTCTACAATTAATCTGACAAATTGCCTGCAGCAAGTTATTTATTCCACAACTTGGTAGATATTACAGAAATCTAACTACAGAGTATTAACAATTATATAAAAAAGCGAGTTTTTTAAATGAAACATATTCTATAACCTGCAAATCGTTATATGCCAGTTAAGTTCCTACAGATTTGGGGACATTTGAAATAAAAATCCCTGGATTTTATGATCACACTGCAACAAAATGATGTTCCTCAAGCAGGCTAAAGAAACCAGAGTCAAGAATTGGTTCCACAGTCAACAAATCTACTAACATTGAAGATGCATGAGTCACCTTGAAAAGCATCCTGAAATCCATCCATTTTAAATTGTAGCAACAGCAGCAAATAGAATTTCCAAGACACAAGAAAGCAGGAAATAAAAGCATGCACATGCATTGTTTAGAATCAAAAACCAAAAGTGACAGGAAGTCATTGAAGAATGAAGAACTGGAATTCCCTTCTCGCAAGAACCATTCCCTTACATTCATGCAATATATACATACCCAGAACTGCCACTCATCATACCACTGTGAATATCTTACTTCTGCAAGAACTCTGCATGCTCAAGGATGACTGGATCAGTTCCAAAACTGTCAGCTCATATAGTATTAGCAGCTTCTCTGAGGAACAGCTAATAAAGTAACACTAGCTGCCTAGCAAACCAGGAAAAATGCAGCATAAATAGTCACATGTAAATCATTTTGCCTCATTCATCTCAGAATTTCCAGCCTAACTCCTTCATGGAACCAGGCGGGGATGGAGGGGAGGGGGAATTCTAGAGGTATTAATATTATTTCACATACACTATTCTCTCTCCTCACTATAAAAAAAATTTCCGAAACACAGCTCTAAGATCCATTATTATGCGCTTAAGTTGTGGTAGCACCGATTACCCTAAATGCCTTTCAAAACCAAAACACAAGCTTTCCTTCCCACCAAAACCTTAAGTGCTTGCATTCTTGCCATAATAGATTCTCATATTACATTTCAAATACAAACTTTTCTTGCTTGTATGATTAACAATAACTACATTTCTCAAGAAGAATGTTAGGCAAGCTTCACATATATGTATCTATAGCTATAATGCTGTATATAGACTGATAAATGTATCATAAAACGGACTGTAAAGTCGGGCTGTAAAGGTCAGTTACCCATAGCTGCTTAGTGCCAGTGTTTATAATTGCCTTTATAACTAGTGAGATTATTCTCTTAAACAATTTTTTGAAAAAGGGGGAGGATGAACAAACCCAACCGTGAACCTGACATGCCTGTTATTCCCACTAAGAAAGGAGTACTTCTGTTTATTTTGGGTATGAGAAAGAAAGGATAGTGTTCCTGCTTCCCTGTTCCTTTCAAAAACAGAGCATCTTGTTCAAAGCGTTTTTTGTGGAATTTGCATCACAGATGCAAATGTAAAGTGCTTGTGACAATACTGCCAGTCTGCTATGAATGTTAAGACAACTCAGGAGACAAGCCAGCAAACCACAGCAAAAAATAAGGAGAGCAATTCACACAACACTCTGTACCTGGCCTTGCCAGCTGGACAGCCCAACACTAGGCTTTGATAAACCGAGAGGAACAGTAAAATAGTTTGATAGCTTAAAAATAGAAGTATGCTTCAAACTCAGCTTAGTATATTGACCCATAGGACTCCTGCTGTTAATTGTCCACATAGCTCCCTGCTGCAATCTGGAACAAGGCAGTCAGAAAAGCAAACAGGACTGCAGACATCATTACATAAGAATTTGAAGAAAAAAGGAGAAAATCTCTGTGGCATTATCAAAATTAATCCCTCATGAGTCTTCCCTAAGAACCTGCTCTTGGTCATTCTCTGAGACTCCACCGCACAGGCTTTCAGCATGATTCCATTCAGACACAGAGAAAAATAATTTGCTTTCTCATGCCATCTCAAGCCCCTCTTCCTCTCTCAAAGATCAAACTCTACACAGTAATTTAACCGTTACTTCGTTTATAATGTAAACCTTCTTTAATACTTCAAGTGTCACCCCTTCTTCCTCAAAACATTCTCTCTTTATATTCCTGTCCTTGAATTCTCACTCAAGCCTTTCTTGTTCTCAGTTACTCCAGTTTTCTTTCTGGCTTTTCTAACACCTGGCCTGCTTTGTCACACCCACCCAAAGCATTGCTGAGATTATCAGCCTAACTCACTGCTTTGGTCTCATGCAAGTCCCACACGTGCCAGTGCTTCCCATGTTCCTCCACAGTTCAGAGTTAAAATTCTCTTTAAGCTGGCTCTTTAATCTCTTTAACATAAGCTCTTCCCTTATGTTACCATCTCACCCCAGGACCTCCTTACTCCACCTGAAAAGGCAGAAGCGTACCAGCAGGGAGGCTTATTTTTACCAGGTGGCCCTGAACACACTATCCTGGCCCACCTTCACGTCTAAGAAAACTGCTTTTTGGACAGGTTTTCCTCCCAGTTCCTTCTCATGACATAGATGCGTTAGCAACGCTACTAAACTCTCTTGTGCAGAGTTTTCAAAGACATACAAACAAACTCAGTAGCTCCGTTCCCCCTGCAGACCACTAATAAAGGAAGCAGCTCTGTCACCCTCCCACTTTTGGCCACATCTCACCGCCCAGTAACCTGGACGCTCCTCGGAGCGAACGCTATTAGCACCGCCAATCTCCAGCCAGCCAGCCAGGCCGGTGGCTATCACACCAACCTCCTCCTTCAGCCGCGGCCGCCCCGGGGCGGCCAGGCCCGCCATGCTACTCCTCACGGAGGAAGCTCACCCCTCGGCGCTCCGCGCCCCTCCCCAGCTCCACAGGGAGTCGCCCCCCCCCGCCAGGGCCCGGAGCCGCGGGGAGCCCCGAGAGCCCGCACACGGCCCGGCCCTACCTCGGATATCCACAGCCGCCATGGCCGGGCCGCGTCGCGCACTTCCGCCCGACGCCCTGAGAGGGAGGGGCAGCAAGAACCGGAAGTGGGGTAGAGCGGCGCCGGCAAACAAGACGGGAGACGAGAGCGGCGCCACGCCCGGGGGGCGGGAGGAGGGGTGGGACGGGGTTGGGGGGCGTGGCCTCCGGAGGCGGGGCGGGGCCAGCCGGGGCGAAGGCGGTCCTTGGTCAGGCCTGCCATGCGGTGGGATGGGGTGGGGTGGGATGGGATGGGTTGGAATGGACTGGGATGACGTGGGATGGAGTGGGATGGGATGTGATGAGACACGATGCAATGGGATGGGATGGGATTGGGTGCGATGGGATGGAGTGGGATGCGATGGAATGGACTAGGGTGGGATGGGATGAGATGAGATGAGACAAGATGACATGGAGTGAGATGGGATGGGGTGGGATGGGATGGGATGGGATTGGGCAGGATGGGATGTGATGTGATGGGGTGGGATGGGATGGGATGGAGTGGGATGGGATGCAATGGGGTGGGATGGGATGGGATGGGATGGGATGGGATGGGGTGGGATGGGATGGAATGGGGTGGGATGGGATTGGGCGGGATGGGAGGAGAGGAGAGGAGATGGAGTGGGATGGAATGGAATGGAGTGGGATGGAGTGGGATGGAATGGAATGGAATGGAATGGAATGGGGTGGGGTGGGGTGGGATGGGATTGGGCAGGGTGGGGTAGGATGGGATGGGATGGAGTGAGATAACATCCCTTATCGCAGCATGCAGCCCCTGGTCAGGAAAACACAAGCATGAAGCAAAGGGTTGTGCTGCCCCAGCCTCCCACCACAGCAGCAAGGTGACCCGCTCTTCACCCATGAGTGAAGCATAACCAGAACGGTGGCATTAATGATGAAAAGTAAATGCATTTTTAATGCTAATTCTGAGCTGTTGGTTCAAAAACAGAGATACAGGCATTTTACAATTGTTTTCACCTTGTCTTGGCCCTCTGGTAGTTGTCAGACCCTTTCAAAGTGAAAGGTATGTGGGCTGCAAGTTCCTGCTGAGCATCACACCCATCCTGGTCAAGTTGGCTGGGGTAGCCCTGATTTAGATTATGTGTGGGAATAATATGGGATATATGAGATTACACCATCAGAACACTGCATGGTTCCTGTCCTGAGGTTTGGTCCTCAGCATTTTGACTCTTAAGTGGTATCACCGGTAATTTATAGGATGAAGAACAACATTCAGTGGGTGCAAAAACCATACATACACTGAAGATTTACAAGCATTTTGTCTAGACTGACAACCACAATTCACCAATCTGCTGTACAGAGGGCCCAATACCCCCGTGTCCTGCTGGCATGGCTCCACACACCCGTCTCGCCCGAGCCTTTCCAGAGGGCTGCCGAGGTCAGCTGCTCCCTCACTGGGAGCAGCAGGGGCTGTGGAGTGAGCCTGGAGGTTATCACCCTGCTGATGGCACATCAGGGTGGTAATTGGTGATGGAACTTCTTCCCCTTCTGCTAGAGAGACACATACAGTGTGTACAAAGTACAGGAAAGGGACATAATTATTGTACAAGAGCAATCATAAAGTTAGGACAAATCAGAGCTGACGCTGCTTATTTGCTCTTCATTCCACCCTCTTGTACTGATGCATTAGGAGACAGACTTCAATTGCAAAACCACATACTCGCCAAACAGCTTGGTATCATCGGCAAACTTGCTGAGGGTGCACTGAACCCCACTGTCCATGTCGCCGACAAAGATGTTGAACAGTCCAGGTCCCAGTACCGACCCCTGAGGAACGCCACTCATCACTGCTCTCCACTTGGACATCGAGCTGTTGACTGCAACTCTTTGAGTGCGACCGTCCAGCCAGTTCTTTATCCACCGAGTGGTCCATTTGTCGAATCCATGTCTCTTCAATTTAGAGACCAGGATATCGCGTGGGACAGTGTCAAACGCTTTGCACAAGTCCAGGTAGATGACATCAGTTGCTCTTCCCTTGTCCACTGCCACTGTAACCCCTTCGTAGAAGGCCACCAAATTTGTCAGGCATGACTTGCCCTTGGTGAAGCCATGCTGGCTGTCACCAATCACCTCCTTGTTTTCTATGTGCCTCAGCAGAGTTTCCAGGAGGATCCGCTCCATGATCTTGCCAAGCACAGAGGTGAGACTGACTGGTCTGTAGTTCCCTGGGTCTTCCTTATTTCCCTTTTTGAAAATAGGGGTTATATTTCCCCTTTTCCAGTCGTCAGGAACCTCTCCAGACTGCCACGACTTCTCAAATGTGATGGCTAGTGTCTTAGCGACCTCATCTGCCAGTTCCCTCAGGACTTGCGGATGTATCTCATCAGGTCCCATGGACTTGTGCACCTTCAGATTCCTCAGGTGGTCTCGCACTTGATCTTCACCTACAGTGGTTGGTTCTCCATTTTCCCAATCCTCGCCTTTGCATTCTGTGTCATGGGCAGTGTGGCTGCAGTCCTTGCCAGCGAGGACTGAGGCAAAAAAGAAAACAGTATTGAACAGGTGAGCACCATCCATCCTTAATGCTGAATACAGAAGGAAGCTATGAAAACATGGCACTTGATAGTCTTTAATGGCACAACTACATTAAAAATCAAAGCTGACTTTAATTTCTCGATTTTTTTCATTTCTGAGTGCTTGTCTTTGCTACTGAGCTAATATTCTGTATAACATCCTTTTCCATCAGGTAATTCACATGTGCGCACACTGCAGATTCCCATTCATTAGTTAACTGCTACTTATTAGCAGTTTCCACCTTTGCCAAACACATCTCTCTGGCGTTACCCGCAGCAGAGTGTTTCCAAATAGTATTATGATAGGATGCCATTCGAAACCCAATATTTAAATATCCCTGTCATGAACCCCTGGAGAGCAGAAATGCCAAAAGGCGTAAGAGCCGCCCTTTTGGAGCATCTCTGATGGCCTGTCACGTTCTATATTTGTGCAAACCATTTCTCTTCAGTAGCAAATGGGAACTCAACCTCCATTTAAATTATTCATGTTGTCCATCTTTCCTGCTGACTCTGCACCTCTCCTCAGCAAGTATGTCTTCAGTTGAGCGAGGGGCTGAAAAGCAAAGACTCCTGGATGGGAAATAATGGGGTTTGATGGCTTACAATAAATCTTCAATTACATGGTGAGACTAGCCGAAGCACTGCTGGAAAGAATTGTTCATCTGGTAACATTTTCACCTTCTACTGCCGCATAAAAGTCTAGGGCTTTTTCACTCAGCTTCCTGTAAAGAGAGAGTCCTAATGAGTACTCCGGTTCTGTCCTTGTTAGCAGGAGGTGTGGATTACAGGTGGAGAGCTAATGAAAGCTATGAGGTAAAACGAGGAATTTATGCACACTGCTTTTAATGTCAAAGTAAGGTACCTTAAGCAATGAATATTTAGACATATTCATTCCATTTGTGTGCTTTAAAAATGCATAAAATACTTGGATAAAAACTGGCACCTTTTCGTGCGCCGGTGTTTGGACGTCATTTAGTGTCACCCTCCCACCCCCCCCGTGGAATTATTTTTATGTCTTTCTCTGATCAGAGCTCATAAGGAATCTCATCCTACTATGCCACCCTCTGCTCCGCACTACACATGCATATACCAAAAGAGACTGCCCCTAATTTACGATGTTCGTTATCTCCAGTGGATGCAGGATTGGTAGTGCTGAGCACTCCAATCACAATTTGGGTACAGTGGGGACATTAGCTCTTTATAGTCTCAAATAAACACAGCTAAATTGAGAGGACTACGTCTACAAACGGAAGGAAAATCGTCTCTGTGCACATCTCTAACAGTCCACGCAGATGGAACAAATAAGCTAGCTACGTGCCATCAGGTGAAAAGTATTGTGTGTGTATCCTTATCATTACACTCTGGGCAGCTTTGAAAACATGTTAGAGGCTGCTGGAGAAGGATATCATCACAGAGCCTTGGATTCTGCCCACCTGCATTTGAACTCGCCGTTTAATAATAACAAGCTCCAAGCCCCCTTCAGTGTTCTGGGCAAATCAAGTTCTGCAGTGAATCGCAAGGGAAATTTAAATTCCTATGCTAATGCAAAATTTCTGGGCTTGAATTACTTATGAAATGAGCCATTTGGTACTGGTTTTATAGTAAGCAGGAATGGGAAAATGTTCCTTTAAATGCTTATCTTCTCATTTGGGGGAAAGACATAAAAAACCGAACAAACTAGTGACAGAAAATCCATGGGCAATGCAAGGAAAACGCTGAAATCGCAAAATTTTAAAGGGGGGAAAGGGAAGGTTTGAGTGGGCTACTATGAGTTCATCCCTCTTATTTTGTTTTAACGTTTTTGCTGGTGAATTTTCCTTCTTTCCACCCTGGAAACAATGACAATGTTACCAGTATCTTCAGATGGCACTACACATGCAATCATTTACAGAATAGCTTCCAGTAGGCCTCAAAAGCCATCGTTCAATAGTGCTTTAGAAACCCATAGCACAGCCAAATTGCAAAATTCTGGTTTTTAAATCCTTAATCAGGCACTTTTGCTGACTTCAAAGTCTGTTAATTTCTCCTTTCGTTCAATGCATCTGCCTGTACTTTTCCTTTTCCTGAGATGCTGTTTTCTGCACGGTTTTTATAAATACCGCTAATCACATCCATTGACTATAGAAAAAAATAGCCAGGCTTGTGTGCTCTTTTTTTTATTTATTTTTTTTTTCTCCTGGAAAAATGCCATGGGGAAGATCTAACTAAAGCGGCTGCAACGCTGGCTGCAGCTGGTGCCCTCTTCAAAACTGGGTCCCCCTTTGTTGCTCTCAGCTCTGGGCTGCAAAGAGCAGAGAAGCGGGGGGACAGTGAGAAGGGTGATGCCCCTGGCATCCTCAGAGTATTTTAACACACCTCTCAGTGCCTTATTACAGTCACCTGTTTGAAGGGATGGAGAAAAAAAAATAAAAAAGAAGATAAAACCTTGCTAACAGTCTAAAAGGTTCCTGAAAACAATTAATCTCCCAATAAACCCCAAAAGGCTATCTGTCAAGAAGTTAATAAAGACGAAATGTCAGGATACCACATGGCTGCTACCAACTGCAGGCAGGAGAGGAAATGAGCTCCCAAGCAAAGAAGCACCAGCTATGTCACCTCGCGCATGAGCATGTATTGAAGCCACAGAGAAGCTCAGGGTGCTGGGTTTTGTCTTTCTGCAGACATCTCTGACCTGGGCATCTCTGCTGCTGCGTGGGCATTACCAACGCAGAAGCCCCCTGACAGAGAAGGATGCAACAAGTCCAACCTGCAGGTGTTGGATCACCCAGAGGGGACTGGCGGGAGAAGCAGAAGCTGCCCCGTGTCCCAAGAGGGGTCAGTCTCCTTTTGTTTTCTAGACTGGGAGTCAACTGGTGTTTTATTTCCACCCAGTTTCCAACGGGCAGGTCAGGGCCCTGGAGCAGAGCCCTGGCCTCGCTCGCTGCCATCGCG
Organism: Vanellus vanellus; assembly: GCF_965231255.1. Taxonomy (NCBI): domain Eukaryota; kingdom Metazoa; phylum Chordata; class Aves; order Charadriiformes; family Charadriidae; genus Vanellus; species Vanellus vanellus. The sequence goes on along the minus strand of NC_138911.1, from coordinate 32,803,288 downwards.
CTGGCAGTGAGTGACCGCTGACAGCCAAGGCTTGCCCGGGAGAGGGAAGGGAAGAAAAGCAAAGCAATCGCTTTCCCATGCATCTTCTGTACGACACACGCCTAACAATCTAATGATCCCAGTCTCCGGACTGCACCACAGACTTAGCGTTTGCAGTATACCTCTCAGTGAGCCTCCAATGCCATCATTTTACTGTGCATTATAAACCCCAATATGGCCAAATTGCAAAGTCCTTGATTTTTATGCCTTCAGTCAGGCACTTGGCTGATCTAAAAGAAGGTTTTAATAAAATACGGGTGTCTCTGTTCTGATGAATGAAATCAGGATTTGCTTTCCTGATTTGCTGTCTTTTCTATTAAAAACCAGGGCTTTGGTTTGGCAGTGAGCCCACTGCTACCCAGTGGGAGGATGCGAAACGTGGAGGGACTGACCAGATCAGGAAGTGAAAAGAAATGCTTAATATCAGTGTTTCGAGATTGGAGAGACCTGCAAAATCCAACAAGCAGCATCAGTGGCAGCACATAAATGAAACCTCCAATAATCTTTCTGCTTGAACAAGCCCAGGCCTTATAATGCTTAAAATAAAGGGTTTAATTTCATTTCAGTGAAGAATTTTCATCTCCGTTCTGTCCATTTAAGCATATACTTTTTTTTCTGCACCTTCTGTCTACCTAAAACAGATTTCCTCACCTACTACGAGCGTGTGCTCACTCCATCACTGTCTGAGGCACCTAATTGGCCAGGCAGGTCCTTGATTGGATCCCTTCTTTCCCGCTCTCCTTTCACATTATTTTTCCTTAGTGGTGGTTGCCTGGTAACCCTAACACCTCTGCTTCCTTCCCAGGAATTTTACATGTTCCCCCCCAACAGGTAGTGATAAAAAAAAAAAAAACAAAACATTATTTCCATCCTGACTGCTATGTCCCTTTTTCATATGTGCCTCCACACTACGCAGTGATGAAGGCAGACAGGTCACCCAGGCGTTGACCCCAGGCTAGCTACCTCTGCACAGCCGGGGCTGCTCGTGCCCAGGCCCAGAGACAGAGAGAATTACCGCTATCGACCGAGCTAACCTAAAGTGGGGACCTTGGTGCATCTGCTGGGCCTGTGAAAAACGAGCTACAGCAAAGTGCACCTTCTCTGCCGGGTGATGCTGCGCTTCCCAAGGTTATTTGAGAGGTAATTGGACACTGCTTTGGGCAGAGGAAAGTTCCAGTTTGGTACAGGTGGGATGAGTTTATGGGAGCCTTTCAGCTCAACAGCTACACAGGGCTTTTGCCTGCTCAGTCCGCACAAGGTATTTTCAGGGAGGGAATTTACTTGGTCTCTGCCAGTGTGGCTGAGAAGGTATGGGATCCTCTTCCTTTCCATTCGGAAGCTACTGCAGAAAGCATCACTATAGGCTTTACCTTGTTGCCTTACAGCATCTAAGCTACAAGGTCCTCTACATGGTAGGAAACGACTAGTGAATCAGCGCTCAGCATGGGCTCTGGGAACTAACACAGGTGCATAAGTCTGCTCAAATAGTTCTGGACCACAATTTGCAATGGAATCCCACTCCCAGGAGCATCCATCTCTTCTCCTGCAGGAGCAGCAAAATTCCTATCACAGGCTGCATTAAAAAATTATGGGTTTTCCTCCCCAAATACAGAGTATCTCATCTTTCGCTCCGGTATGGTCCCAAAGAAGCAAGGTTGATCCCTTGGGTATCAGAAAAATACCAGGCCATCATGCTGGTGCTGCACTCTCCATCATCAGAGACTGAGATTAGTCTTGCTATGGCACTTCACAGAAACCTAAAGAGGCTGTAGTTGTGACCCTGTCCTCACAATGTCAAAGCTGGAAACAATCTAGCTTGGCAAGAGGACACTTTCCAGTACGTTTCACGTGTGAGAGAAATCTCCACCTGGGGATATTCTCTTGCCCAGATCAGCCAAGAGTGGGCCAGTGGGTGAGTATTTTACGTCAGACTTTGATAGGAAAGAGTAGTTTAAATTAACTAAGCTCACGTCACAGAAATTCAGCACGTGCTTCAAACAAGTGGCAAACCTGCACTGGTACCAGAGCTTCATCTTTATAACTGAAAGTGCCACTGCACCTCTCTGCTCTGCAGATCATACTGAAGTCAGTGGGTATGTGGCAACTCACAGAATAGGCTGGGACAGTGGCACATCCAGCAGAGAACAAGTCGCTTTTTTCTGTCAGCGCAATGGAGAGTGGAGCAAGGACACATGGATTAACAAACAAAAGGTCTTATCTGATCATTCCCCCCACTCCCCTCTCCCCAGTGTTTTAAATATCTCCTTTGTTGAACAAGAAAAAAATCAGGACAGCAAGGCAGGAGACAGACGAATAGAGCTGATCTACTGGAGAGAAGCCAAAACAGCAAAGTCAGGCATGTGTTTCTGTAGTACTTAGCACAGTGGGGCTCCACCGGGACGCAGAAGCTATCATGATTCAGTGATAAATAATGATAATAGGAACATCAGGAAATGAATACAGACAAGCTATATGTCCTACAAATCTGTCAAAAATTAACATTTACCATCAGCAATACACCACATGACTGACCTTCAGAGCCTGATTCAGTGCCATGAAGTGTAGACTGTTGTCTGAGGGAACAGAAGGTAAGGCAGGGCAACGAGCACCCTCCATCAACAGGGCTGTTTCTCCAGGACAGGCTTCCCCAGTATGGGAGAAATCAGCAGCAAAGTGTTTCATTCGCATACCGAGCGCTGCATCTGTAAAAAAAAATAATTGCATCTGTAAGAAATTGCATTTCTGCCCAGCATAAAATGCCTTTACATAATCAGCCTTGTCTCTGCACTGACAAAGGACGTCATGAGCCTTACCAAGCTATATGGTCTTGTTCACCCAGCCCCAAGATATATCATTAACCCTTGTTTGGTCTCTAGCGCTTCACCAAATCTCTCAATCATGTATTATTATTATTATTATTATTATTATTATTATTATTATTATTATTATTATTACAAGTTATAACAAGATTTGTATTTGAGGAAGGTTGAGCTAAATGAGTTTCCTTGCCTTTGTAAACCCACTATCAGAGCTGTGGCAAAAGCAACATCCTTCCAACTTAAGCTCCAGTTTGACTGGAGTATCTTTTCCATCCATATTATCCATCTATGCAACTCTGCATGGTTGTTCCTTCCTAAAAGGGAAAGGTGAGCGGAGAGGAACATTTTATGGCTCCTGACTTACTAGCCTTTGAGATGAATCCTTGGACTCCCTCCTGGGTAGAATAGCTCATCATTTCAAACTGTATCTCAGGCAAGAATCAAGGATACAGAAGCCGTAGCCTGAATTTTTGTATTGCACGTGGGTTTTCTACTTTCTCATCCACAGTGGCTTTTACGGAAGATCAAATGTCTCCTCTGTCTTTGAACATTCACAAAAGTGAATGTGGAAAGCTGATTCATCACACATTTCTCCCTCTGTATGAGTCTCATTTGTCAAAATTCATGCGTCTACCTATGTTTTATAGTCATTATTTATCATATTTATCAGTACATTTTAAAATCTCTTTCAGTCTGTCTACGGGAAAAATACAGAATATATTAAATATTGTAAATTCTTGAGTTTCACCCCAAAGATCTCAGACCCTTCAGGTCAGGAGACATTGACATTCCCATTTGTGAATACTACGTTTCTGATGCCTGACTGCCTTTCACTGCTGAGGGAGTGGAAGTGACTATATACGGCATTGGTTTTCCAGATACTAACTGTGTCATCGCCCATACCAATTTTCAATGCAACAGCTTGCCTCGACGACATCCAGAATGTAGTCCTTTCTAGGATCTGCGTTTCTTATTTCTTTAACCCTAAGACCTCAGTCAGCTGAGCAGATAAACACTGGATTTATGAGTGCAAGTGTATGTCAGAATATCGCTTCTCAAACAGAAGAAAAAATAATCTATGAAGCTGCAAAGACGTTGCTGCTTATCCAGCCTGTCCACACAAATTAACCTTTTCATTAAATATTTGCTGCTATATAAAAGTGACCTGCTTGCTTTCAATCTGTGGAAGACTGCGTGCTACACAATGATCTGATTTGTGACGTGAGCGTGACACTAAGTGATTATATCAACTCCTCTATTCCTAATGCACCTCAAATATCTCCTTTCAGCATCTGTCCTAATTTTAAAGCACCCTTAACTGCAGATGGTAAATATTTAGACGCAAGTTTCTAAGTACTTTGTCCATGCCTGTCATCTCTTCAGTCCCTCATTCACGAGAAAAATGCTAAGAATACATCATAAATTGATAAGGTAGCTTCATACGTCCACTGATACTGGCCCTAATCCCCAACCCTCTGTTAAAGAAGCCGCTGAGCAGCCCCATCCCAGCAGGTGGTGCTGCGGGACATGTCAGAGGGGCTGGGGCTGCTGGGAGAGGTGGGAGAGACCCATGGGGGAGAGGTAAGTCGGCTGAGATGTAGGAAAGTGTTGCTAAGAGGTTGGACTTCGACCTCGGGCCCCTGTCACCTGCCCTGGATCCCACTCCCAAATGTTAATGCCCTGGCGTGCCACAGGGGTCAGGCTCTGAAATCGGACTTTGAGAGCTCTGTGCTGCTCACGAGCGTGGGTTCACCCATTTCGTGCGACCAGCTGATGGGTTTGTGGCAGTGTCTCCTCTTCTCATGGGTACCTGTCTACAGAGGGCATCACCTAAGAAAAATTTGAATAAACCGTCTGGTTTGTGCAGAACCCTTCACATTTAGTAACATATTTGTGAGTTATTGTAGGAAGAACCCTTAAACACAAAGAAAAAAGAATCATCGATAAACTAAACCAGATACTAAATGGGTTAGCAAGTAAACAACCCGAGGACAATTGCGACATGCCCCATTACTCCAGCAGACTGGCCCAACTCCCACCACCCCCAAAGCCTCCCAATAGAGAATGAACGATCTTGCTAATAAGGTCAAGCATAGCTTATTCTTCTGGCTGCTCTGCATTTTTCAGTACTGGTATTTCTAAGCCTAGCACTGTGGTGAGAACAGGCAAATAATTGTGCAACTCCATAAAGGAAGGCAACAGCTCAGTGAGAGATTTTTCTAGGCTGATCCTCCTGAGCAAACCGTCCTTAATTGAAAACCAATGGACTAAGAATTAAATGAAATCTGGATAGGGAAGGCAGTGGGTGGTTGACGGGAGATGCAATCAGAGAAGCAGAGGCGTGGTCGATGAGCAGTTTCATAAATCTGTATTAACACAGATATTTTCACAGAATCACAGAATCACAGAATTTTCAGAGTTGGAAGGGACCTCTAGAGATCATCTAGTCCAACTCCCCTGCTAAAGCAGGATTGCCTAGAGCACATTACTCAGGACTGCATCCAGGCGGGTCTTGAAAATCTCCAGAGAAGGGAACCCCACAGCCTCCCTGGGCAGCCTGTGCCAGTGCTCTGTCACCCTCACCGTAAAGAAGTTTTTCTGTGTATTTGAATGGAACTTCCTGTGTTCTAACTTGTGCCCATTGCCCCTCGTCCTGTTACTTGGAACCATTGAAAAGAGCCCGGCTCCATCCACCTTCAACCCACCCTTGAGATACTTGTATGCCATACTTTCACTTTAGAGGAAAAGTGTCCATTTTCTTTCTGTTGAGCCAGCATAGATTCGGTTAATATAAATTATGAGAATAATAAAGGCAAGAAAAGCCTGATTTCAGATTAGTTCCTCACACGCTGCACCTGACCTGGGCATGAGAAAATCCTAGACAGCTGCAAAGTCTGTTATCTACCGTAGATTTGGCAGGTTTGCAGATAGGCTCTCAGAAAGTCCGTCCCATATGCCCGTCTACTTCACTGGTATATGCACAGACCTCTGAATTTATGCCACAGGGATTCTGCAAGTCCATCTTTTGTAGATGGGATGTCTTACTGACTTTAGCTGGACCAGATCAAGCCTTCAACTTTTTGTCCCCGTTCGGAAAATGAGTTTTCTCCTTAACCCCCTTTCTCTACTGTGCCCATCTTGGTAAGTTTGGTGACTCACTTGGAAATAGTGCCTATTTTTTTATTTGTAGAGATCCACGCCTTTGGAGTCTTGACTGCAATCCACCTCTGGTACCATCTGGAAAACAATCAATGTGTGTCATTTCACAGATTTGTCTGAAAAAATACCCGTGAGTCAGGGCTCAGTCAAATTCTGCTTACCATTCCTGTCACAGGGATTACTAAAAAACCTGGCCACTTTTTGAGTTAATTTGGGATTAAATTGGCTCCTCCAGAGAACAGTCATCTGGGTAGCAAATGCTACCTATGGGGTGATGACAAATAAAAGGGTTTTGCACATTATGCCTGTTTATGCCTCAACATGACACTGACACTGAGTTGTGATTCCTCACTCCTGTGCTGCTGTGGCCCCTCTTTGTCTTCACTCTAGAAATCCTGATTCGTACAGGTGTTCCAGACCTCAGCTCTATCTTCAAATGTCCATTGCTTCCTCACTGAAGTGCAAAGGTACTGTTTTTATTGCAGTTTTTTCTACTTTCTTCCTCATCCACGACATCCTTTTAGTTGATCTTTTCCTCTTTCTACTCCGTCTTTGTTCTTCCATAGTGTCACTACCTCTGATTTCAAAGCTGCTGTTCTGCTCCTTCCCTGGAGCACCCAGCCGATGCTCTCTAGACCACTGATTCTCCATTTTTCAAATCCCTGCCGGAAATACATTTTCTTCTTTCCCTACCTAGTATTTAACTGCTATCTGCCTTGAAACCACACAGTATCTTAAAGAAACACTGGATTGGAATAAAACATTACTTCCAGCCTTCACATCCAACATTAATCAGGACTATATCTCTGCTTTGAGTAAATACTATATATTGTATATACTAAAGTTTTTGAATAAGACATTAAGAAGGAGGAAACATGTTATTGATGTATCAAGACAGGAAGCTCATAGCTGCAGTCCAAGGCAAAGGAATTCCCAGCTTCAGATGCTCAAAGCAGCAATTTCCCATAATACTCTGACAACACGTGCAATATTTTTTAATGATTTTCATGCTCGGATCCCCTAAGGAAAGTGCAGGGTAGGCGAAAAGGATCATGAATATAGCTTATGGTGGCCCTTTGTTTTGAGAAATTTGGAAGCACTGCATTGAAACTACCTTTTTTTACCTGGTTGTTCTGATGAAATGTATTTTATGTTGCCCTAACAGTCATATACAAAATATTTCAAACTTTGTCATTTAACCTTGTATTGTCTGAGGGACACAACTTGTACACGATACTTTTCTTCAGAGCAAAATTGCCCACATTTTAGATGGCCTTTGTATGCACCCTGATTTCGAAACAGCTCAAATAAATAGAGAGTAATGCTGAAAATGATACAATGACAACTGTTTATTTTAAAAACCAAAGTCTTTGGGTTGTATTCCCATTGCTGCCAGTTTAGCTAAGGACTCCAATTCCTGTGTGTGTACATACAAGTACACATACATGTATGCAGAATTTTTGCATTCAAAAAGGACATTTCATCAAAAATCTTCATATATAGCCTGTCAATGACACTTGGGAGCCAAGCCACCAGGCCAAGGATCATTTCACCGTCACACAAAATGCAGAAGTGAATTAGGAAATCGTAGAAAAGGCACAGAAAATGCCCAAGGCAGGCAGCAACACGGAAAAATCTCAAAACACTAGAGAAAACTCAAATGCCAAGACAGCAGCCAAAATCTCCTCAACACCAGGAAGCCTTCCTTTCCTGAGCTGCTAGGACACTCCTGCTCAGGGCTAAAAAATTGCCATGACAGCTGTGCACGCACAAGTAGGGCCATAAAGGCTGCTCTTGGGACTCTCCTCAGGGCAATCCTGCAAATACAAGTGGTGTCCAACAGCTTAAGGGGAAACAAAAACCTTTTCAAACACTGTAACAATGCAGCAACAGTGTGTTGCGGGAACCACTAAATAAATACTATTTTTTTGCAGTGAAATCCTCAGTGAGCTTTGATTAAATAGTGATAGGGCTAATCTCTACATGCCCACACTTGGGACCTTACATTTGCCATGTCACGTGGCCCCTCTAAATGAGTTTGAAAGGCTTTCATAGATCAAGGTCCATTAGAATTTCTCTTCTCTTTGCAGGATGAAGCAATGATTTTCCCTCACTTAACGTTCACTTAAGCAGCTGGTATACACAGGGTTATACTGATACCACACTGTACTGGCCAACTTCCATCACTGCAGTGTCCTGGGAGATGAGGTCTGGCCTGGAAAGCTGCCTGGATGGGGAACAGAACCATTTTTGCGACAAAAGAAGAAAGCCGAGAACCTCTCACGTGAACTGCAGGCCTGATGCTACTAGGATCACGCACAGCTGGTAACCCTCTGACCACACTGCCTGGGGCTTTGCGCTCACCAGACCTCGCAAATTTGTTTCTAGCAAATCTGGGATTGCATGTCCTCAGGAAAACCCTGCATGCTGCAGGATGATGAATGTTGGGGATGCAGCAAGAAGCTTTCCTCTTGCAGACCTTTTCTCCTTTTTTTCTGCTTCCTTGTGAGCAGATCACCCCCACACACGTGGTAAATGACCTTAAAGATCTCCCGTTCCCACTACAGCTTTCGCTGAAGTGGTTTCACTCAAGCACTTCTTTAGATACAAGAATCCCCGTGCTCAGAAATGGATCCGTCTCTAGGATGAAGCGAGCCATCTGCTGAGCTGTGCACTGCAGCACCCTCAGCACATTAGGAGAGAGAGAAAAGCGAGCAGAATAACCACATCCAACTGGAAAAGCAAGTGGGAATGCATTTACGCTGAAATTTGACCCAGGCCCTGCAGCTTACACTTCAAACTCAATAACAGCACAGGCGTGTTAAAGGTCAGGAGCATAAAACACCTTCATCTCACCTCTCTTCCAAAGATAGCAGAGCTGCAGGGCCTGCCAGTCTGCCGGCAGAGTGGCTAAGTACTCTCTTAGGGGAGAGTACCATTTACTGCTTCATCAGCCACACTTCCTGAAATAGCCTGTTTCTCCTCGGAGGCCACTCATCTGATCGCCGTCTACAACTTGCGGGGACTTTAGAGACCAGCCAGGAAGACCGTAGAAACTTTCCCATTGCCGTCAGCCCAGTCAGGTATGTCTGGCACAGCAAGAGCCTTCCCAGAGACCGGGGTTTGGTACCCATCAGGCACGACAAAGTTGGTAGGCATTGAATCTTCACCTTAGCGGAGATTGCCCCATGACCTAAGACAGTAAAACACGGATGCCACGTGCAAGACAATTCAGGTAAGCCCTGGTTATCAAGGACGTCGCCAAACGAGGAGCTTTCCAGACAACTCTGCTAGCTGTGAGATCTTAACTACTTCACACGTCACTGGAGCAGATATTAAAAAGGCAGCCGCTTCTCTAGCAGGTCTGCTTGCTCTGTAAAATTAGCGCTCACAGTTTTCCTCTTGCAGTTCAGCTGTAAGAAGGGTTGGGAATAGCTGTGCCTCGCACTATCTGGCTGTCGCACAAAGCAAGCAATTAGAAGCACAAGCGTCCCCATTTGCTCCCACGCTTCATTTTTAATCTCATAAACAGAGATTGAGCCACAAAACTGAGAGCGGGAGACTTTTTTTTTCAAGTTTAGGGGTAGTTAGATGCACATTTGATGTGTGTCGATACGTTACCATGGAAGAATCGAGCTGAATGAGAGTCACAGCCATACTTGTGAGTTCAGCCCTGCGGTGCCGGTGTTAGTTCTGCAGGTAATGGGCAAGTAATGATAAATATGCACTTATCCCGGACTGCAGTTGCAATCACAGCTTGGTCCTGAAGGTGTAAGCATGACGTGAAGACTAGGTGACAGTCTGAATGGGGACACATAAACCCAGCAGGCTTTTCTGCTGGTGGTCACTGGATGGCGTTTCTCTTCTGAGTGCCAGCAATTCAAGATTAACGGGGAGTCAGTACGTTTTAGGATTCTATGTTGTTCAGTAATTCAATTTCCAGTTATGCTCCCATACTGTCTGATTAGACCCAAACTCAAGTGAACTCCTCTGCACTCCTGTACAGATCGGAACACCGAGTTTCAGGTCCACCTCTTGGAGTTAAGTAACCTTTCCTAACCTTGACCTGCCCACCACGTACCTGGGCAGTAAGAGGATGCCAGCCACGAGCAGCCCTGCAGTAACTACTTCTGTGCAGTCTCTTATTCCCCACTAATGCTGCACAATACGCAGTCTTTCAGCGGTACGGGAATGAGTGTCTTCACCTTCACGAAGGGTCAGAGCAGGCACCCTGCCAGTCGTGGCGGAGCAGCTGATGCAGAGTATCTGGAGCCCATACTGCTGTGGCACAGCATTAAGCGGTTCTGCAGGTCTTCCTGGGGCAGTAGTAACTGGGACGATGGAGCAAGGGTCTGCTTCCTTAGGGTCTCAGTAAAAGCATTGTTCTTGAGTCAGATCTAGGTCGCTGCTAACTCAAATACCTCACACCACGCTCTTTCGCCTGGTGTGGATGTGCCTTCAGAATTAGGACAGCCTTGGATGCCGGTAGATAAGATAGAGGAAAAATGAGGGCTGAAAGATATGAGAGTGTAAACTTTGCAATTCTCAATACCTGCCTGATAAGAGAGATGTGGTGAGGGTTTTTTTCCAAATCTACTCTTTCCACACACACCAGAGGAACCAACCTCGCTGCTCTTCAGTCCAGCCTGACTAAAATGCAAGAGCTTTCTCAGAACACTGGGGTTCGCTTGAGAGATTATAGCTGCAGCCTGAAGATGGGCTATCAACTGATTTTAAGAGATTAAAAAGTGTTTCTCAAACTTTGTTGGCAGCATTCCCTTCCAGTGCGGCTGTTCTGCAAATCGGAGTACTCATTTTTAATTAATGTGGAAAAATGAAACACTGGGAATGATGATAAATGGTTTTGATTTGGCCCGTCCTGGCTCCGTTAGCCTCCGCGGCTAAGCCTCTTAGTTAGCAATTTGCCATCGTCTTTATGAAAAAGAAAGAAAGAATCCAGTGTGTTAAAAACAGAATTTGGAACAGTCATTTTAATTCTGAACAGCTGTTCTGTTTAACCATCTACCTCTTAATATTCTTTATCAGCAAACATTTCTGTGACAAAGAGGCTGCTCATATACACGCCCAAGGAATGGCTTGTCACAGAGACACCCTTATTTGCCTGCAAACGTTTCTGTTCACTATTTTTCCTTGATTGTATACTATTCCTGGGAAATTCATTGTAGTCCTGATTAACCATTCTCACCCAGGCAACCAGCAGGCACCAAACAGCCTGGCAGGATCAACTGACCGATCACACAACCCAGACTGTGGAAGAAAACACATACACAATACTCTCTGAGTGAAGTGTTACGCATTTGATGAACACTTGTAAACAAAGCATCTCTTGTGCTAAAAGAAATTCTTGACCGCAACAAATTATATGGAAGAGAACAAAGGAATTTGTACCAAGGTGGCAACTTTTTGTTGCATATGATTTTATTTCCCTTTCCTCTCTTCCTTGGATATAACTACATAAGACAGTCTCCCAAGCAAAGGATTTCAGATGCTTCTCCGCTTTTGTTCTCCCAGGTCTTTCAGAAGCTCTATCTCTTCTTTTCCTTGTACGTGGACTAAAGGCTATGGTGCAGAGCTTTACATACGATTTGGAAATAAATAATGGATGATTGACTAAGCCAGTGACAGACTATAGCAGCAGCAGCTGTGTATGCTGGAAGCTCATTGCAGCTTGGGAATTCTCTTTCCAAGTGAACGGAGGCAGTGAGGGATCTCTGCTCCCGTTCACAAGGGCTTGACACCACTTTCATCACAATCTGGTTTTGGCCCATTCGGAAAAGGGTGAGGCTTCTGGTTTGCCCCTATAACTATCTGTAAAGGACTTGATGAAACAATTCTCACGTGGCCAACAGTCCCATCAACACCAATGAATGCACAAGGAGAGCTGGACTGAAGCCTGACAGCCAATACTGCTTTCCAAACTGAGATCTGGTTTTGAATGTATATAGACTTGAGCCCTCATGGCGGCCCTTAAAGTTTCAATTTGTAAAAAAACTCACCCAACAGCGTAAATGCTACAGTAAATTCACATCCAGCTAGAAAAGTGCATCACCACAGCCTCCTTAGCTCTCCCCAGAAGCCTTTCCAGTTTCCTTTCCGCATTTCACTGTCCTGAAATGCGAGGAATCTGTCCTACATCTGTCCGTAAATTAAACATCCCATTGGGCAGATGCAAACGATCACAGCTAGAGGAAGGTCTGAAGATCTCACAGATATGTGTCCGGTATCTTTCTCCATATTTACAGTTTCACCCAAGAACACATCTCCCCACTGTGAACAGGACTCCACAAAGACAATTTTCCTCAGGTAAGCTGTGAACAGCAAATTACGGTTTAGTGAGTCACAGATCCTAAAATATCCCTCTGAAGCATGTGACTGCCGCATCATCTTCATCATAATAATAACAATAATTGAGCAATGCAAGTGTACCCTTTTGGAACGTGCTAAGGAAATCTCAGTGTGGAGGAGGAGAGACAGGCACACCCAGGCAGTTTTAGACACTCACGGCACCTAGGGGCATCCAGACAGACAGGCACACCCCATCTATTACAGAATGAGACAGATAAGCACGTTCTGCTTCTACGGACAAAAAAACTCACCAGTTTGACAAAAGACAGGTAGGACAGCTAATACTGACCAATACCATGACCTCATCTCACAGTGTACAGATAATGACTGCAAACTGGCTTCATTTAATCTGAATATATGCCTTATTTCACAATCCAATGTATCTATATAATATATAAACCTATGCTTTTTGATGCTTTCAGGTTCTTGTCAGGTTTTCAAGATGGGTATCATTAGAGGTATTGACCATCTGCAAGGCTGTAAGGGGAGTCTAGTGGGCGCTGGGAAGCTGAAATCTAGATCTGGACATCACCTCATAGATTAAATGAAATGTGAGGTATCTCTCAAGTACAGATCTTGTCTGACTCGGAAAGGTGATAGTTTCTCATGTTTTCCCTCAAGCACCATGTTTCCCCTGAAAAGGAAACAAACAAAAGCGGTCCCTTGCAAGAACAGCCAATGTGGTGACCCTACAACTGAGGTTGTGATGTTTCCTAAATGTTTTAGCGGAGCCACCACATTACTTAGCTCCTCTCTAGGAGGAAGGAGCTGATGGGCTAAACTAACCTTTGCCAGTCATCCTGCACGAATCTTACAGCAGCTTTAAACTGGCTGGCTGAGAGATCCAGCTCTCAGCTGAGGGATACTGTTTGGTATCAACATAGAGTCTAAGTTGGCCAACAAACAGCAATCATTCAGACACTGTTATGGTCTATTTTGGGATTCACACAGTTGTGACATTCCTCTTCATATTCACCAGCAATCTGTTAGGAAGAGAGCTTGGACATTTCTGGAAGAACTACAGGATGGAAAACTCACTGGGGTGCTTAGTCAATATTCGGGACTGAGCCACAGTCTGGTATATTCGGTATAGTTCATAACATGAGGAGCACCCAGGCCTTTCAATATTTTGGGACCTTTTCTGACCGCATCTGCACCCAGATTGGCAGTGACCACTGCCAGACTCTTCTGTAAGAAAACTTCAGTGTTGCATAGCTTGTTTCAGGCATCCACTGTTGACCAGTAGCCAAAGGAAGAAATCTCAGAGATTTCCTTAAGGCTAATGCACAGAGGGGGAGAGAAGGAAAAGTCACCCGTGTCTCAGTTCCCCCTAACACCATGTATGTCCATGGGCTCAGGCAAACTCTGAAAGAGGGAAGCAACACCAACTCCCAATGTCACTTTGCCACACCACCCTCCAAGAAACCAGTCCTTTCTTCAGTTGCTTCTGCAGCTGCTCAGATCTGAGGAATTAAACCTCTGTGGCAATCTCTTTTCCTCTGGCAAAGTCAGCGTTCCAGCACAGGAGACATACATTGTCCTTGTGACTTCTCCTGAACAGCAATCAATACCGGTACGACGAAACCTCTGAAGTTACTTAAACTTACTTTGTGCAATATGACTAACAGACAGATTAAAAAATGATCCAGCAGGAATTTTTCTTCCTTAATTTTTAGGTTCCACACATCAATTCCACTCCAGCTACCGTGACTAATACCCACCGCACCTGCACCCCAGGCTTTCCTGATTCTAGATCACACGTACTTTTAGAAAGATTTGTAAGTAATTTATCTTATTCTTGGCTTGAGGTACCTGAAAATGCTGAGCATCCATTTTCATAAAGTAAGATTTTGTGATGATGTGTCTAGTGGGGCACCTGGAAATCAAAGCATTTGAAATCCTGTAATCATTGCTGAATATCTTAGCTCTAATTTCTCTCATACAAGTATTTTCAAAATCATACTTTTATCACAATTATGATGCTATTTGCTTCTCCTTGAGGCTCTGGCTCTTGGATTCAAGTGAGTAGATGCGTGTCTGTGCCACACTGTGAGCACAACCTCAGCAAGGTCCAGAAACCTACCAGCAGCGGACTCACACTACCGATGCATAAAGCCCACCTTATTAGCCCTGCTAACAGGGAATTACCCAGGCACCAGTTTTAGACCTGCATTAATACCTTTACATAGAGCTGTGCTGCACAGCTATCCCAGTTTGCCCAGCACTGCACTACCCCATGCCATCACGCTAGGCTGGACATATCTCAAAGAGAAACTCGAGTCTCCATTTTAAAATGTCCTCCCGGTTGCAGAGAGAAGCTTGAACATATTGTACCACAGCTGCAGCTTTACCATGCAAAAGTTACATGGGTAATGAAAAGACACCTCCTAAAATGTTACTGAGAAAAAGAAATCTCACTATATTTTCGCCCATCCTTGAATTTTTAAGCATGAGGCACAACAATGCACCCAAAATATGTCAAACTGCTCTAATACATGCTGCAGACACGGTGTTTGGCCTAACAGAGCAAAGCCTGGTGCTGACAGCAGTTCTTCTGCTGTTTCTCTGCAAGAGGAGAGCCACACCCAGCTGGTACCCCCAAACCCGGGCATCAGTGAGCATCGACCCGTTTTTCAGCAAAACCTGATTCAGGAAAACCAAAGTCCCCGAGCGGCTGGTGGCAGGGCAGTTGCCAGGCCTTCGCTTTTGCTGTCCTGATGCAGAGGACACAGCAGGCTTGTTTGCCTGGCGCTTGTTTGCCCCGCGACATGGAGTACAGACACCAAAACACCTCTTGAGGGTCCGTGAGCAGGTGAAGGTAGTGGGTGGCCACTGGCAGGATCCGGGAGAGGTGAGGGCAAAGGGAAATTGGGGTGAGGAGGGGAAAGGAGGAGAGGGAGATGGGGTGCCAGCCGGAGACCCTAAGGTGCAGGAGGGGAAGAAGGCGCAGGGAGGGGAAGCGACTCGGCTACCGGGGGCTGGAGGGAGCCCCGTCTATGGGGACGACCGGTTTGGGGAGCAGCGGGGCCGAGCACGCACTCGCCCCTCGCCGGGCCGGCGCGGAGAGCGAAGAGCGGAGCCCGGGCATCACCGCGCCGCGTCCTCGCCGCCCCCGGGCGCTCGGCGGTGCGGGGGAGAGGGGGTCGCGGCGGTGCGGGGGGCGGCGGTGCCCGCGGCGGGCGGCTGGTGGCGGGGGCGGGCGGAGGCGGGCGCCCCGCGGGCTGCGGGGCGGGGGAGGAGGAGCGGCGGCCGCCGGAGGATGGGAGCGAGCGGCGGAGCCGGGGAACGGCGCGGGGGCACGGCCGGGAGCGCGGCGGCGGCGGCGGCCGCGGCATCGCCCGCGTAGGGCGTCGCGGGAGCCGGGCGGCGCCGCGGCCATGGAGAGGGCGAACCCGGCGGCGGGGAAGCTGAACGCCGGCGGCCGCGGGGCGGGCGATGGGCACGGCCCGGCGGGGGGAGCCCAGCCGCGGGCGGCGGCGGCGGTGTCGGCGGCGGCGGGTAGCGCGGAGCCGGGCGAGCTCATCGGGCGGGCGCTGGATTTCAAGAGCGAAGGGGCGCAGTGCTACAAGGACAAGAAATTCCGGGAGGCCATCGGCAAGTACCACCGCGCCTTGCTGGAGCTGAAGGCGCTGCTGCTGCTGCTGAGCCAGGAGCCGCCCGGGCAGCGCCCTCCCGCCGCCGCCGCCACCGCCACCACCGCCGCCACCACCGCCGCCACCGCCGCCGCCGGCGGGCTCAGCGAGGAGCAGCGGCAGGCGGTGGAGGCCATCGAGGTTGACTGCTACAACAGCCTGGCAGGTCAGCGGGGCGTGGGGGCGGCGGGGTGTGTGTCCGTCCCCCCTCCCGTCCTGTCCCCCCCCCCCCCCCCAGTCACCCCACCACCACCTCACCTTCGCCGCGCACACCTCCCCCCTCTCCCCTTTCCCCGCCGCAGAACCCGCTCCGCTGCCCGTTCCGTCTCCTCTCCTTCCCTTGTCATCCATTTTTATTTCTGCTCCCGCGGTTGGCACTGGAGCGCTGCCGGTGCGCGGCTCGGTGCCCGGGCTGCCTCGGGGAGCGCTGGGGAGGGGGCGCAGGGCCAGGCCGCTCCTTGGGCTCGGGCTCCTCGGCAGCCCCCCACTCCCCCAGCCCTTTCCCGGGGCTGCTCCGGCCGCCACCGGTTAATCCCCGTGTCCCCTTCCCCCGGGAGACGGGTGATCGAGGCAGCGGTGCGGACGTGGGATGCTCAGACTTAAGAGAAATAGGTGGCTGGCGAACTGGCCGAGGTTGCGGATGCTGCGTTTTTCCCTCAGCCCGAGGTGCCCTTCAATCCCTTCACCACAGCTCCAGTTCTGGTGCCTGTAATTAACATTATTACAGAGAGAGAGAGAGAGAGAGAGACTCCTTCCACCACGTTTGATGTAGGGAAGGGGAAGGGTTTGGGCGCTGCTGCAATAGCTCCAAATAGTACTAGATATAAAAAGAATTTTTGTGGCCTCTTAGCAATGAAAGTTGAAAGCAAATGTAGTGCTGGCTTTTCGGTAGCCGCCCGCCGCCACTCTGGTCAGTAGACATTTGATCATCGCTCCCTTTGCTCCCTGCCATCTGTTTGGAAGTGCTGCAGGAAGATGGAGGGGAGGGGTGGGGGGGTTAACTACTTTGTAGTCGAATTCTTAAGTCCTTACAGAGACAGAACTCCTGTTGACTTCAAGGAGCTTTACCCAGGCAAGAACTGCAGGATCAGAGGTTATTTTTGGTCCCTAGCAGCGCATGGATTTTTTTTCTTTCCAAGCCTGAAAGCATCTCTAAAACAAAAAACTTGTGCCTAGGTACATCCAGGGAAGTAGCTGTTCGTAACCTGAACAAGGTGCACAAAATGACAACATTAATAAAGCTCTGCTGTTTTCCAGAAGGATGAAGCCTTTATGTTCTTGGGGGGAAAATGGCAAAAATCAGGACCTTAGTACATCGGCTGTCACCATCACTTGGCTTTTGGCGTTCTAGACAGAGTTGGTTCGCTTTGTTTCCTGTTGTCTAGTGCTAAAAGAGATGCAGAATAAAGCGAATGGTTTGAACCACCAAGCCAGAATCTTCTCTTGTCTTAAATCCATGCCAATCTGTTATACTCAATATGCCTTTGGGGATGTAATGGGGGGCACAATTTAGCCCCCTTTAATCATGTTTTCAAATACTCTTGCTTCAAAAGCCTGTTGAAATCGCATAGAGGGAGAGGCAGGTTAGATTCCAGAGCGGTACCATAATTGCACAGCTGTAATTTTGTCTCTCTCCAAATTTCTCTTCACAGGTTTATTAAAATCCATTGTATTTGGCAAGGATCATTGAGATTGGCAGGGTTATACAAAGAGCCCATAATCCTCTGAACAATATAGCTTGGCGAGTTCCTGGGCTCGAAAAAGTACTCACAGGAAATATCTCTGCTAGATACAAATTAGACGTGGTAGGTAGAAGGTAAATGAAGTGGGAGGGAGGGATGGGACTTGCTTCTGTGGCGCTTTCTGCTGAATGCACAAGTTCCACTTGCTAGAAATGCGTCCGCTCCTGCTGACGGAGTTGTCCTGCCCAACGGTCATTGTCCAGCTCATTTACTTACTGTTTTGCGGGGATTTTTTTTCACTGTTGGTTGTATTTGATCTTGTCAGCAGTAGCAATCAGTGTGAGAAATGTGCTCTGTCTTTAACCTAGATTTGAACAGATTTTTTCCTAAATTTAACCAGTGTGAACACAGGAGGAGATAAGTATAATTAACCCTGGAGTTGCAAGCAGTGCTTTTCCTGGGATAACCTCACAGCGGGTCAAGGTGTCATTTTGCACAGCCGGTTGTCACGTGTTTTCAGTAGATGGCA
Organism: Vanellus vanellus; assembly: GCF_965231255.1. NCBI lineage: Eukaryota > Metazoa > Chordata > Aves > Charadriiformes > Charadriidae > Vanellus > Vanellus vanellus. The sequence goes on along the minus strand of NC_138911.1, from coordinate 32,785,062 downwards.
CGCAAAGAAGCAGCATTTGTCTCCGAAATGCGTAGCTTCGTGTGTGTCTGCTGGGCTGTCTGCAAGCAGTTTTAGAGAAACGCGGTGCATGTTGGAGAGGGGAGTGTGTAGCTAAACTGGAATTGTAGTGTTGCTACTCCTAGCCCAGTCCCAGGGCTCCTGGTCTAGCAGGAGGATCTGTGAATTCGTGTCTGAAGGGAAGACCGGGGAGGGACTTTCCCCAGAACTGTTGCAATAATTAGTATACCTTTCTAATAGCAACTGGAAGAGGTGCAGCAATGGGACTTTATTTTCTAAGAAGTGTGGTGCAGCAGAAGCCACCGATTTCTTTACACAGTGGGCTCCAGCAGAGGCACCAGCGCATACTGTTGGAGTTGAAGTCAGTGTTATTCGACATGGGGAGCAGAGGAGATGCAGGGAGTTTTGCTTCTGAGCACTGAATGGATGCCTAGAGCTGTTTTTAAGATAAATAAATCTGCATAGTGCAGAGACCATAACAGCAGTACATCTTAATTCTAGAGATGGCAGTTTTTCACTTAGCTCTGATGTATACCCAGTAGCACTAGCAGCTGTCATCTGAGTGTCCTTATTATCAAGTTCTTTTAGCACCTCCGCTTACTCTCTAAGCTTAGCATTTAAGAAGCCCACCTTGCTTTTGCGCTGTCATTTTTCACGTGGCCACCACACATCCACCTGTCAGAGACGTTTTGCATCACAAATATAGATGCACACACACACAATTACCTGTTTAGATGCAGCATACCAGTCAGGGGAGAGCATCAACTATAGATAAATATGCACTTAGCCAAATAAGCAGGTGAGAAATATACACCCAAAGGGGATTTTGGGCAATCTCATGGGTGAAGGCTGGGGTTGGTTGGTTTTGTTTTTTTTTTTAATCTGACTGGTTACATGAGTAAGAACATGTGGGCAAACACTAAACTGTTGTCAGTGCCTGTACTGCCTTGCAGAATGCAAATTTAGGTACAAACGTGCACACAGATTCTTGTTTAGCTCTACCTTTCTTGTAGAGCACCTTACCTTCAACAGGCAATTCTCATACTCCGAGGTGGGGTGGCCAACTCTTGCATTTAATCAGAGCCCCACAAAATTAGGTGTGTTTTCTAAAGTTCCCTGTTGCGGAGCTGTGTGGCACCCCCCCCCAACATAAGCTATTTAGCCTGTTTCAAAGGGTCCCAAATCTGTTTTTTAAATTCTTGTGGGGTTGTTTGTTTTTTTTTTTGGTATTTTAAATCGGGCTAGGATTTTCACCGCTTGCCATTGGCTGTGTTGCTCACATTTCTTTCACTAAGCTACGAGCTGGGCTTGAGTTTTAGCTCCAAAAGTTTTGCCTTAAAGGGACTCCCCCTCACATCTGCCAAATCCAGTCCTTCCATGGACCTGCTGATACCCCTCCCTTTTACCACAAGTCTCTTCTTTGATAAATGTCACCAGATGCAAGAGCAGCAGCATGGTCGAGGCTCCCAGAAATTGCTAGGGTAGGCAAAGAAAAAGCCTCCCAACAGCAGAGAGCCTCGCGGAATGAATGCAGGGCTGTAAGGCAAACAGTCCTTTCTTTATGACTCACTGACGGGCTCTGACCTTGAGGAAGTCACTTGACCTCTTTTTGCCTCTCTCAGCCCTATTGAAAAATAAAGAACGGGGACCACAATCTCATCCTGATGATGCATTCAGCTGAGTTTCCCCCAAGTCAGTGGTTTGTGTTCTTTTAAAAAAAAGATGAACGTATGAAGAATGCCTGCGGAAAAGCAAACTGGCCAAATATCCCTCAGGTCTCAGTCTCCTTTCCACTCCTGTAACATCTTTGATCTAGAAGCAGCTTAAATGCTTTGTGTACTGCATGCAGGTGGGGACCATTTACTACAAATGCAACCGTTACTCTCATTAAATGCAATGATCATTGTATTCCAGCATTACTGCCTAAAAGTTTACAGGGTCAAAAGGGCTATGTCTGCTCTGCAGAGAAGAAACAATTCCTAGTCTTTCCAAAGCGGCAAAATGCTAAGGGTAAGCATAGTTTTAAGCTGTTCTGGTGACCGAATGTTGCAGTGCGATAAGCAAACCTTTGTTGGTTTTCCTAAGCAGGCAGAAATGCTGGAGCTAATCCTGGCAGGAGAAACGGAACCAGAGAGAGAACTGGGGACGAGGAGTGGCACTGGGGGATCTGGGTTTCTAGTCCTCCCTCTCTGCGCTAACCAGTTGTATTATCTTCACCAAATCTTTTCATTCTTCGAACCTCAGTTTGTCCATCTGCGTTTATGACCTCTTGGGAGGACAGGAAGGCTTTGTTAATTACATGAATATAAATTAGGTGTAATGCATTTCTATACCTGTTCAAGTATGTTTAGTAAAGGAGTCTGGGCAGGAGGACACACATACCTACACAGAGTATTACAAAATGTAGCCACCCAAGATACATCTCAGCCTGAATAATGAGGTTTGGCCTCCTACACTGGCAGAACCGTGCACCAGTACCACTCATGACTATGCGAAGGTCATAGCGACAGTGCCACAAAACATGGCACTTGCAGCAGCATAGGAACCTCCTAGGACCCTCAGGCTCCAGACCGGGCTGTGGGTACGACTCCCAACCGTCACCAGTTGCACAGACGCTTGTGAGTAGTCCCACTGAGAAATCCAAGTAAAAATACTTATAATACTTAATCCAAGTAAAAATATAATTAAAACATGAGAAAAGCTGGTAAAACTTGTCTCCACTGACCACCCACTAGGACTCCTCACAAGGAGTCTCTGCTAAAATCCCATCCCAGTATATAGCCGTTAACAAGTACAGACTCTACCAGGACACATGGTGCTGTGGGTGTTAAAGCAGTCTTGGATTGTTGCTTGATGCGAAGCTTTTTTTTATGTGCTGCATCAACAAAAAACACCCTCTGTAAGGATGCCGTGCAATGGGAAAGAGAGACAGCAGCGAAGAGAGCAGGATGTGGTCTGCACTTTCACTGATGGAGGTGGGAGTTTCCCAACACTCTTGGTTTAGGTATGTCTACCGAGACAGAGTGCAGGGGAATATCTTGTTTTAAAGGTAGGCGCAATTGCAGCAGAGAATAAACACAGATGACTATGTGTAGGGTTTTTTAGTAATAGGCCTGAACCCTGACATGTATTTAAGAAAAAAGTGGAATTTGAAGCCATTGTCGTGAATTACTTTTTAGAAAGACTCTGTATTTACCTATTCCCTTTTATTTTGGAGGACAAAATTTTCCTTGTGCAGGGAGGAGTTTCTTGTGCGTTGAGAGGATGGGATGGAAATACATCCAGATGCTGGGGGAGGCGGGGGGGAGGAAGAGAAAGGATGGCAAGCTGCCTCCAAACTTGGTTTAAGTGACACGTCTGACAGCATCTCTCTTGTTGAGGCAGGAGATGCGTTTTCCTCTATATATGTCACTGTTCTTCCCAACCCTTTTCAAAAATTGGGGCTCTGGTGGAGTTTTTTTGCGGCGACTTCTACCACATGTTTATATCCCTTTGCGTGAGGAGAAGCCTGTCGCAGATGGCCTTGTCACCATGTGCCTGAAAGCGAGATTATTGGGAAGGTATAGAGCCCCTTGCCAGACTGCCCCAAGCAAGGAGCTGCAGTCTTGGCGAGCTGAGATCCATCCAAGTCGAGCTACCGCTCACCATAGGAGATGAAGCAGGAGATACCAAAAATCAAAAAGCTTCCTCAAGAAGAGAGTGGTGGTTAATTTGTTTACCTGAAGAGTACTGGTTGTTCTCCACCTTGAGAACACTGGTATGGTTTCTGAGAGTTCTGTAGTAGCACGTCCTGCCAGCTTTGCTCCATCCTCTTCTGAAATGCTGTCCTGGAGTTTCCTCCAGCAAAAGTCCCACAATGAGTCACAGCCTCTTACACCTCCGCAGGTTTCCATCAGTGCTGTGCTGAAGATGGTTCAGCTGGTTCAATAAAACTTAGTGTCAAAATCAAAGCTGGTTCCTAGTCTATTGCTAAATACACCCGTGAGCTCCATGGTTACCTCCTTTTCTGGGAGCTGGGCTACCTCTGCATGGTTCAGCAGGTGGAGCATCCTTCTCTTCATCCTGTTCACTTGGGCTCAGACCCAGAAATTTCTAACCCGACTCCAGACCTGTTTCTCCAGCCTTTCTCCTAGAAGTGCTTATCATTTCAGCAGCACATCCCCGCTTCTTCATCAGTGTCCTCTGAGCAGTGCAACTGATGCTCCAAGAATGGAGGCGCATCAGAAATTTTCACATTTTTACATTTGGATTTTAGGAGGAGCTCTAATGCACATCCGATAGAGGAGGTTGCTGTGAGGAAATCACCAATAAAAGTTAATGGTATAAATAAAAGGAGAGGTCTAAATGTTGCCAGGTCTCAGTTTCTTCTTGACATTGTGCCATCTCACAGAAAATAACATGCAAAGGACTATGAAACTGAGGAAACAAAATGAAGAAAGGAAGAAAATACAAATGAAGTTTTGAGAAAATTTACCAGCTATTTATTTTCTTCTTTGTTCTCTCACTTCATGGATGAAAAACTGATATAGAAGGAAGAAAACTGTTTATTAATCTTGTTTTCGTCTTACTCAGGCCACCATACCAGTGACTGAGGGTTAGAAATGGTTTGAAAAAGAGTCAATATTAACTATCATTAACTGGAAAGTTGTGACTAATGGCTTCTCGGGAATCTTTGCTCGTTCCTACACTGCATCTTGGATGGGAAACAGTAAGCTTAGGACATTGATCGATGAATGCAGGTAAATCTTCTTGTGGTGGTGTGGAGCATTACTATTCTGTTCTCTTTGACAAAGGTTGTGGAGTCAGCGCAGTTTCTGTAAGCTTTGCCAGAATTGCTGAAGGTAGCTTCAGCTGGGGCACACTCACTTGTGTGAGGCTGGAAGGTGGGGGTAGGACACTAGCTTGCCCTGTTCTTACATGCTCGCCTAGGCTTTGGCAACCATTGAAAGTGGGGTTGGGGTAGACAGTCGGTCTCAGTATAGCTATTTGGAGTTTAGGACACTGCTAGAAACAATACTAAGACACTTCATGGAGGTGAATTAGGCACAGTCACGTTTTCTGTCTGTGATAACCCATGGCAGAAGCAGCAGCTGGGAGCAATGATCTTTAGCTGTCATAGCTTGACGTGCCAGAGCTCATCTGTTACTATCCATAGGCAATAGCTAATGTCATGATCTTTACTTCAAAATCCACTCCATTCTCCCCAGTCTCACAAATTCTTGACGTGCCATCGCCCTGAGGCTCATAGGCTGGATAGCACCATCTGCTTCTCCTTGCCTTTGTCCTGTGTACCCAGTTCTCCCATCACGTTTCTCAGCTCAGGACTCGGGGCTGCTTACACAGCCCATGCCTTTCCCCCTTTGAATTCCTCTACTCACTTTCCCAGTTGCAGTGCAGCCATGTCAGACTTTTTTACCTCCCAGACAAAGCTTTGTCCCTTTCCAGGCTTCCCCCATCTCTGTTCTGCCAGTGAGGTCCTCTCATCCCCTTTGTTCTCATACTCTGCCCTGCAGCACCTTGGTGCACCTGATTCTTTTGAGCTGATTTTACCTGCGGTGTATTAGCTCAGGCTGGACCTTCTCTCCCTTCCTGGCTCTCCTCAAGGCCCATCTCTGCTATGACACCTACAGGAAGCCCATCATTTGGTGCTGGTTACCTATTTATGTGTAACAAGTAGGAGCACCTCTCCAGAACAGTGTGTACTATGCAAACACGTGACTGTATTCCATATCTTCACACCCTTTGTCATTCATCTTTATAGATTACCAACTCTTCTGATCGGGGTCATGAATTTTCACGCATGCCTGTCCTGTGTAGCCATGATCACAACTTTGCCTGTCATAGCAGCATGTCCTCATCTTTAAAGCCCTAGGTTGTGTAAATCACCACCGCAGAATGGTTCTGCATCAGCCTCTCAACAGGAGTCAGGGGAAATAGCAGTCTTGTGCTGTTTGCAACAGTAGCGGTTGGGGAGCTGCTTGCCAAAGAGCCCAGAATTCATAGAATCATAGAATGGTTTAGGTTGGAAGGGACCTTGAAGATCATTGAGTTCCAACCCCTCTGCCACAGGCAGAGACACCTCCCACTAGAATTGCCTGACGAGTCCTGTGTCCCAAGCTCCTGACTTTATCATGCCATCTCAGTCCTGTTCACTCATATGTACGGGCAACAAGACAGGAACTGCGACTCTGTACACGTCCCTAGGTGGAGAGAACAACCATCCTTAGGTTGCTGCGTAAGCCTTTCAGGATGCAGGACACTGATCGTTGGTTGCAAGGCTACAGCACTTTTCCTTCTCCGATACATCTACATTTGACAAGCCAAATCCCTGCCCTACTAAAGCAAATACTTTTCTAGCTGCTGCTCAGGATTCCCTTCTTTCTTTAGTAGAAGCACTGCCCGTTGCATTTACTTGCTGCCAGTTTAGGGGGCTGTCATGTAGATTGTTCTGCATGGGTGGCAGCAGCAACTCCTTTCATATCAGAGTGGCAGGCAGCAAAACTCTGCTAATCTGGCCGTCGATCTGGTTGCCTGGGAGCTGCTGGAAAGGAGCAGCTGGGTCAGCCAGCAAAGAGCCACCAAACTAGCGTTCCTCAAATTTTGATTCCAAAGCTCCTGTGACGCTCTGATTACAACTGTCAGTTTTCACCCCTCTGGTGTTACTCTGGCCTGGCCACATCAGGGACATCTAAACAGCTCATTTCCTACCTGAGGAAACTCAAGTGAGGTATCTACCTTTCTATAAGTCACCTTATTCTGTAAAGCCAGAGGTTTCAGGGCCCTCTTGGTAGAACCTAATCAGGCAATGGTGGAAATTTGCTACCTGTCTGATGCGTCTGTAAGGCTTCACCTAACATGCAAAGACTGATTTCAGATCAGCCAAGTTGGATGCTGCTTGTCTTAGGTCTTTTCCAACTTAAAAGACTTAGCTCTTGACTCCAGGCAACAGAGCCGTTTACTGCTATCTGAAGCAGATGGAAGGGAGAATACAAAACAAGCGGTGGGGTATCTTTGCCCTGCACATTCCCCAGTGTGGTGAGTGGGAGAGGAAATTTACTCCTGGAAGCAAATTAAAAGCAGAGGAAGTGTCTGGGACTTGAAAATTTATGTCAGACCTTTAGCACTTCCTTTGGCTGTTCCTGGGCTGATGTGACTAACATCTACCTCCGGTGTGCTGGGCTATCCCTACAGTCACCATCTAATCCACAAATTCACCCTGATATGAAAAGCATCTTTATGATATAAAGAACGATCTTTCAGCCAACTGCAGGGAAGAAGCTGTGAGAATTCACATTCCCGTGCGCCACTCCTGCTCCCAGAGAGGAAGAGGGCAGAAAGATTTATGTTTCATCCACTCTTTCAGAGAATAAATAGGCCCCACGGAATGGCCGTAGCCTCTCCCGAACAGGACCTGCCTGGGGAGGTCATCGCCCCACCCAGCTGATCTTGCAGAAGCAGAATGATGAGGGAAGGAGTCTGTTACGATGCTCTGGAAAACCATCATAAGTTTGCCCTAGCCATTGCTCTGCAACGGCACCTTTTTTCTTGCCTAGTGCTTCAAAAAAGAATCAAATCAGAATCTCTGCCCCATGTCTGTAGCAATGATTCTCTCATTGAACAGTCTGGTGCAAAGTTAAGACTCAACTTCTTCAGTCACTGTATTTTTTTAATGCTACCATAATTCAAATCCTAGATTACTATCCTCTTAAATGCTTTGCAGTGATTAATTGCTTAAGACACAGTAGTGCCTTCAAGTTGCAAGGAAACCAGAGCAGCATAAGATCCTCACCTATATAGAAGTACAAAGAAAATGTATTCATTTTCCTTTATACATTCTCTAACTACTGTGATGGAGCTCAAACTGAGGCAGCTCAGGAGCTTTGCTCATGGGGTAGGGGGGTAAATTAAATTAATAGATTAATACAAAATAATTTTTAAAACTCAGGGCTGATTAACTTGGAGTGCAGTGCCAGAAGGTATCATGGAGTTAAAGAACCTAATAAGGTTAGAAAAGAAGGCTTAGACACATAACTAATCAGAACATTCAGTGCTATATTAAATAGGATAAAAACTGTAAAGCAAATATTACATTTTCATGCTTGAGAACCACTGCTGACTGGTTTGGATTTATGAATAAACTGCACTGAGATTTTCATTTCCCTGTCCACGGCCATGTCACATAAATGACTCAGTCATCCTGTGATCAGCCAGTATATTCACATCCTTTTCCTCTTTGGTTGTTTCCAGCTCATGAGCTCACAAATTCTACCAGAAATTTCTAATAGTCCCAAAGAGTGTGGTCTTAAATTTTGTATTATCGACTTCCATCCCAAACAAATTTACTGCTGTCCACTGGGTCATGTAGTTCTTTTTACGTGACATTGACATCCTCATCCTTTTTAACAGTACCTTCCAACTTCACGTTGTCAGTAGGGCACTTTTACATCGGGGATTAACAAAAACACTAGACAAGCTCAATTCTGAAATTAATTCCTGAGGTATTCCGCTAGTGATCTCTATTTGCAGACCAATATGCTCATCAGCAGAACCCATTTCAGCTTCTTTAGCTACCACATAATTCTTATACTGTATCTCCATCTTCCCCAGCTTAACCGAAAAGGCACAGTCAAGACAGAGAATTGTATTACTGGCCTGATCCGGTACAATGATTTGGGTGTTCCTGGTGCCTGAAAATAAGTTCCGTAGTTGGGGTGGAAGTTACCCTCCGCGTGCTCCAAATCAGACACGCACTCCGGCTTCGTTCCTCCACTGCCAGCGATGCATTGCACAGACGTGGTTCATGTGGGGTTTGGGAATGATCCGAGATCTTTACCCGGAGCGCTTTGCCACAGTTTATATTAAAGAGAAGACCTATTATTTAGAGGGCTGGTTTATATGCTCCTGCACACTTGAAACCCTGACTTTCGCAAGCAGATAATATACTCTGCTCTGTAGTTTATTCGTTTTCAGCCTTATTTCCAAAGGAAATGAGTCATAATCAAGTACGTTTTCTGTGGTCTGCCTGTCAGTCCTCTCAATAACTTTGAAACTTGCTGGCCAGCTAGATTTGATGGAGGGACAGATGCCTCGATGGTACTAAGTTTATATGGTATAAACGGAGATCAGGGAAGAGGCAAGGACACGAGAGGCCCGACTACGGGAAAGGGTGACACTTCAGCTTACTTTACACCACCTGTGAAAGCACGGCCAGCTGACACAGCCTGACACAGCCAGGGTTAGTTGGCTCTGTTGCTGAGAAACTACGCTTCTGTGTAAGTTTTACTGCTTTTTAAGGAAAATAAGGTTTCAAGAGCTTTGTTTTATACCTACCTCTCTGCAATTAGTTAGAAACCAGTTGACTTGGGCGCTCTCAGTCTCTTTGATTCTGTCAGTTGTTCTCCTCTCCATCCCTCCCACAGAGCCCGTAAAGGTTTCTCTCTGTTTCAAAACATCATTAAAATGGAAAGGCTTTGGGCTACACTGGACCTGGATAGAATACGTGCATGGGTTATTATTTTAATGAAGGAAATGTTCCTCCCCATTTGACCTCTCCATCTTGCCAGATGAGTCTTTTCAGCTAGGGAGAGTTCAAGGAAAAAACAAAAGCATTTTCAGTCCCTATCAATTATACATGGCACGAGTACACAGGGAGGTGGCCCCAGAGACAGTCTGCTCTCCACCCCTTAGCGGACTCTGCAATTGCCAGCTCTTTCACGTGTCCTGGGAGGTGAGCTGTGAGCCACCACAGGGCACAGCACACAGATGTTACACAGCCACGTCATCCTGCCCTGTTTGTGGTACAGGATAAAGCGTTAGCTTTCATCCCGAATTGAACACGCTGCAGTAAGCCACGCTTGAGGCAGTTGTGGTATGCACAACTGTCAGTGACTTCATTTGAGAGCCTTCAAGCTGTTCCAGCTGCGTTTCACAGTGCTTCTGTCAGTTGTTTGAACCGCACAGTTGTTTGAGCAAAGGATGCTTTACCCTTCAGTAGAGAAGGCAGCTTGAAATCCATCACTTCCTCCAAAGCATTTTCCTACTTACAGAAATCCCCTCTTTGTCTCACATGGGTCTAAAAAAAACCGTCATTCTATGAAGACCTTAATCTCACGGTGTAGTATACTCCGGTAAGAATCATAAAATGTTTGATGGCACTTGTTAGAGTTGGGCTGCTGTTGAACTGCAGGCAGTTACCAGATGGTTGTCACCATCTGATGTTGCTGATCTCTGATAAAATTCTGTGTACTTTTTCCTTGTGAAAACGACTCAGGAGACCAGATTCCTCCAGTGGGTGTCAACAGCAACAGGAGGCCAGAGGAGGAAAGGGTACAATGTAGAGAAGGTGCCACAGTGAGAAAGTAAAGCAACACAAGGTGAACAAAGGCAAACAGCAAGGAAGGGGTGGTGGAATAAATAGCAACTGGAACAGTAGATCTGAAGGCCAAACATATCTAAAGCCATATTGACAGGACTAAACTGTACTAGATGAGTACTGATTTTAAAAGATAAAGACAGGTCAAAGATTACTAGATAAATATAAAGTCAGAGAGGAGGAAACCTCCAGGGGATTTAACCTGGCAGATCAACAATGACAGCCTTAGCAAAAATAAACAGAACGGACTTCCACCTCTTCTAACGTGGCTGCAGGAAGAGCTAGTATTTATGGATGTTATAGAATCAGAATGATCTAGTAGTTAAAAGCTGGCTGAAGCTCTTGCTCTACCAGTGCTTTGCTAGGACTTTGCTCCTACCTCTTCTGGCTGCGAAAATCAAAGGCATGGAGATTAGAAGATGCAATATGAAGACCATCTCCACCTTAAGCTCTTTATTTTGGTAGAATAAAGATTTGCTGTACACAGATGGGGGCAGATTTTGGCTTCAGAAAACAATTCTTGTTTGCCTGACATCTAGGTTTTAATTACTTCTTTAATATTACCAAAGCTAAGAATTTTCAGTAAGCCTCTGGTTTTGATTTGAAGGCCCAGTAGCTACAGGAACCAGCACATCAAAATACTCTTTCAAAACAGAAGGTAGGAGGATTAGGTGAAAAGTTTGCTGAAATTCCTTGCTTCTCAAAGCTTTGGCCCTTTGAAAGAAAACTGCAGTATTATATCACTGGATTTGTGACAAAAAAAAGAAGCGTAAATCACCATGGACTTGCCTTAAAGTAGCTTAAGAATCATTTAGAAATAACGAACACTTCTAAAGAACTGTACTCTTGAAAATTAGAGAAGTCTGAAATATGGGAACATAAACACACAGCAAAGGCAGAAATCATTCATGCCTGCTCTTACTTAAGTGCTTACATACTCACATGTCTGGCTAGGATGTTGCTTTGACATCTTCCAGCAGGACCTTCTGATAGGAATTAGCACTCAATGGCAGCTGTCAAGGAGAACTGGGAACCGTTCATGCTCTGTTAAGAAGACAATCAATAATGGGACTGAAGAGCGGAACAGCAATTCAAGAGTCTTCTATCCATACCCATGCGTGGTCCAAGGGTATTAGTAAGACATGCTCCAGACATGTCAATTCCCCCTGTCAAATTGCATCCCATTTTAATCAGGACACCACCAGTTTGTGGAGATCCCTTGGAATTCTACACCTGTCTTCCAACATACACCAGCTCCTCACATCTTGGTGTTATCTGCAAATTGATGAAGCAGTCTGTCATTTAAGTCTTCATTGATGAATACCAAAAATCATGTGGCTTAGGACAGATCAGTGCAGAACCCTACTTAGTATTGTCTTTCAGTTTGTTAACGGACTTAAGTCTATTCGTTTAGACTGTTCTTAAAATTGCTTAATAAAATGTCACTAGAGTTTGTCATTTGACTAGTGTAAAAGCCAAGATACGTAACATCTACTGTTTCTCCTTTATGTTCAAGATTGATCACCCTATCACAGACTGAAGTTAAACTGATTTGTTCTGACAGCTCACATTAGCTGTTACTTATCTCCTTGTTATCAGCCCTGTGCACTCCAAGGGATGGCAATAGGCAGAGTCCTAGAGTGGGCTGCCAGCCACACAAAGCCTGACACACAGGCTCAGCAGCTCCTTTGAGAACTGCTAGATGCCTCCTAACGTGCGTGATGGTGGAAGCATCAGCATACTTCAGTCACTGCTACTGTCTCTCTCTCCCAGAAAAGCTAATGGGAACTGTGAAGTCAGGGTCTTTCCTCAGGAAGAGGTATGAAGGATGCAAGAGCAGCAGAGAACTGAAGGATACCATGCTATGTACCGGGACAAAGGCACGGCCAAGGAGGCAGACTGGGAAGAAGGGGAAGGCGGCTTGGAAGAGGTGGCTCTCTTTGGGCTCTCCAACATTTGTGGATCCACACCTCATTTAGCATTAATCCCTCCCTACAGAGAGAGACAGCCTGTCATACAGTTTGGATTTTAATTTTCCACGCGTTTCCCTGCAAGCAGAAACATACGGGCATATTTAGTCCTTTTTGGTACCCGGAGAGGGATAAATGAGAGCCACTGGCTGGAAAGTTGTACTGTCATTCTGATATTCCCTTTTCATCCCATTAAGGTTGTCCAGGAACTAGGAGTCAGCTGATCAGATTATTGGCAGACATTATCAATCTGTCTACAATTAGCTTTTTATTGGTGAGAAGCCAGAAAATCCTCTTTGTTTGCAAGCTTGGACTATAGAGAAAGAAGAGAAATATTTCATGGAAGAGATTGTTTTGAAACTGCAGATCCTAATTAGTGTCTCAGCCTTGTAGTGAAACTGCATGCGGCATTTCTCTGAAAAAAAAAAAAAAAAAGATGCTTTAAACATCTTCTTTTGAGGAATGCAGGTTGCGTTCTTGAAGGGCACAGCACACAGAGCTCAGCGCAGATATGGATGCTTTACCACCTCTGCACTGTTCCCTTGGTGTAGGCTTCTTACATTCCCACGTGTTATATGGCTCCTTTTAGTACCAATACAGATTGAAAAATTAACACAGGTTAAAACATAGGTTAAAAATTGGGCTGTGCCATCCTCCTGTAACCTGTGTAGGCTGCACACTCAGGATCAATAACTTCAACTTCAGAGAAATTTGGATAAGCATTCCAGTAGTCCATAGCTTTTTATGCTGTATGTTCAAATTACAGTATTTTAAGTCTAAGGTGACTTATTATTCTAGGACAATCCTATATATTTTCAGCATCATCTTATAAAACATTTTACCTGATTCATTTTAGATGTTAATTACAACTTAAATTACTAACATAAGGCTGAAATTTTCAATCTCATAGTATCTCCTTTAATTCCTCCAGTGAACACCAGGAGCTCCATGTGCTTGTTGTAAACGCCATTTACACAGACTGCAGCACACAGAGATTAGCGATGATACATCAATTAGTGGCATGTTTAGAAGATCACTATTCCAAGACAAACATGTTTTGGTTTTTCTCCTCCTGTTTGGTGTGGTTTTTTTTTTTTTTTTTTTTTTTTTTATATCCCAATAATTTTTCTCCCCAAACACTTAAGTCAACAGTCAACCCAGAACTTATCGCTGTCATGTTTTCTCTTTTTTGGAGCATCACTATGAAGGATGCCAAGCCTTTCTGAAGTAACAGAAGTAAGAGGCTCTCCTAGTCTGACCCATTATTTTGAGTCTTAAAGACATATGAGTACAAAGCCCATTCAATGATATATAAAGGTCTTAATCAAATGTCTGAATAAAACCCTGAAGCAGTTATATCAAAGTATCAGTGATGTGTTTTCCAAAACAGAACCAGAGCAAGAATATGCACCATCTTCCTGTGATTTAAACAGATTTTAAGTGAGCTGCTGGCTGCTATAGTTATGGCGAGATCGTATCAGAAAGCAAAGTATTTTGCAGAGTTTAATTGTGGTTATTTCTGGGAATGACAGTGCCAGTTTGTGAAATACACATTGCGTTTGTAGTGGTTGGAGTACCTGGCACTTACTAAGGAGTAATAATCTGCAAACTCCAGTGGTAGAGTCAAGAATAAATACAATAAAGAGGGAACATCCACTTCAGGTTTAAGCAGTAATGGGTTTAGCTACTTCTCTCTTCTTTGCAATCTAGCAAATCAATACAGGCTGTTTGTTTGTTTGTTTTTTAAACCACTGGTTGTCTGGAACAGTCTCATTAAGCCTTGCCCACCTGATGGTAAACTCCTCAGTGAAAGTGGGCTAAATGCACCGACACATTTTTGGAAGGCAAATCTAATATCCCCTAGATTTTCAGTCCCAAGGGGTGGAAAACAAAAGTCCTTTGGATGCAAACCCTTTCGCATGGGTATACGAGAGTGGTTCAAACACCTGACTTATTATTAGCTCTTGAAGAAGGCACCTGCTCCAGTCTCCAGGGGATATTTGCAAGGGCTAGCTTTAAGCGTTGCAGGCTAGTATCCCTTGGTGAGTATACTCTGAAGAGAAAAAGATGATGCAGAGCAGGAATGCGATTGTGCTTCACTGATCTGCTCGAGGAGCTGCTCTCATACACACCTAGGGAGACTAGTGTCCTCTGCTTGGATCTCACTGCTGCAAATGCTCCTCTTGGTCCTCAGGCTAGTTTCACTGTGTCTCTACGTCCTTAGCACCTTGTCCTAAACTCTTAAGTCCACTTCTCCCCCCAGACTTTGCCTCCTCAATAGACCTCAACTCACCACTCACACGCCCCTTTACCACCCCGACGGTTCTGTGCCTCTGTCCCCACGTGTGTTTCAGCCCCCATCTCCCGCCCTTGCAAACATTTGTCTCCCTGTCTTTCTGTCATAACTAAGACGACTTGGTTTCCACTTTCTGCTCTTCTTTCTTCCTGTGACCAGTGAGCCAATAAGAGAATTTTCTTGCTCTCTAAGTTTACAAATCCCTGCTTTTTCCTAGATCGGATCGGATTGTAGACAGGGTGGATCAAATATTCAATGGATTTGGGTATCAAATTCTAAGGCATCTCTACAGGGTACTATATGCAGTACTATAGTGGTTTTATTTTCAGAAGGTTATCAGTTGGCCAGCTATAGATTACCCTGGGGATAACAGAAGGCACCTGCTTGACACAAATGATATCTGCCAGATTTCAGTTTGCAAAGCCAAACGATGAGAGGGCATGAGACAAATCCGAAGAGACAGTCACCAGAGCTCTTTAATAAGGGGAAAATAAGATATGTTTCCCTCGCCTGTTTTTCAAAAATACCTGAACAGTCTTGGCTGACATTTTCCAAAAGCAGACATCAAAGGCAGACGTTGCACATGGAATATTTTAGTCCAAAAACTTAGAAGACCAAGAAAATTATGAGCAGCTGACTCTCTCCTACAGTGGAAGGCACAAGGCAATCTTAAAAATAGGCAGCCCCACCAGCTTACCTGGGTGACAGCAAACAAACAAGGCAGGAGTTTGTGAAATATGAATTTGCAACCCAAGGTATTCCTGTCAGGCAAGGGCATTTTCATCTCCCAGAACAGCAGCAAATGGAATTCTTATTACGACTAACACAACGTGCTGAGCCCAAGGAACATGCCACGGGGCAGGGATATGCTAACGTTGTTTGCACAGTAATTTGGCTCACTCTCTTAAGTGTTCTGTAAGACCCATAGGTCTTGAGCCTTGCCTACAGCGGGAATTTAGCCACTGATACAAACTGTGTCTGGAGGATTGTTCCGGCATGCAGATTTACCCTTTGGTGAAAATTGCCAGGTCGGCAAGGCTCCTGATACTGTTTTTCCGAAATCTCTATGTTAAAACCCGCACACCCGACTTCCAGACTTAGTTTTTAGCTCAGCCAAAAAAGAGAAGCCAAAAGTTCAGGCCAAACTGAGCTATTTGCGTAACCTGCAGAGGTATTCACACCGAAGAGGTTTCTCTGGCGAGATGCTAACTGACAGCACTTTCAGCTGAACTTCATTTTGAGGGCTCGGAGAACAGCTATACAAGTGAGGAAGGCTGAAAAATACGGGTTTTTTTTAGTAAGAGACTCCAGGCACTTCTTCATGCAGGCTATTAAAGAGAAGATGGAGTGGCGTGGTCAGAGCCTCAGAGTACCAATGCAACAAGCAAACACAAGCTTTTCAGGGTAGCAAAGGTATGGCTAGTAATTGCACTAGTGGCTAGTAATTGCAGCTAAACAAAGTATAGAAACGTAGTGACATTTCTTAAAGAATGCATGTAATTAACCTTTGGGAGAAAAGGGCTGTCATGGACCCTTTCTCACTGGCACCAGTGCATCCTAGATATTTTCCTCAAAGATACTCTGGGATTCAGAATTAATTAAGGGTGCAATAAAGTAGAATCCGAAACCCTCAACTTACAGGATTTTAGTTACAACTTCCCACCGTTGCTAACAACAGCTACTGGTAAAGGTTAAAGGTGTAGATGTATTTTGGCTCTACAGGTGCTTTAATCTTTGTTTTGCCTACCCTTTATGCTGAGCAGGGCCACACAAATTAGCTCTAACAGTACAGTTATTTACTGGTACCAGATCTGTACTGCACCTCTCAAATTGTTGTAACTCATGGAACTGGCTGGCATAGATTGAGCCCACAAATTAAAACTTAGAATTCTAAGCTTAACACTCTTCTTCTGAGTAGAAGCAGCCAAACTTCTTATTTCCTTGCTGAAACATCATCAGTCAGCTGGGAAGTGTGATGGGCCAGGGCCCCTTCATTGGAGCTAATAGCATTAACTGTCTGTGTCCCCCCCAGCACATTTCACCCAGTGGTTTCAAAATGGCTTATTTTACAGTGCATGGGGACTCTTCATCACCACCTGACAAACAGGGTTTTAAAAATTAGGAGTCATTTATTGCTTAAGCTGACACAATAAATGAGCTGCCACATTGAGAATGATAACCAAGTATGATGGATAACCATCGCCCACTGCAGGGAAGCGGGACACCCTACGTTCTGAGCTGGAGAGATGTAGCCACTGGATGCTGTGTTACAGTGACAGCAAGACCTGCAGGAAATGGGTGACTATAGGCTTGCACCAGAAAGTAAAGGGCTTCTAATCACCAAAGAGTTACTAGAGATGGTGCTGTGCAGGATCAAGCCCATTCCGTTTTGAGAAAGCAGGAGGAGGAGCTGGATAAACCTCTTGATTCGGTCTCTTTGACTGGGCTCTGTTCCTCAGAAGGATTCACTGGGGGCCTATTATGAACCGAGAAGGAGGATGATGATGAGGTGTTTGATGTGGTAAACAAACACTCCCAGCCAGAGATGCACATGTCTGTTTAGGAAAGCAACACGTTTTCAAAACAATTCTCCCCTGACTGAATTAGGTAGGAAGTACAAGGATTCCATGTCTCTTCCATTTCTGAAAGCTGAATTACGAACAGCCTCGATATTTCCATTGAATCACAGTCCATTAAGATCATTTCAGTCCACCAAGAACAGAAAGCACGCACCTCTAAATATTTATAAGGGAGATACTCCCTCCAGGTTCATTTCCATCAGCCGCTTCCAACGCTGGCTCTCCAAATGGCCAACTCTTCCAGCAGAACTGTTTCCTGCACATCCATCTGCTCACTTAGTTCGGATAAACACACGTCTCTCCTGCGAGCCATGTGGTACTGACTTCTCTCTGCCATGTGCACGGTTAGTGGGGATGCCCTGCAGAATCTTTATTGTGAGTGTGAGTCACAGCAACGACCCAGCTGGATATCTGGAAGCCCATTTGGGTTTACGAATTAGCAGGATGTGGGAGACTTTTTCTTTTCTTTTAAACCAATCCGTGAAGCAAGTCCAATACGGAATTACCAAGTTAATATACATGACTAGACCGCCTGTCATTTTTCGCGGAGTCCTTTCTATGACTCTAACTGGAAATATTAAGTCGTAAAAGGATGGACTAACCCCCTCACCCCCAGTTGCTCTGAAAGGCAGTTTCAGAGAACGCGAAAGGCTGGATCAGATTGGCAGTGTGCAGAAAGCTACTGCCCCCGCGGTACACGCTACTGGTCAGCAGATAAATAAAGCAATCCTGTTGCCAGGGCTGTGAAGCCAACAGTAAATTTACGCAGCCATCTTTTTAATAGCTTTGAAAAATAAAGGAAAACAAGGCACAGTCTTTTCAAGCTCCATTAGAAACAGAGTGAGAAAAATCAATGTTTGACAAATAGGAAGGGACAAATTCTGGATACAGAAATGCTGCTAAGCTTTTAGAAACGTATGTGCTTTTTAATTGGCAATCAAATAGCGAGCGACCAGATGCCTTTGAAATACCTATGCACTTTAATGGCAGGAGCTGTTAAAATATACTGAGAGTCCAGCATTAAAGCAAAAGGGACAAAGCTCTCATTAGTAATTTTGGTGTCACAACCACACTCGACACACTCAACAGCAGTAGCAGTGAGGCTAGTTCTGCAGTCCTTGCTCAGCACATCTGTACCATCAATTCTCTACAGGTAAAAGCCTGTTTATGGTTGTTTCCAGTTAGATATTTAAGCTTGAAACATGTGCTTGGGTTAGGAACATATTCTGTCCATGTTAACTGACCACAGACTCAGACTAATTTAGGTTTGAAGGAATCTCTGGTGGTCATCTCGCCAACCTCCAGCTCGTGAAATGTAAAGTGAGCTAGAGAGAGGGTGCATGGCTTACTTTAGGGGTGCAGGAGAAGAGGACCAAGAACTGTATCATATTCCTGACCCAGCGTCATATCCTCTCAGCTGCAAGCTGCAGTTACCATGCGAAAAATGAAGTCTGGCTGCTCATTGGTGACACCTGAACCGTGACAACTTGGATTTCCAGGAGCAGTGAGTCTCCTTCTTGCCAGAGACACACTGAGTAACACCACCTGCCATGGGAAATTTCTCTCCATGCCCTGGCACTTGACATTGCCAGCCTCTGAACTGATCCTTGCAGTGGCATCCTGCCCTCCTTCCCCAAATCGTGTCATTCCCAAAGTTGCCTTGGGTTGGAGCACCAGGTGGCCTTGTGGACAGCACAATTTTCTTCTTTTCCCCAAAGACTGTGACTGCACCATGTCCTACTCTTGTCAGTATTCCTTAAAACTTTCCTAATGCCCCATATGCCCAATGAAGTTCAGCCCACCTGACTAAGCGCTACAGTAAGCCACAAACAGGGCTGTAAAGTATGTTTCAAG
Organism: Vanellus vanellus; assembly: GCF_965231255.1. Lineage (NCBI taxonomy): Eukaryota > Metazoa > Chordata > Aves > Charadriiformes > Charadriidae > Vanellus > Vanellus vanellus. The sequence continues at coordinate 32,765,973 of NC_138911.1, read as the reverse complement.
GGTCTCCCTCTTTCCTCTTTATTTCACTCCTAGTTGTGGGAAATTCACAATGGGGATTTTTCTCCAGCTCCTTGACATTTGAGCAACAATTGTGCTTCAGCACACGGAGTCCTCAGCCTGCTTTTTCTGCGCTGTATTTACCTTTTCCTTTAGGAAGTCAGCAGAACTGACCTCTCCGGGTGCACTTGTGCCGCAATGCTTTGCAGAAAGCACACACTCCAGCACCTTTGCTCCCGGCGCGGCAGCTCCAGGTGTCTCCGGTTTGCTAAGCAGCACATTCCCTTGTTGCCTCCTATAGCAAAACTCCATACAGGGTCTCCGGGATAAAAGGCAATTACATACTATTTGTAAATCTAACAGCCTTGGATTAAACCAAATACGAAATTTGATCCAATGTAATCCCTTTTTTCCTTGTCAGATGACTATTTGTTTGATTGCCTTCTTGTACTTTCCTGAGCTCTAGCCCTCAGTCTGAGCAGTTATTTTACTACAAATGAAGCCAGTCGCTGCCACGAGACTCTACGGCGTTCCCGCTCTGCGGAGGGATGTTTACGTTCTTGCTGTCTCCCCCCAGCCCCCCAGAGCAAACACAATCCCTTCGCTTTGCAATGCCAAAAATAAAAGCGTCGGTATTTAAATTGTGAACAATGACTGCACCGTTTCTGAATCATGGCTCTGAGTCATTTCCCTCACCTAAGCTGCTCTCTTCCCCCATGCAGACTGCAGGAGCAGAGAGAAATACAACACTAATGTTCTCCTGTCTGTCTGTCTGTCTGTCCCCTATCCCCATCCCCTGCAGCCTGCCTGCTCCAGGCCGAGCTGGTGAATTACGAGCGAGTCAAGGAGTACTGCCTCAAAGTGCTTCAGAAAGAAGGCGAGAACTTCAAGGCGCTCTATCGATCGGGAGTGGCATTTTACCACCTGGGTGACTTCAACAAGGCCCTCTACTACCTGAAAGAGGCAAGATCCCGCCAGCCGACAGGTATGGGGGGGAGAGCGGGGACGGGGCTTTGCATTGAGCACTCCTGCATTTCTTTTCAGGAGACTTAAGTGTGTCCCCGAGTTGATTGCCTTGATTTCCCCAGGGATGAGCATGACTCACTGTATCCTGAGCTGTACTCCCCTTCAGGCACGCTCTCCTAGTGCAGCAAGGTTGCAGTGCCCAAAGATTAACCACTGCCGAGGCTGCAGCACAACCTGGAAGATGACGGTATTGCTGGAATGCCATATGTATGGAAGGGATCCTTCCTCTCTTTCCCTCCCTGGTTTATTTTTGAAGAAGAAAGCAGGAATGGCAAGAGCATATCCCAACCGTTACATTTTCTGACTCTGAGAACAAGCTTTTTCCCCTTAGCAAAGTCAGGACACTATTTGTAATCCCCAATAGCTGTGCCTTCCACCATCCCAGTAAAGTGAGTATTGAAATTTGATCAAAGAGACAGACATTTACTCACATATTCATCAAGGATGCTTCAACTTTTGCCATTAAATCAGCCAAGCATCTGTCATCCACGTGTCAAAACCCAACAATTCATTTTGGGACAGCAAAAAAGTTATATAGTCAAACAACTCAGCCTTGACAGAACAACCACCTTTATGCTAACCTACCCAACCTCAGAAGGCAGGTAGAAAGCCATGATGCAGAGATGGTGCTGTTATTTTTCAAAGAACCACCTAATAGAGAGATAAAACCACACTATTGTTTAAACCATTTCTGTCAAAAGAAAGGAATTTTGTAATACTCAAAGGAAAATTAAAGGATTGCGAGAAAACAAAACGGAAGCCATACGCAAAGAAAACCCCACAGAGCATCTCTTCCACCTGAACCTGAGAGGGAAGAGAGAGAACTGGGCATGGAACAGGAGTGAGCCTGGGCCCTGGCACAGCATGGTGGACCTGATGTTCATTGAACTAGAGGAGGCAAGGGAGGCTGAGCCGGCTGCACTTGGTGTCCTACAGGCACTGGCCCTGCAGGGCTTGCAGCGGCTGTGCCCTGAAGGAACACCAGGGAGGGTGTGCTTAGGGGTGTGCTGCCATCTCCTTCCTCTTCCACCTCCCATGAGGGTGCCTGGTCCCATCTGCTGCGCTTGGCCATGGGCTCCGGGCAGTCTGACAGCACAGCTGTGCACCCCACACTCCCCAAGCAAATGTGCTTAAAAGCTCAGTTTAGCCTATTTTAGTTTACAGCGTGCCCTTCTGCTTTCAGCCCTTGCCAGAGCCAGGAAATGGAGAAGCCTATGCAAGAGCAAAAATAGTCAGTGGAAAATAAGAAGTTGTCCTAACCTTGAGGTTCTGACTAGGCTCAAATGTAAAAAACGTCCTTTTGGCTGAACCACTTTGCTTCCATTTTTTACATATGTATTTCTGTGCTTCCCCCCCTCCCCTGCAATACTATTTGGTATCCCTCATTGCTTCTTGAAATAAATAATAATTTATTCAACAGCTTCAAATACCACAGCTTGCTGCAAAAACATACCAGAAAGTGTCCCCAAAGGCCCTTAATGTATACAAAACCAAGTTCTGGCCTTCAGCTCTGCATCAGAGACTCTTCCCTGTTATTGTTAGACCATTCAAGGCCATTGTTCCGCTGTTTTATTTATGATTATGGAAAACTTGAAGGGTATTCAGGGGAAAAGAAGTGAATACATACAGTAAGGAAGGATGCGGCTGTTAAAACACAGCAGTAGGAATTGAGTAACACTATCAAGAATTATTATGTGACCTGGAATAAGTCAGTGTCTCCACTTTCAGTATCTCCATTACAAAATGTGATTGTTTTCCTTTATCTGAGGTTTCACTAGGCTCACTGGTAAAAGCACTTGGTTATTATTACAGTCATGCTCTGTGTGCCTTTTTTTTTGTCTTTTAAGGAATTTTTTTGGTACAAATCACTGGCAGTTATTTTCTTTGGTGGGGGAGATTTTAAATGGTAAAGAGGAATTAGCTAGCAAAGGGTTTTACTGTTCTAAAGGGCCGTCAGCCCAGCAAATCCCTTATGGCTATTTACTGCCTGTCAGGGGTGAAGGTTGGGTTTAGCCTGATTTCTTATGCTACCTCCAAACAAAAATCACAAAAGCAGAGGGAAGTAACACAAGATAATTGTATAACCCTCCTTACTAAGGGAGAGGGAAGCCACTCTAAGTTGTGCAGAGCATTCATGCAGCCCTCTATGAGCTCTGTGTCCAGGGGCTGGTGCAGCACAGGCAGCCAAACATACACCTTACCTTCAATGAGCCTTCTTCAGCTCTTTCCCAGTGGTGCGACCACATGGTGGAGGTAGGTACTGGCTGGGATGGAGACCGGACCATCAGCTGGCCTGGCAATATCAAACACCCCATGGTTCGTCTCTGCTGGCCCTGTGTTGAAAGCTGATGTTTGGATATCACGCAGACCGCACATACGAGCCAGATTTCCCACACGACATGAAGCAGGCTCGCAGCTGAGCTCAGGAGCTGCCTTCCTGAACACCTGCGACTCAGAAAGTCCTGGGAGCAAAACCCAGGTCCCAGTCTCTGCGCAGCAGATGAGCGACTGGGCTCTGAAGCCACAGGGAGAAGCAGAAATAACCTCTGCAATGGCAGGAGGTCACTCTGCACAAGGACACAGGCACGGTCCTAAGAGCCAGGAGACCTGTTCCCATTGCAGCTTTGCCAGCATCTTCTTGTATGGGTTTGACCCCTTATCTGAATTGTCCTCACCTGTTGTTCCCACATCAGCAGAAGCGAATCACCTCTTCCTCACTGAGAGACAAGAGTCTTCCCTTCATTAACATTTACCTTTTAAATACTTCTGCAGGCTGGGCTGGTATGGTGCAATACTATTTGATGGGAAAGCCCTGACAAAGGCAAGGCCCTACTTCTTCTATAAACAGAGTGCTGCTCTCATTATTTCTCTGTGGCAAAATAGTGGCCCTCAAAAAGGAAGCAAAACATGCCAAAACCTGCCCAGGAGATTTATAACTACCTCGCAATGGGAGTATCTCCCACCCTCTCTCAGGCTACACCTTATTTTGCCCCTGGCTTCCCAGGCCTGTAGACATCTCCCCAGTGAGGGAAGCTGTGCCACAAGCAGCTGGCTACCTTACCCGCAAGCCAAAGAGAGTTGGCAGCCTTTCATTGCCTAATTATGCCCAGAACCCACCTCCGCCCCCTCAGCCGGGCGCCGAGTCCCTGCAGGCCCAGGCAGGTGTGATTTCCTTATGTGCCTACGCAGCCATCACTTACCACCCCCGTTCAATGCGTGAACCTCAGCGGCAGGGACGGGTACCCAGACTGTAGCCCATCAAAGGGCTGGAAAGGCGCAGAGCTGCTTTAAAATTCGCTGGGCTAGTATGAAATGCTAATGCATGAACAGCCCAGGGTGCTGGGGCACCTTGTCTGAAACAAGCAACAGCAGAACTTCTTGGCTTATTAAGAATGGGGCAACTACCTTAATCACTGAATCCCACCCTCTAGACTGACTAGGATGATGCAGTTGAACCTGCAGAAGATTGAGTAGGGAGACCCACCTCACCAGAGACAGCTTGAGAAGTCACCGCGGTGTTGCCACAGCCCACTGCTACCCCATGGCACGTTTGTGGAGAGCTCTGTGTGAAGGGAAACCCATCCATCTCCCACTGTTTCAGCTCTGGCTGAGGGCACAACAGAGATGTCCTCATGTTTAAAGGGAACTTTTCACCCACAACTGTTTTGGTGGCTGCAATACCCGCACTTGCCAGTACTGGACCTGTTACCAGTAATTCATTCCAAAGTTCACCTCTTTGAAAGCTCAAGCACTTCTCATTTCCCTAGCTGGTGTGGGGCACATTGCTATGTGGATGAGGAGACAAGGTTGCCCTCTGATCGCAGACGCAGTGCACTTCAGATTGGTTTCTGAGGATCTAATAACTTAAATGAACTAAGCTGGACCTGGTTGTCTGTCTGAGTAAATCTGTGAGCAAAGAACCATTTTTCAATCAATACATAATACATACATAAGTGGCTATTTTTTTGCTCACTTGCTTCTGATACCACATGGCTTTTGCCACTATGTGGGTGCCACATGCGTGGGAAGTCACCATCATGATAGTAAATCAACGTGATTTGAGAAAGGACTGACCGTGACTGCAGAATCATGGGGTCTGTGTGGAGAAACATACGTGTTTAGATCAACCTGTGCTTCAGGGTGAACAGGTTCCCCCATTGCTGAGGCCAGGAGGTAAAACAAAACTCACATTGTGCGTGCTGTGTTGATGCATTGAAACACTGGAAGGAGAAAAAGGGCTCAGCTTACCACCTGCACAGTGCTGGGATCTCACAGCTCTCTACAGGGATGAATCAGCAGTTCTCTGCCCCCAGGAACTTTGTTAGACAGGATAGACAAGGCAGGATGCAGCATACAGCATATGACAAAAATGCAGGTAGAGTGTCATGGTGGAAAGACTTCCAAAGATGAAATCTAAGGAAAGCAAGGGTACAAAGAGAATGTGAAGGATGCTCTTCCCAATTCAACTCATCACGGAAAAATGTGAGAAGAGTGAAACAGGCTGTAAAAGGAATAGGAGGGCAAAAAGGCAGAGCATAACTGTATGCAAAATGCCTTTAGGGGCTTGCGTGCAAGCACTGAGGGAAGGGAAGCCAGTGGAGGTGGCGTTCCACAAGAACAGGCAAGAATGACCTGGATAGTTTCAACTGTGTGAATTCAACTGTGCTGACCAAGAGCAGTCAGAGAGAAGGTAAAAACTAGCTGAGGCAAGATCAGGAGCAACAGGGATGGCGAGCACAAATCAGACCAGGTTTGCCAAAACCAAAGCTACAGGGTTTGGTTCAGAGCCCCTTCCAGCTGATGCTGCTCCTGCAGGCCGTGCTGGAGCCATGTTGCTCCCCAGGTGATGCATCAGCGATGAAGGTGCAGTGTGTCTGTCTTCCATAGGGAGTTGTAACCACTGTATGTGTATGTGTGTGCTCTTTCCCTGCAGATACCAATGTCATACGATATATCCAGCTGACAGAGATGAAGCTCAGCAGATGTTCCCAGAGAGAGAAAGAGGCCTTGTGAAAATGAAGCCGCCTCAGCTGAAGTGCCCACGGGGGAACATTTCCTTCCTAGAAGCTCATTTGGTGGATTTTCCTGTTTGCTCTGCCTCATCCTCATCTCCTCATCCATCCACTCTCCCTTGCTCTACATTGAATCCCAGTTTTGAAAAAAAAAAAAAAAAAGAGACACAGACGCTGGATATGGCTGCTTGCCAACTGTGGTAATACCCCTTCCCCATGGCAGGAGAGCACAACGGCTACAGCCGGCCTTGTTCCACGACAGTGTCACACACCTGGAGTAGGCAATGCAGGGGGACCTTTCTGGTCCTGAGCTGACTGCCTATTACTCTTAGGGAAGCAACACCCAGAACAACGACTTCCTGACCAGGCAAGTTGGAGACAGTTTCTGCTCTGAGTGATCACTGGACCTTGGAAGAGCTAAGATTGCAAGAGAGCCACTGGTCATTTCACAGAGGCCTTTTTACCATCAGTTCCCTCTGCCTGCTTCTCCAGTGTGTGTTATCGGTCTCCAGTGAGAGCTCACATGCTCCCAGTCTAATGCCAGTGAAAACTGTTTCTAAACATCCTCTTAATGAAAGCACAGAGCACCCTACAAACCCCCCCGCAGAGCTGTCCCGGTGCCGGAGGAGAAGGCTGTGGTCCACCACAGAACGCTGAACGGACTGTGAAAGAGTGGTGTACAGTGTGAGGGAAAAACTGTGAAATAATTCATTAAAGGCAAATAAAAATTATTAATAGGCAACAAGTCCAGGCATTGCTTTTCGAAGGGACCTCTTGGGTTCCCCGGGTCCAGACAGGCAACGTTGTCTAGTGGGGGGCAGCATGAGGTGGGGAACAAGGGACATCTCCATTCCTATCTTGGCTCTGCCAATGCCTTGCTGTGTGATCTTGGGCAAGTCACTTAGCCTCTCTGTGCCTCGGTTTCCCCATCTGTCCACTGGGGATAATACCACTTCCCTACCTCGCAGGGGTGTTGTGAGGATGTGTTAGTTAATGTTTGTAAGTAACAGTACAGTGATGTACAGTGCTAAGTATTATTAGTACATTGGATTGAGGTCTCGACTCTCCCACCATGTGTTGGTGCTTCCTGTGTCCTGTTTTTTCTTTTGTAGGAGAACCTGGTGCTGACAAGCAGGGCAGCACCAACAGCTTTGGAGCCTATTTCCCATAGGGCCTGTTCAGACCTCCTCCCACAGTCTGATTCTTTCCAAGAGCTCAGGCTCCTCAGCTCAAGGATCCTTTTCTGAAACTGCCAGTAATGGGAACAGTAAGTTCCACAAACACGTTTCCAGTGTGACTTGCCCCATCAGTGGCCCACAGGGACCCGTTCCCAGTTGCAGGATGTACATGTATGATCTCATCCCATGGCAGTCAGTGTGAAGTGAGTGTACCCAGAGATACTTCACTTGGTCCTCAGCTGCAACATGGAAACTGAAACACAGAGAGATGAACAAACAAAGTTCAGCCAAGTGCTGCGTGCTTTGGTCCCAGCAGATGTGGTGTCCGCAGACAGTTGGCTATGGCATCCCACATTCCAGCTGTAGTATCTCACCACATTTTTCTCTAGCCAAAATTTGAAAGAGCTAATGGAGAAACATGAAGAGAAAAGGCAAATCTCTATCATTGTCTCTGAAAAAAATGAAGTCATATTCTTAAGCTCAGGGACACATCTAGCCCACATTGGGGATGTTGAAGAGACCATCTTAAGGTGGCATATAAATCTCTGAGATAAGGTGGACCTACATAAGTTGTGAGAAACTTGTATTACCTGTGATGGCACCACAAATTAATGTTCTCTGGTGGGTGGTGGAAAGTGCCTGCTTCTCACAACTGGGAACACCGTGTGCAGCTACTGTGAAGGAAGGGGCTGCGTCCTGGAGGCAGCACAGTCACCTTCTTCAGGTGGCCCACGGTTCATACATCTGTGCCAGAAATAGCAAGCACCTCTGCCCACCACTATGCGTGTCTAAGCAATAAATGAGGATACGGCTGCTGCTAGAAGAACAATTGACAATGAGGACAAATGAGGGGAATTGTGTAGGTAATTGTTAACTAGACCAGAAAAAAAGGCTAGGCAGAGGTGTGCTTGGGTGCACTTAAGGTGTACCTGGTACTGTATAAAACACAGAGCTAATAAGATTTTGGTTCTCAAGTGCATGCAGTCCTCCATATCCTAAATACATCACAGCACGCAGCAACTTCAAATAGAGATGACTCCCCCCTACTTGATATTGCTCATGACAGTTCATGCCACAGCTGCCCGTGTCTCTTCATTAGGAGTGAAATGAGGATTCATCCTGCAGGCCATGTAGGAAGGGAAGACACCACCTACACAAACAGTGTCTGCCCCAGGAAAGCTCAAGCAAGCAGAGGCGGGCTTGTTACTCATGACCTTAATATAAGAGAAAGGGCATTTTCCAGTCACTGGAGATGTAAGTCCATGGACTGTCACTTTGTCTGGAAACAATTTTAGCCCTCGCAATGGCTTCACTGACATACTGTCACTGCATCAGTCCCTCATATACATTAGTATAAAAAGGGCACAGCAGACTCCAAAATACAGTCTCCTCAGTTCTCAGCCTCTTTCCCTCCAGGAGCACTGCAAAGCGTGGGGGAAAGTGGGAAGTTTGTGAATGTGCATATGAAAAGGATCTCAGAGAGCCTCCAGGTGCGATACAACAACCTACTTGCTGCAGAAAATGGTTGTCCTTACATAGCTTGATACTCAGGGCACCTGGAAGCAGTGCAAACTCACACCAGGAGCTGGAAGAAGGAAGTCATCAAAAAGAAAACCAAAAGAGTCTGGAACAGTTATGCCAGCTATGTAGCATCTGTATGTTTCCACAGTGACACAGAGCTTGAGCAAAACATGGTCAAAACTCCAGGTGGGGGCCTTCCACATGTCAAGGAGAAAGACAGCAGCAGTGCCACCAAAGCCAACAGAGCTCCTGTGGACTGCACTCTCCCCATAGTAGCCAGCTCTGCCTTGCAGTATCAAACATCTCGGTGAGGTTTGCAGTCTGATTGGAAAGATGTGCAGACACATCACCATTTCTACTGCATGTTTCAGGGGAGTAGGGAAGAGCTTTTGAAACTTCCTAAAAGGCTTTGTCTTCTGCAGAAATAGAGAAGGCATATTTGACATCCAACGCATCTTCCTTCACCTCTAGAGAAGCAAGGCCCTAAAAGACGATAGGCAAGTTTATCTCCTGGCCACTGCTGAGTTTAAGAATACCCAAGAGAGAAATGTGATTTTGTCCAAGAACTACTTTAACAGGAAACAGAAGAATGAAATAAGCATTGGCTTTAAAGGGGAGAATCTATTATCAAGCCAGCAAGAAAGAGGTCCATGTATACAAAAAGACCCTCCAGAGTCCATAATTAAATAGAATTACACACCTTTTCCAGTGAGTAGACCTTAACAGCCAGATGTGGAGGTGTGGGCAGAAGCCACCCAATCCCACCCGAGTTACCCAGCCATTTCTGTAGGGAGTTGGAAAGACGGAGAAGGACACTGTTGGAGGTGGTCACGTCCACTACAAGTTGGTGGTATTTTTCTGTGGAGCAGTCAAATGGCAACGTGAGAATACACATCCTGGAAGCCAAAACAAGCAAACAAGGGCTTAGCTCAGCCAGGTGGTATATGTGTGTCCCCTCCACATGCGGTACATAAGGGAAGGAACACAGGCCCCTTCAGGTACCCAGCAGGGCTAAAATGTCCCCAGTGCCCTGGGAAGTGAGCCCATTCGCCCATCACATGTGAAAACAGCAGGAACAAAATGGCATGGCAGATGCCAGGCAGAGCAGTAGGAAAGCTGACAGCAAGCAAGAACTGAGGTTGAAATGAGAGGGGGATGAGCTGATCATAGGATACAAAATACAAGCCAAACCCAGGTTCATGGGCAGAATGAGAATTGAACTAGAAAAAAACCTGGCCAAAGGCTTAGCCACATTATTTGCAGTTCATAACAAGACCCAGTTTTAATTGGCAGGATACACAGCAGGAAAAAGGGCAGTAAGATTAGAGGTGATTTTCCAGCGGGAGGGAGCAAAAGACGGGGAGGCTTCCTTCCTCCAACACAATCATTTTTGAAAGTGTGAGGAGAAGACAAACACATGCTGGCAGCAGAATTTTTCCAAATATGTGTTAACCGTTGCAGCTGGTAGAAGTGGCCTGGACAGGGTGGAAAGGACTTTTTTTAAAATTAAGAAGAGGGTATGACTGGTTCCCAGAACTGAGAGGGAGGCAAAGGTCTAGCTATTCTTGCCTAACAGTTAACCCAGGAGCCCATGAGGTGAAGGGGAGGATCTTGAGTGCAGAGCAACCCCCTCAGCCGTGCATCTCCATTTTGCTTTCCCAGAATTTCTCTGCAAGTTTCATCTGCGTAAATGTTCTCCCCAAACTACAGCCCAGCAGGCCCAGGAGCAGCTATGTCCTTGTGATGCTTCACCTGAGATCTCCAGAGGCTTTGTCTGCATTGTTTTCTTTACGATCAATCCCTTGATGATACCCTTTCTCTTTTTGCAGGGGCAGAAGGGAAGGGGGAGGTTATGCACTGAGCAAAGGGGAAATCAAACCAAATTCGCACAGGACCTGCTGACTACCCCTCTTCTCTGCTCGTTTATTCACCCTTCCTTCTGCACCCTGAAGTACACCGATGCTCCTCCCAAGTCTCTGCTGTGAAACTCCTCGCTCTGCACAGTAGTTTAGAGGCTTGGGCAGGGCTTACTTAAATAAGGAGGAACAGTGATGGGCCAATGTGCCACCCAGATGGGATGTTTGGCACAGTGCAATAAATCATCAGGTTCTTTAATACTACCCATGGGTTTGCATAACCAATTAGTAGGTCTTTGTATCGCTGCAGCTGGTGTGAGATGGTTTCCAGAGATTGTTCTGAGTTGATCTTCTGAGGCGTTCTGTGGTTACTAAACGCTGCAGGCTGTACTACCACTCCAACAGCCTCCATGCTGCCTCAGCGAAGGTGATGGAAAGCCAAGACACCCTCCTGGCTCCTCTCACAGCTACAATTTCAGGAAGGTAAATTCATAGATACTTGATAAGAAGATGACAGGAAACCCGTGGTGATATGTGACTTTAGCAGCCTGTGAGGTGGAAGGGGGTGTGAGTGGTCCCACAGAGGTAGGGAGGGGGAAAACCCCTTTCTTTTGCTTCCCAGAGATGCTCCCTCTGTCACAGCAAGGGGCCGGCTCAAACTCTGTTCAGCCGGGAGAGCTGTGCCTACAGAAACTGGTTCCAGTAGCAGTTGTGGTGGGGAATCAGGAAATAAATAGGCTGTGTAGTGCCCAGGAAATTACCTTGTTGCCCTAATTTCATGCTCACTCCTTGTCCTACGGAAAACACCTGTTGTTTTACATGGACCAGTAGGAGGGCAAGGGGGAGGAGAGGGAATGAGGCGGGATGGAAAGAAACACAAAATACACCTTTTTCCCCCCTCTCTTCCTAGCACAGCTGTACAGGAGCAAATTCACTGAAAGGCCTCCAAACCCTTTTCCCTTACTACTAGGAGGACCCATTTAGCAAGCTGACTTGTCCACCACAAACTGGGAGCAGGAGGCTTTGCTCCTGGATTTCCCTCCTCCACTTTGCGATGAGCAGCGAGTTCTGGGTCTGCCTCTGCCGGGCGCAGCAGCCAGCGCCGAGCAACTCCCTGCCCCGGGACCTCCCGCCCTCCCCCCTGCCTGCGTCGCAGGAGCTCCTGATCTGCTTCTTGCCCGCTACAGCTGTGCTGTCGTGCAGGCACACGGGCTGAACAAGCAGGCAGATGTTTTTTACTTAAGTAGCAAAATTACTGTTTGTTTTCAGTGGGGGAAAATGGTGTTGCTGCAGCCGTGAGCCCCGAGTACAGCACTGTTCAACCACAGCGGTGGTGAATGAAGCTGCTCTACAAGAGAGGCTGACAGGCCCTACCCACAGCCCTTCTCTTTCCTTTATTGCCAGCCAAATTTTATAAATAGCAGCAGCTCTGCAACAACTAACTTCCACAACTTTTGTTTCCTTCCAGAGGGCTCCCCTTCGCTCCGTTTTGCCTGCCGGGGAGCGTGAACCTGTGCCAGCTTGTAGCTACCTCTGGCAACTCCCCATCACTGGTGAGGAAATAACCTGTAACGCAGCCAGGTGGAACTGGCAAAGGCATTAGGGAATAAGAGGAATTTGGCAGGGGCTTTGGGGCCGACATGGATCCTCATACAAATAATGCCACCAGATCTGCAGTGATTACACATGCCCAGATCCCTGTTGCCCACGGTACTCACGAGACCTCTCTGTTGCCCACCACAGCCAACAGAGGTGATGGGAGATTAGCTCAGAGGAAGGGTGAATCACCAGTGTACTCTCTTCATTATACTATTTTCTCCCCAGAGCTGGGCGAACAGAAGCATATGAGCATATGTTCTCTTGTCTATTGTCAGAGCTACAAATCAAAACTGTGATTCATATGACACTGTACATTTTCTGTATTAGACCCCAGCTTACCTCGGTACTGTAAAGGTTTGGTGTTAACTGCTGTGAAATACTGACATCCAAAATGCAAAACATGAGAACTGAAGATGACAGAAAAGCTTTATATAAAAGAACTCTGCCAAGAAAAAAAAAACACCACCACCACAACAAAACACTTTGAAAGGAAAGGAAAAAGACACGGTTACTAGCAACAGAAGCTAGATATAATATTAAATCATCTCAAACAGTGACTTCGTTTGCAGCATTTATGGAGGCATTCCTCGGTCTATGTGTGTGTGAGTGTGCGTGCGCGTACATGTGGGGTGCAGCCCTGAGGGCACAAATGTACAAGGCAGAGCTGGGCCAGACCTTGTCCTGCTGTCCACTCCATCCCACAGCAGGACCTGCTCTAGCACAACCAGTCCTGACACCTTTTTACTGACAACTTGACTCACTTGAAATGAGATCAGGGCAAATGTTTGGCTACCGATTACTGCTTTTATGAGTTCCCAGTTCTGCAGGCTTTCATCTGGCCATGAATCTGCAGTGAACACCACTGCTTACACACACTCTCTGCGGAGGGAGAGGAGGGAGAAGGTATCCAAAGGGAAGTGAGACCTTCATTGAATGTGAAAAACAGCTTGAGTGAAGAGTCTCACGACAAATCAATCAAAGCAGATCCAATTCGCCGCCTGGGATCCTGTTTGGGTGAGAAAGGAGAATGAGAGTATCTCAAAGGAGAGTTCAGGTGTGAAAAGGAAGAGAGGAGAAAGATACACAGATATCCATAGCAGAAAGTGGCAGGAGCTCTGACTCCAGGGCAGAGGAGGGGTTTTTGGAATGGGAGCTGCAACAAGGAGTGACACAACAGAGAAAGAGGAAATAGAGAAATGGTATACGGTAGAAAAAATTAAAAGACAGAGCTGGTAGCAAGTACTCCCATTCCCATTCCCATTCTGTGACACAAGTAGGACTAGTGCCCAGGAGGACTTGGGCATCTGTGTGACCAGACCCTACCATAGCTCTGACCCTGGAGATGGAGCAAGGAAGAGTGAGACTGATATCTTCCTGAGGACATGAGGAAGAAACTTCAAGCCGCGGCTATCTGCTGGACCTTTAAATGCTGATCCCTTTCTTTTGCCTTTGTGTTGCTTTCCATATGGAGAACCAAGATACAGATCAACTGCCTTCCCATAATGCATTTTTCAACACATGAAAGCAGCCTCAGGGTGGGGGGAACAGGGACAACATGCATAGGGTCATCATTTTAAGACCTGTATTAGCTGGAAGTGGCAACCCACCTTCATTATGTGTTTTGGGGACAGACTTTTTTGAGAAATGAAACAAAGCAAATGAGAGCTTTTTTCCAAGACTGATAAAGGAGTTTTTGATTTTCTTGATCACTTCAGATTCCAGCCCTTCTGCTAAAGTTGTCCATAAAGTGGGCTGCTGCTCCAGTTTGGTGGAGGGAGGTTTTTGCTGTCAATGTCTCTGCTTCAGCAGTGATTCACCCAGATGCAGTCCCACCTTGTTCCTCTCCTGCAGCAGCATCTTTAACTCTTATTCTAGACAGAAACTGTTGCTGAGCATGTGATACTACAATTAAAATGTATTTTAATGGCCACTAGGGAAAAAAAAGTACATATTCAGAGTACGCAGAATGAAACAGATGGACTAAGCATTTCTCTGATTCTGCTTAGCAAAGACAGCTGGGGGATTTACAGTTGGGAACACAAGGATTTTCACTTTCTTAACCAACAACGGATGGTTTGAAGCCAGTCTGGATGCCAGTGTTATTCTCATTTTGTGATGGCAGCCCAAAGAAAGCAGCTTAGTATGGCCTGGAACAGTCTCAGGGGAAAGTCACAGGCTGGATGGACTATGATATCAGCTCCCTGAAAAGAGCTGGTGACAGAGCTACAGACTTTGCAGACTTTCTCCACTTCACACAGCAGCAATAACTGGGTTACAGCAAATCTTTTGGCATCAGATGAAACCCAGCTGTTTCGTATTACCTCCTACAAACTTCTGCTTAGAAAAATGGCCACATGCAAATGGCATATTCCTTCACTCAGAGCTGGCCTCCTGCATCTTGCTGGGGCTGATTTAGATCCAACCAACAGCTTGCTGAATTCAGGAGGTTATCTCTGAGGCTCTGCTGCCTGTTGGCAAGTTCTGAGCATTGACTCAGGAAGAGCACATAAGCCCATTCCCTGAAATAAGCCTAGCAAGCCAAGATCCAAGCCCTTTCATAGGGTCCTTTCGATGGCCTCTGGCTGAGCGAGATGTGGGGGCTGAGCCAGGATGCTCACAGAAAGCCAGGTCTCGGCATCAGCCACACAGAACAGATGTGTGACCCGTTTGTGGTCCAGAGGCCAGGCTCTCACATCAGCGCCGCAAGCTGCCGGGGTGGCTCGTGAAGCCAGGGCTGATCTCTGACTGGCGTCTCCCCGTTGCTAACAACTCTCACAGTTTTTGACTCTCCCAGTCTTTGGTGCTGGGACTGCACTGTCATCCTGAGGTAGAGGTAGGTCCCTGTTTCTAAAAGCCTTTTAAAAACCTGAGTAGTAAGCACTCCAAATATCAACCGGCAAACTGTAAAAATCCATGAGTTTTTTCAAGCTCTCATGATTCAGAGGGGCTCAGCTCATCACTTCTTAATGTTTGTGGCAGGCGATGCTGCCTGCTGATGTATCACGCAAGCCTGGCCTTTCATATAAGCACAGAAAAATAGTTATCTAGTCAGTGGCCCAGCAAAATGGAAGGGCTGAGCAAGAGAAGAGCCTGCCTTGAACAGCACCAAACCGACATGTCACAGCAGCTCCCCAAACTTAAGTTTTCATGTCAGCCTGGCAAGCTCAGCTTGCTGTTCAGCAGACTTAAGGCTGTCAGCCTGGGAGATTTGATTGACTTCTGGAAAATTATTTCCAAATGAGAGACGAAGATGAAAAGCTGTACGCAGGCATAGGGTCTGAATCTGCAGATTACAGGTAACTGCACAGCTTGACTCTCAGATGGGTGGTTGGGAATACAACACTGTCAGTTAGGAAAATCCTATAATTTATAGCATACACAGTCAGAATTCAAATCAACAGGAAAATGAGGAATCCCACAGCATCATTAGTACGGGTTCCCATTATAGAAAGAGCCTCACTTTTCTTCTCAAGCAATGCATCTTCTCCTAAGACACAGGCTGTTGAGAGACATCTCTCGTATTTTCAGCGTTCTGGGTCAGCCATTTCCCACTCCACCTGTTATTGGTCTAGAGACTGGTGTGGAGCTCTAGGGGTGCCAAATGTTTACATCTCTGTGATCCAATCAGGTAACTAATGAAAGATGGCTGTCTTATAAAAGATGGGATCTCTCCTTTTCACTTGTCACGGGTATAAATACAAAATCCCTGCAGGGATTTCACAGCTCTGTTCGTGATAAGCAAGTCAAGTCATGTCATGTCATCTCACACCATGAATCTGAGGAAGTATTCTGAAAATAGGACTGGAAAAGATCCTCAAGAGAGCATCTACATCACCCCATTGCCTTAAGACAATTAGATCAGGTTGAGTTAAACTGCTCCTGGGAGATGTTTATCTAACCTGCTCTTAAAAGTCTCCTATGTCAGAATACCACTGCCTTCATAGATAGAAAGTTACGAGACTTTTTACTAAAGCTTAAACTAAGTCTCCTTTGCAGTGATTTAAACCAATTACTCTTTGTTTCAGATACAGTAGATATGACCAAAAAAATTATTCTCTTGCTTTGCAGCAATTACTGATCTTTGTGAAAGGCTCTTCTCTAGCACTGTAACCTTTCAGCTTCCACCAACATTTCTGCAACTCAGCAAGTTTTCTGGCTCCTTGCTTGTTCTCCTCACTCTCTGGATTTCTTCCGGGTGGTTTTACATCTTTATTGGAGTGCAGTGCTGAAAGTAGGACAGTTCTCCAGGTGTGACTTTCCAGCACAAAGTAGAGCAGAATCATTATTTCAGAAGTGATATATATGATAGGCCTACTGACATATTCTTTGCACTAGCAAGACACTGTTGACTTGTGTTCAAGTCTCGCCCCAGACTGCTTTGACTCATCCCAGTTTTTCTTCTGCCATGCCGCCATCAGGTCCTTTTGTATCTGTGCAGCCAATACGCCTTACTGAGTTGCATCCTATTTGATTGAGAAACGATTAGACTCCAGGAAATCAGAAACCAGAATTCTTTTTCCACAGAAAGAACAGATCTGCATCTCTCTGCTTTTAAAAGGATGCGTGTGGTCAAATTTTAAGACAAAGCAAAAGTAATACTCGGCATAAAGTATCAGGTTTTGGGTGGGGGGAAATCAATATACCTGTTCCACTTTTGTGCTATTTCTAACAGGTTCTACAGCTGCACAAGATCTGCAGTGGTTTAGCAGCTGAGAAAAACACTACTTGACAGTTGAGAGTCACAGTCTGTTGGGAGCATCACTCACACTTTTCTTCCACCAGGCAAAGCAACTCCTTCTGCTCTTTTACATTACCTTGCAGAGTCAGGCCCATTCAGGTCATTCAAAACAAGTAGGATTAATAATGCCTGAGCAAGATGGAAGCATTTAAGAATGATGGCACAAATATTAATAGTTAGTGTGTTGTTCACCACAACCTGCGATTTTTTCCCCAGAATCCCCCAGTCGGACAGAAGAGATGATGCTTCTTTCAAGACCTTCTAAGCAGAGGTCATAGGCAATGCAACCCATAGATTTGAATCCCCAGCTCTCCTGAGCATCGAGGTTTTTTAGCAGCTCATTGACCTGACCATGAACAGAAAATCAGAAGATGCTCAACAGGAGTGAAAAAAAAAAAAAAGTTAATCTATGTCCAGATTCCAGTGAAGATAATGCTTTGGATACTCCTGTCTTCATAGGGTTTTATCCTGTACTCATAGGTAGTGAGCAGCTCAGTGTCATCCAGAAAAACATTTGCTTGCTGTTTGCTCTTTCCCAACAGGAGAAAGCATGTGCAACAGAAGACTTGGTT
This sequence comes from Vanellus vanellus, assembly GCF_965231255.1. Taxonomy (NCBI): domain Eukaryota; kingdom Metazoa; phylum Chordata; class Aves; order Charadriiformes; family Charadriidae; genus Vanellus; species Vanellus vanellus. The sequence continues at coordinate 32,748,474 of NC_138911.1, read as the reverse complement.
TAGTAGGTCATGGGTTTGAATGCACACATTCCAGTGTTTCCTTCTTTAATGAACACTGAAGAAACATGTCCCACACAAGTCACAGGTAGTATGAAGTTTCTGAAGGCATTAAAGTGACGTTAGTAATATAAAATCACTGAACATCTAATTCCAGGGCAAAGCCAGCTTTGAATTGGATCTTATACTCTATGGGAGACCTGTGGCAAGAGCAGAGTCAAATCCATAGCTGCTTGGTTATGTTGAACCAGGCTGTAGGACACTGCTGGAACTCCCTACCCATTGCGGGTTAATATTGCTCACGTTAAAAGATGTTAATTGCTGAGACCAGATCATTGCTTGCAGAGTAGGTAGGTCCCACAGTCTCCAAGACTATCAGTGATGGCGTAATGCCTGTTATGTATGCTGCTATGTGAGATCTTCAAGCAAGCAGAGGTTCCAAGTGTACCTTTGAAGTGCAGGTGAAGTGGCCAGGCGCAAACATGCAGCGTCCACCTTCATTGAACGGCACATACAAACTCAGCCTGTCCTCATAACTCAACTTGGTAGGGTTCAGCTTCTGCCCGGAGAGGAAATAAACCAAGCACTCACCACTCTTGATGGCAGCAGTGAGCTAAAGACATCTAAAAAATTTTAAGTATCCATGGGAAATCCATGGGAATTTAGCCTGAAAATGTGGGCTGGATCCAGACAAATGTTGGCATCTCCCCAAGGCACCGAAGGAAATAATGCTGATTAAAGTAGCTGAGGATCTGGCACGTGGCTACGTTGCTGAAAAGTACCTCAGAGGGGAAGAAAATTTGCGTAGAGTAGTAGAAGCCGGACTTTTTCCCTAGTTCTGCAGCTCTCTCTGTTTTACTTGGCCCATGTCAGAGAGCTGTGCTGAGCCTCATTTCTCACTGCAATGAACTAGCCCCATCTCCTATCGCTGGGTAGGGAAGAATTCAGCAAATTATGTTTCCAGCACGCTTCTGAAGGGATTCTGTGAGCACGAAGTATTGTTGCTGCTGCTGTTAGAAACAAGAACACAGTCTGCTGCTGAATAATTCATTTGATGTGAAAAACAGCCAGCCCGTTGTTGAACAAAAATGCTGTACAATGAGACATAATTACAGAGCGGTTACAGGGAGCAGGATACAGATGGAGCTCTCAGGTTGGCTGGCGGTGACGTCAGGCCACCGACAAGCATGGATGTGTGTCTGGTGGCATGCTTCATTTTCCGAATTATCTAACACTTTGCCTTTAACCTTTGAGATATGAAAGGACTATCTGATTTGGAGGGGCCGCCTCTGGCAGAGAAAGGGCATTCAATGTCCCCAGGTTTTTTGGTACTTGACCTTTCTGGTAAGAGTGTAGAAGGAGTAACTAGTGCTGACCGGGAGGTACTGCCTTGTCCCAGCAATACCATTTTTCTTGACAGGAGGAATGGGGAGAGCTACTCATTCCCAATTAAAGTGCCATGTTGTGGACACCAAGGCTTTCTGTGGCAGTTTTTTTAAAATGCCAAGGAGATGCCCTACCTCAGAGAGCTGTTTGGAAAAAGACACCAGCAGGCGCAGAGCCCAGCCTGCATTGTGGGAGCTCTAGAGCCAAGTCTCTGTTCTTCATGAAATCACACAGAAAACCTCCCTCTGCTCTGGCTTGGGGAGAAAACCCATTCCTGTCCTTAAGGTTATATCCTTTCCTCACACATAGTCAATCACTGGCTTGAAAATGGGTACGAGACCTCAAAACCTGCTGCAAAACTCTGTTGTCTTTCATGCGCACAGGGGTGCGGTGCCCTGATCCTCATCCTGGGACCGTGAAAATTTTCAGTGCACCAGCAAAAAACAGGCACTAAACCAAAAACTAAACCGAAACGAAGACCTGCTTCAGCTGGCTTGTCATCAGAGTTAAACAAACACCAGAACTTCCAGATACTACCAACGGATTTGAGCCCGGCTTAAGAGGCTGAAAGACAAAAGTCCCTCCCGCATCCCGCATCTCTGGCTAATTCTGGCCTGTGAGCCAGATTCAAGGGATGGGGAGCCTGGAAGATACGGTTGGCTTGGAGCCAGGGAGAGACAGCGGAACATGAGAAGAGGCTTTATCATGCCTTTTCTTTATAATAGCCAAAATACCCTTCTGTTCTTTCTCATATATCCAAGAGAGAGCACAACTGAAGTGTGAAGAACTGTTTAATGGATTTAGTAATAGTATTGATCTTCCATCATTTAAAAAGGGACTTGGAGCTTAATCAGATCTGTAGAAGCGCCTCATTATTTACTTTGCCAAAGGAAAGGATTAGACATCAGAGAAAGAAAAGGCTCTTCAGCAGGCATGGGTTTGCTCTGCGGGATGAAAATCCATTCATTTACTCTTACCGTACACGTATTTAAATGGGAAAGAATACAAACAACTCTCCATGAGATTCTGCCTGGAGGAATTAATATGGCACCAATAAACAGAGGTAGACTCAGCAATGCAGCAAACCAGCTCTTAGCTTTTCAATGCCCTGATTTAGCTCTGTAATCTGGTCACTTAAGCATTAACAGTAGAAATTGTATCGCTGGTAACAGTCAGAAACAGATTGAACAAGTTTTCACCTTCTGAGGTGCCTTCCTGCTACTGAGATACAAAGCAGTGTTTACTTGCAGGCTGAACACATCTAATTGGGAAGTGACACTGGCAAAGAATAAATCAGAAACCCTCTGATGCCATTTTTACCCTTACCTTTGAGAGAACGGAAAATCGACTTATCCCACTGTTGCCTGTAATGCCCCCTCAGGGAACACTGAGATAGTTTCATTTCCTTGACGCTTGAAGCCGTAACTCCCCAATCTGTCTTGCAGGGTGGCTGCAGATGAGATGGATGGTTTTGTACCTGTGTTGTGGCACTGCTGAAGCCATGCTGACACAGTGTAGAGGCTGGAGAACCAGAAACTCAACAATGAGTTGGCTCTACCGGCAGTGAGCAAAATATTTCAGGTTGAACATAAACAGTGATTTTGCAGTGAGATTTTTTTTGTTAACGTCTCAGAAATTCCCAGGATATTCCGGTATAGGCACACACACACACATACACATAATACTTGCACGATAACTACTGATTTGGCTTGCAGGAGATACCTTAAACAGCTAATACAATTCCATGCAAACTCTACACCAGTTTCTACCTCTGAATCCCACAAACAATAGAGGGAATTCAAGAACCTCTGTATCTTTCCATCACTGGAAAGAATTCTCATTACTTTCCTTTCATGTACTTCTTTTTGGAGACTTTTACTTAAAACACCTCACTGTTTAACATAGGAAGCTTGCGGATGGCTTGCTTTCTTGGATCAACGTTGATCTTCCTTGATCAGCAGTGTCATTGTACTTCTTCATCCTGATTCCCACTTGCGCCTAGTTGTGGGTTTGCCATCCCCTTGGCAGGTTTGCAAAGAAGCTAATAGAATATTATTTGGGACCTGGAGGTTTTGGACATCCCCCGTCTCCCAAACACATATGTGAGGAAAGGAAGGTGCACAAAACCAAACGACCAAGAAAGGGTTAATCCTTTCATTTTCTAACAATAAGGAACCTTCTTCCCGGGCAGAGGTGGGTTAGCACTTGGAACAGTGCAGGCAGGCAATCCCAACGTGGCCTTCAAAGCACAGGAGCATTGCTCTCTGAATCAAAGACAACTTCAGCATGGCAGGAAGAGCCACTGCCAAATTTTAAGAGAAGGCTGAAAGCAGCTGTCAAGCCCACAGCTCTTGCCAAAGTGACGGAGAGCAGCAGTGGGTGTATCACTCTGCCTTGGCGAGCTCTGGCCTTTGAGAGGTGTCCCCCCAGGCTGGTGGCACGCTCCCAGGGCCAACGGGCAAGCTGGCGGTGACTGCCGGGGAGGCAGAGGACGAGGAGGAAGGGATGGTGGGAGTCTAAATTCTCACTCCTTGTATAACTACTGGATTTCACCCAGCAGTCACTGACAGATGACAAATTTAGCAGAAAAGGAACACCATTTTTTTTTTACTGTTCCTATTAAGAAGGTGACAGCGTTGGAAAGGTGCTATTTATTATTTACCTACACTGCAGTATGTTACATACTTTAGTCTGACACTCAAGTCCAGTGATCTCAGAGATATTTTAAGAAGCCTGTACCTTTGAAATTCTGATGTAGATCCAAAAAGCTTGCAGAGGCAGTAGCATCCAGCAGCTACAAATACATTTTCTAATTACAGGAGTCCCGAGTGAAGAGCAGCTTTATCTATAAAGAGAACTTTCGCCTTATGCTCAACCATCTATTTTGTACAATAACTGAATGTCTGCTGAAAAACCGTCTTGTCATCTGTTGCAGTGAAAGGAATATGTTTGATCATAGCTTGGCTGTGCTCACCGAAATGCTGCAGCCCACAGCCTCAAGGGCAGAAAGCCTGAGCTGCTCAGAGCACCCCTCGTTCATACAGAAATGTTTTGGTCCCCTTGCAGGTTTTGCCTGCAGTGCCAGAGCCCTTCCCTTCCTACGGCAAAAGTCTTCAAGCTCCTCTTCCACTGTCAGAGTATTTCTTACTTGGGCTTTCTATCAGGTTTGTAAACCCCCCGCCCCCCAACATTTCATGCTCTGTATTATAACCACAGTCAAGTACAAAAATAGATGGCATTTTTGACTTCCAAAGTTCAGTCTGAACCCTGCTGACTTAACAGGAGTGGGGGAGATGTGGTAAATTCATCTTCGCTTGTACCATCTCTGCACTGCACCTTTTTAGCTGTAGGAGGACCCACCATTGTATGAAAGCTAACTACTGCAGCACGATCCAGAAAGCAGCGCAATGCTTTACTTCTGTTCTTTCATTTGTCATCACATTTAATCTAAATCAAGTCTTACAGCCTGAAAACAGATATTCCCTAGAAATGTTGAAAACTCAGCAAAAGTAAACTGCCTTTTTTAGAATTGTATTCTATGATAAGTGTTACTAGGAGTGCTAATATCATTAGAAGTGAGGAGGTAAATGTGGTTTGGTTTTAATTCATGATGCTGAGAATCGTACCACAGTTGTTCTGGGTTGTTCCCTAGTGGCTGCTGGGGCACCAGCTATAAATCCCTCTTGGAAACATGCTGTTCTGTGCTGGGTGTGGATGCCTACCCAACACACACACACACAGAATCACAGAATGGTCAGGGTTGGAAGGGACCTCTGGAGATCATCTAGTCCAACCCCCCCGCCAGAGCAGGGTCACCTACAGCAGGTTGCACAGGACGGCGTCCAGGTGGGTTTTGAATGTCTCCAGAGTGGGAGACTCCACCACCTCTCAGGGCAGCCTATGCCAGTGCTCTGCCACCCTCAAAGGAAAGAAGTTCCTCCTCATGTTAAGATGGAACTTCCTATGTTCAAGTTTGTGCCTGTTACCTCTTGTCCTATCACTGGGCACCACTGAAAAAAAGACTGTTCCCATCCCTCTGGCACCTTCCCTTCAAGTATTTGTAAGCATTAATAAGATCCCCCCTCAGTCTTCTTTTCTCTAGACTGAAAAGACCCAAATGCTTGGGTGCACGTGCGGGAAAGGACGTGAATGCACAGGCACGTACACACTTTAGCGGTATTTTATATTTCCCTCAGCCTTATCCCATCTGCAACAGGAGGTTGTTGAACCCTGGCCTCTGAAGCATAGTGCACAGCTATGCCAGACCTCCCTTGGCTATTTGCTCCCTGACTTAAACTGATTTTAGTTCTACATCAGGCTTCCCGTCTTGTAGATTAAGTTCATCAATTTTCCTTTTGACCTGGAGGACCCAACGACACCAACAGGTCCCTTGTCTCTCGCATGGCCCCTGCTCTCCATCTCAGAGGTGCACAGCTCTCCTCAGCCATTTTTCACCAGCTCAGCTGTTCCCACTCTGCCCTCAGGTCTACCCCAAGCTGGAGCACCAAACCTTTTACGTTTTGTTGTTCTTTGGTATGAGCCTGAGGTGGCTTATTGGAGTGATGCCCAGAATATCATCTGTCTTTGTTGAAGGCACATAGGTGAGAGAGGGCAAGGGCATGGGGAGAGAAGGACATGCCCAGGAAAACAGGGGATCTCTTCCTCCCCTTGCCATTCAAGGTGAGATAATTCTCTCCCCTGCTTTAAATTGAAGTCGTGCCAGGCTTTGACTTGCCTCTCTCTTTCTTTTCTATAGGAGAGGATGTTATCTAGCATGCCAACCATCTAACTGTTAGGGGAGGTTAGAAGTTAGGTTCCTCCCCTTGTCCCCAGCCGGAGCTAGAACAGCAAAAAGACAGGAGGGTACAAGAACGATATATTCACCCCATAATGCCAATCAGAGAGGTATTAAATGTGATCAAGACTTAGAAATCAGCACAGAGTAGCTGTTAGGAACACCTGGTACTTCACAAAGTGAAGCCCATCTCCAACGTGCAGAAAAGCACCGAAGACCAGCTTCCAGGGTAAAGGTGGTTCCAGGATATACTATGCACAAAGGCAAAAGCACCTTTTGGCCCCTGGGGCTCCTGTTCCCTCACTCGTTTGCCATTCAGTGGAGGACATGTTAACTTACAATTACAGCTTGCCACTTAAATCCGTCTGTCCTGAATCATTCACCCCTTTCAGCTGCTATGCTGGGCCCTAAATGATGTTAAACTGTAGAGCTGAGCAGGACTTTTCTTCCCCAGGTCATGAGGACAGCCCTGCTCCTTTCTCCACCAAATGGTATTTTGCCATTTTCGCTTTTATGTTAGCATTCGATAATAATCCAGAGGCAACTCTATTTCCCGCCTCAGATCCTTTTCTGGGGTTCTGCTTCTCAACCAGCATTTCCCTGCTCCCTTCGTATCTGTAAAGCTTATTTCTTCCCTTTGAATCAATACAGCTTTATTTAGGATGGCCTCTTTCATAGGAACTGCATCCTCAAATAACTGCGAATAACTCTAGATCACGGCTTGTATCTGGGACAAATTACTGCAAGCAGTAAATATTGTATGGAGTGAAAACATTCAGTCACGCTATATTTGTTTCACTAAACCTCATGTTATTGATTTCTTATCTTTTCTGCAGCTCTTAGACGTCCTATCCGCATACTTTTCCTCTCCCCTCAAATGCTGGTGTTACCCAGCTTTGTCCTTTACGCAGGTCTGATTACAGCTGCATGAAATCCTGAGGAAGGAAGATGCTCTTAATTAAAATATGTGCCCAGTCTATATATTTGCAATGGGCATTTGAGATGCCCAGCTAGATAGCTCTCTACCTCCCTGTATATCCAATCTCATTCGTTCCACCTAATTTATCTAAAGTGTTGCTTATTTGGAAGAGGTTCTGAGCATTGAGCCCAGGATATCAGCACTGAAGTGTGTAACGTGCTACTGTAAGAAGTACTGGTACGTACACTGAAGGACTAGTACCTGCCCCAAAAAAGGACACTTTAAGCCCAGACGTGTCCAGTCTTCCCAGGTCAGTAACATCAGGCAAATGGCCAAACTGTAGTAGGAAGAGGATGAAAGGCATATAGGTGGCCTCCTGGAGGTCACTAACAGGAAAAATGATGGTTCTTCCCCAGCAAAGCTTCAGATCCATCTATATCCTTTCCCTACACATCTTGTGGCAACCTCCCAGCCCCTGCCTCACCGTCTCCACAGACATGCTGATGCAGAGGTACCAATACTGACTTTTCCAGAGGCACCTCCTGTATGGTGAGGATTGTCCCCCTGGAATGTGAGTAAAATAAAGGGCAAAATGGGAAGACGAGCACCTGGCATTAAGATTCGGTTATTTTTATATGACCAAAGTGTGTGAGAACAAGGTTTAAAAAGTATTGGCACACGCAGTGAAAACTAGAAGAAGCAAAGACCCCACGTACTCTGATCCCAAAATAATTTGGGTCCCCCCAGGACTCACAGATGTTAAGGATGGGTTGCTCACCCTGCTCACCAGATTGTGTGGCAGATAACCACCATCTGCCACAGGTTACCAGCGCCCGGCTGAATCCCTGCGTCTGGTGGGCTCAGGAGGCCCAACACACTTCTCCAAAGGGCAAAGAGACGCTGCCACCCCCAACACGGGGCAGGGGACAGTAAACACTGCACAGAGATTGTCTTCAGTGGCATGCACAAGGGAACCCACGGCTCAGATTACATGGGCTCAGCACTGCGGTTCAGAGATGCTACATGTAATGTAAAGCACTGCTGAGGGATGCTGACACTCCCTGGATATTTTAAGCTTTGGCCAAAAGAAGTGCTTTATCATTCTGTACTCACACACCGGTCAGTAACTTCCCTTTTATTAGCTAAAGCCCATGAAACTCACAGCAAAACGTTTGACCGATCCTCTGGGTAGAATGCAACATTTTCTTAGGAAACAATTATCAAAACCTAAAAATAGCCTCAACTTCTGTATGTCATTTTTCTTCTTAATGGGCTATTAAAAGGCTGGCTTTTGTGCTACATTACTCAGTACCTAGCTACAGCATCCATCACTTTCCTGGTAGTGCTGCTCTTACTGGAGCATCCTGCACCTCCCTGTAGACCTCTAGACATATGCAGCCATTTTGTTTTAATATCATTATCCTTGCTAACAACTGAACATAATTGTCCAAGAGAGCAAGCTAATGTATACCTCAAGCAAAAAACACTTGTGGAAAATCGAAGAAGAGAGCTGTGGCCAGAAAAGGGAATTAAGAGGCTGGACTCCCAGGCTCTACTTTCCGTCCTGCTTAGAACTTGCACCTTGGGAAGGATTTTTTAACCTCCTTTTGCCTCCGTTTCTGAACTGTAGAATGACCCACGGAAGAGGCTTGTTTGGAATATCAAACAGTGTTTGCAAAGGTCCGGGCTTTCAGGTGCACACATGAAAAAGTCGGTCTGCACTTCCTATGCCCTTTAATTACACCACTTTCATCCCCAAATGCTGATTCTCCATATTTCCTTCTCCCACCCTCCAGCCTCAAATTTTCCTTCTTCAAAGTTTTTCCTCCCTTTTGGTCATTATGTGCACTCATTTAAACTGCAGCCAGACACATCTGTAGTGGATGTTAGGAAAGCAATTCTAACAGGAAAGATAGCAAGGTGATGACCATTTTCCCCATCACATATTTAAAAGAAAGGAAATAAGCACGTAGACATGCCTGGCCCCACAGTTACTTTGTGGAGTTGCCAGCTGTTCCTGATCCTCGGGCCACACAGCTGGGAAGGAGGTCATGGCAGCGCACTGCCATGGCTTCATCTCATTACTGCTTCACTGGTGTCTCCCAGCCTTCCTGCCTGCAGCACGTGCCACTTCTCTCTCGTCCTTTCAGCATGTGGCTCTGCTTTGCGTCCACCAGCTCCTGCACCCAAGGCCAGGAACAGCGACACGCTGCCCGGCCTTGTTGAGTCAGAGACGCTGTCCTCACGTAGACGTGTGTGCCCGGTTCCCTTCCATGGAGGAAAGCAACTCATTTCAGCAGCCTTGCACTTATTTGGCTGTGTCCTTCAATCTAGAGAAAACAAGTTTTTGGTTTTGAGATCACAGAACCACAGAATGGTTTAGGTTGGAAGGGACCTTGAAGATCATCGAGTTCCAAAGCTCCTGCCATAGGCAGGGACACCTCCCACTAGACCAGGTTCCTCAAAGCCCCATCCAGCCTGGCCTTGAACACCTCCAGGGATGGAGCTTCTATAACTTCTCTGGGCAACCTCTTCCAGTGCCTCACCACCTCAAAGTGAAAAATTTCTTCCTAATATCTAATCTAAATCGACCCTCTTCTGGTTTGAAGCCGTTCCCCCTCATCCTGTCACTACATGCCCTTGTAAAAAGTCCTTTCCCCAGCTGTAGGCCCCCTTTAGGTACTGGAAGGCCGCAATAAGGTCTCCCCGGAGCCTTCTCTTCTCCAGGCTGAACAGCCCCAGCTCTCTCAGGCTGTCCTCATAGGAGAGGTGCTCCAGCCCCTCTGATCATCTTCGTGGCCCTCCTCTGGACCCGCTCCAGCAGGATATGTTTAACCACCTCAAAGTGGTGTAAGGGTGGGCAAAACACAATTGACAGCTCACTGAGGTAATTTAGGCAGTGAACAACTCACAGCAACCAGAAGGGCCAGGAATGCATTTTGGGGGGCTGGAAGCACATAATTTGCACATAATTTTGCATCCGAATCCTGATGCTCGCTGCCAGATAAAATCAGCACAAGTCATAGCCTGTGCCTGGGACTGGGACAAAACTGACAAAAGGCTGAGCCTTGATAGAGAGAAACAGAAGAATAAAAATCAGGAAGGAAAAGCCATAACAGAACCAAATGTAAGCAGCTGCAAGAACAAAGCCCAGTTCTATGACCGTCATATGCTCACCTTGGTTATTATTTTGTACCTTGTTACCAGCCTGTGATTGGCGCCTATAAATACAGGAAGTCGGCTCAGCTGGAAATAGATGTGATCCACACCAATTTGTATTTCAGCCGCTAGAAAATACAGAAAAAGGCACAGCCACGTAAGCTGCAAAACTGTGTGCTCTGGAAACGCATGCGAGAAGGTCAGGTGGGAATCAGGAAACTAAATGGGTACACATGGAAGCAAGAGGAGGACAGGGAGGTATAAAGGGAGCACGCGGGGAGCTCATCACTCCCAGAGTTAGCAACGGGACACAGGGTTTCATGGTGGCCAGTCACCAGACTGGGACGTGCAGGCATCCTTCTGTCTGACCGCTCACTCTCGACCTACGCGTAAGGCTGCTTTGGGTGTGAGAACAGGGAACACCGACAGCCGGGTGGCACATGAGAAAGCCGGCGTTTTGCAGCTTTTGGAGGCAGTAGGTGCATGCTGGCGAGTCGCCGAATGCCCGCTGTACAACTGCGAGCTGCAGCTTCCGCAGGAGCCGTGTGCCGGATGAGGAGAGGGCAGCAAAGCACAGGGACCGAGCAGACACCCGCTTCCCGCCAACCCACAGCTCCCCACCCTGCCCCAGGGGGACACAGGCTGGAGCCCGTCCAGTTCCTCCCACACATCCTTTATAGCACCGTCTCTTCCCTGCAGAGCCCCACTCCAGTGCTGTTAAGGCTGCAGAACCCAGATGGGAACTCTGGGTGTTTTCCTTCCTATCCACAGAAGCCCTTTTATCTTTCGGCTGCCAAAGAGGCATGTCGATCCTGACAGGAAAACAATCAGCAAGTCTCTCCCATCAGCCAGAGACATCGGGGACACAGGCATGTTTAAGCCTCAACTCCTGTTTCCAGCCCTTATCTGCCCATCTGCAGCTGCGTCACCCTTTGAAGAGCCCAAGCTGCTCCCTCACTCTGTGCTGTGTCCAGGCGAAGGGCCAGCGCAACACCCTGGGAAGAGCCCTGCCCTTTTGCTGGCCACCTTGGATGAGTGACAAGGGGTGTTGAACGGAAAGGGAGTTGTGACACCCATGGGGCCCCCTGTGACTCGTCACCTGCTTGTGTGGTTCTTCCCACTTCCCCTTCATCTGCACTGAACTGGCACCAAGTGAGCCACATCAGAGACTGCTTCTTGGCTAATCATGCAAGAAACCCTTAATCTATTTTTAAGTAAAGGCTGAGTGCTCTGAAAGATGAGGGACTGAGGCAAGGAATATAACTAAAACCATAAAACGAGAAAGAAAATACACACGTGTTCCCAGGGTCTTCCAGTACAAGCTCCAGAAAGGTTATGCAAGACGGGCACTATGGTATTCACAACCACTTTCGGCTGCTCTTCAGAGCTGCTGCACAGTCCTGGAGATAAGGAGCTTTCAGCCCTGGGATAGATGCCTTCAGCCTGTCTGGGCAGCATCCTTCAGTTCTGCCCAGAAGTATGGGAATTCACAGTAAAATGAGCATGTAATTAGCTATAATTAAAACCCACCACCACCATCACAGCTACCAGCAAAGGGAAAGGCTTCAGACAAGATGTCCCCTGCTCCCACAGAGAAGTTTCTGTCCTTATAATGCTCCTGGGATGGAGCAGGAGCCCTTTTCTTGCAGGGAGGGAATGACCTCATTAACACAGGGTTACCCTGCGTTGCGTGGGAGCAGGTCTGCGCAACGCTGCATTTGTAACCCCCAGATGAAACATCCTTCAGGCGTACAACACGTCTTCAATGGGGTAGTAGCTTCTGCATTGCGACTGACTAGGGGAAACCAAAATCCATACAGCACGTAGCCACCCAATGCTTGGTGCCTAAGAGCAGCTGCTGGTTACCGCATCACCTGAAGGAAATTAAGCCCACCGACCTGGCTAGGCAAGGCTTCTTCGCCATGTTGTCTGATGCCTGTGTAATAAAAGAAGCTGTTTTATTTTCGGCCTCTCACTGACACAACGCAGCACTGAGACGCAGATGTGGTAAATTTTCTCGGGCATTAAAGTGATGAAATGAAACAGTCATTGCAGCAAATTTCGTCCTTCAAGTTCTTTAGCAGGACACAGACCATCACAGCCTGAGTCATCCAGCCCCACAGCAGCGCAAACTTGCTGTCTAGATCCCAGGTTGCCTTTTTACGGTAAATCCACCTCCTTACCAGCCTGTCATGGCACAAAGCATTTAGCAATTAATATTTCTGCACCGGTAGGAACATCCCCTACAGTTTGAGGACACAAACAGTTTCTTCCTGGCAATCCACAGTGCAGCTGCCAGAGGCTACCAATCTGAGCCAGAGCCTCAGTGTTATTTTAAGCACTGTTCCCAGCTGCAGCAGCACCGTGTTCACCAAACCCCTTCCTTCTAGAAAGGGAGGAAACTAGCCAGGACGTGTGGTGACCTTCAGGGAGATCAAGTGTTGACTCTCTCCCACTGTGTCATGAGGATAAAATTAATCCACACTTCAGCACAGCCAGTGAAGAATCCTCTACACCTTGCACGTTCAAACCCATGTATTTTGGCTGTCCCTTTAACTCCAAATATAATACACATCCCTCAAACTCCAACCTGATGCCAGGACCTAGATGAATACTTTGTTCATTCCTGTTGCAGAAGAGATATGTGGCACAGTCACTGAGCTGTATTAAAAGCCAAAGGTAGGGACCCAGCTGTAAGCAAGGATGAATGAGGTCTTTGAGGGATAGGAGGTCGGTGTCAGACTGACACAGAGCAGAATGCCAAGAAGAATTTGTGGATTTCTGATTGACCTGTGGCTAGGCAGCGAGGCCCCCTGCACACCTACCCCCACCCAACTGTGGGCTCCAGAGGGATTTCCCGATTCATTGTTTTCCCAATTAGAACTGAGGTCAGGATAGAGAGCTCCAGACACACAGAGGGAGCATCGGTGCCATGGGGGCCAACCTGTGGCTAACAGCGACACCCCAAGAGTACACCCCATGGATTAAGAGCACCACACGCACGCGTGTGCTATCCCACACACAGGCAAGAGCAAGCAAAGGCAACACACAGGTGTGCTGCACTTGTCGAGAGCTCCGCACTGCCCGCAAGCTTGGCGATGTGCACTCGTACCTGAGAAGAGTGATTAAGGCAAGGGCTCTGCTTCAGGGTCAGCGAGTGCCTCTGGCCAAGTCCTGCTGCTTTTCTGCTCCCCTGCCTGCGTGGAAAAGCTTAGACACGTCCACCAGGTACCTGGGTATAAGAGTGGCGGGTGCCGGGCAAATGTCCTAAACAACAAGAAAAGCAATGCCCTCCCTAAGGGACGGGGCTGGGGGGAAGAAGGCAGAAGCTGCAAGCATGTCCCCCCCCGCCACCCACCCGCGCTCGCTCCTGTGGCTGCCCAGCAGCACAGCCCCCCCAAGGGACACCCCACTGCATCTTCACCCACTGTCCCATCAAAGCCTCGGGCAGGATGCGAATAGACCCACAAGCGGGTCGCAGGCAGCACCTGCAAAAGCCTTGGGGATGCCAGCAGGGAGGTCTACCTCCCCGTGGGCACAGTCACCACAGGGTACAAACCCAAACAGCTTCTGTTTTAACTACCCGCCAAGAGAAATGTTCAACTCTCTGCTCAGTCAATTTAGCAAACGGTCACTTTAGATAAAACAAACTGAAAGAAAGGTGAGAGCCTTGCATAATCTAAATCACGTTTACTCCCACACAAATAAATAAATAAAAAAAGTAAATAAATACATAAAAAATATCTGGTATATTGTGCACCGTGGCCTGCCGAGAGGTGTGTGGATAATAAACATCCCCATTCTAAAAGTGGTTAAAGGAGGGGTGTAACGAGCCGTGGAGGAAACACCAGGAAGATGAATCCAAGCACTCAGCCAGCTCTGAGGTCTCCCAACCTCAGTCTGCTTTCCTATGGTGGATCTTGGCAGTCGGTGCCAGCAAACTGAAGCAGACCCGTCAGCCAAGAAAACGACGGGATGAGTTATAGGACTAGGTGATGGCACTTAAAGTCCTGGTTTGCACAGTCACAAAAGGGAGGCTGAGGGGGACGTTGCTGACCAGCATGCCTTGCTCTCAGCTGGTTTTGTTTAGAACATATACAGGCAACATCCCGATGCACACTCAAACCTTCGGAGGAGAGTAAGTTTACAAAGGGTCTGCCACAAGGTTAAGACCGCCAGTCTGAGATGGAGCCCAAAGCGGTAAGAACTGCATCAAAATGAGGCGGTTCAGCCGTGCCATACAGCCCCGAGGGGAATTACCTGTTGGATGAGAAAAAAACAAACAGGAGTTGCACAGAGCCGGTCAGGTCCTCGGATTTCTTTAGCCCCATAGTCCCAAAGCTTTGCTCTTATTCTAGAAAGCTCACGTGCAAACTTGCCAACTGTTACCCAACCACTGCACCATCAAGATGAGGAAAGGAAAACCTTTTCCAACACCGTTACTGGTTGCTCATGCAATACTTAACATTATTTGTGCTCAAAGGCTCTCATGGCAGCTTCTGACTTGGCCCTGCCTAGTCCCGAAAGCTCTCTTATTCTGCAGAGACATTAGATAGCACCTACATCCTGAAGACTGCGTAGATACAAGTCCAGAAAGAACTTGCATAAATAGCCGGTTATTACAGCAAATTCCTGGGCTCGCCAGACACTTTCAGTTTTGCACTGTCCAACAACATTTTTTAAAAAAATTCTTTCCTATGCAACTAAACGTGGAATAGAATTTGTGCTCAAGAGGTAGGCAACATTTTTTGTGATGGCTGTTTAAGCTGAGGAACCCTGAAGACAGAATTAAGAGCAGATAATGTTGATTCCTCATCCATATCTCTAGGCAGGAGGAGAAGGACGGACATTGCTTGAAATAGCATTGCTCAAAGGTATGTGTATAATCAGGGAGAAGAAAAAGGGGCTACTCTACCATGCATGTAATTTGTGAAGGGAAAAATACTTCAGGCTAAGCCAGAAGAGCCAACACGTGGCTGCAAGAGCAGCCTGGTCCTAATGTCACAATTGCATGCAGGTGAGACATCAGTTGGCAAACAAAGTTATGACAGACGGCTCCAGAGAAAGCTTTCTGATTGCAGAAAAGGAGCTTGGATTATAAAGATGGAAAATTGCACGAGGGAGGATGTGAAAGCCAGCAGAGAAGGGGTTTTAATCTCAGCTGTTTGTACTGGAGACACTAAGTACTGAGGCTGCAGGAGCTGCTTCTTCCACCAGACTCGGCCAAGGGAAACCCCCAGTGGTAGTGAAAGCTCCTGGGTCCTGGACCTCCTCTGTTCCTCTAACTGCACTTGATGAGAGTGATGAACTACAGAGCTAGACCAACACAAACCCAGATAATGATGAACTATAATGGATTTGTCACTGAGTAGATGTCTGCGCCCCTGAGTACCCAAGCAGCCTCTGTAACAACTTCTCTCCCTTCTACAGGTTTGGCCGCTTGGGCCAGCCCAGAGAGATGCAACTGGGAGGCCTTGGACACTGCTGCTGGGAAAAAGAGCTGTGAGAAGCCTCCTCACAGCCTCCACTGTTTCACTGAGTAGCTGCATTTTCTTGCCCATGGTCCTTGCCTCAGCTAAATTATGACCATGGCGATGCCTGCCCAGGTACCTTGCTGGCCCAGGCCCGCTCTTCCCTTTCTGGCTTGACCCTGGACTTGCCTTTTTCCCTGTGGAGTTGCCTGGCAATCACTGGGCTGTGACTGGCCCTGGTGACCGTCATCAGACCTGCTCTGCTCACCTTGCTCAGTTACCCTGGGACTGCATGGGCAAGACCACTGCCCCGCTGTCACCCTGCGCTCCAGCTCATCTTCCCTTGCAGAGCAGCACTTGATGTTGCTGCTCCTTGACATAAAAACTTAATTGAGGAAACTAAAACTTTACACATATAACCTTGATGCCACTGAAGATAATAGCCACCAGCAGCAATGGCATAGACAGGCTCTTCAGAAAACCTTCACTTTCTATGTGACTACATGAATGGTTTTTCTAGCTGGGTAGAATAAAGTTTTTAAATAAAGATGTGTATACGTACCTGGAAGTTTTGCTCATGTGTTAGCAACGTTACTGGTGCAATGCATCCTAAGGAGGGAATTTGGTTTTGCCTTGAGCAGGTCTGAATTTAAAAATCCTTTCAGCTCTGACTTGAGATGGTCCTGAAACCGCCCCAGAAATAACAAATGCAAAAGTAGCAGAAATTACAGCTGTGCTTCAGAGCCTGCCTCAGAGGCTCGTCCTGCCCAGAGACACCACTCACATTTGCTTGTTTGAAAGAAGATGCAATGAGATAACTGGGGCTGTAGAGACAAGGTGCTCCCTCAGTTTGGCAGGGGCTGAGACCTGAAGCTGATGATGGGGCATCGCTCTTTGCTGCTGTACTTGCTTCTTGTCACTCCAGTTATTTACCCTGCTCTTTCTACCCCCAAAACCAGAGAGAGATGTAAATTCTATCTTTTTCACACCGGATAGGGTGTGAAAACCCTAGGTTTGGTCTCTCTCAGAAACCTTTTCTCTGGCTTCAAAAAACCCCTCTGAGCAGATCAGTATTTTGGGGTTGGCTTGCTTTTCTATGCCAGCAGAGCAGGAACTGGACTCTTCTCTCCACAGATAACTGCAACGCATTAACATCAGAGAAGTTTACCAGTCACCCTCAAGGAGAGGCTGGCATGGCAACAGAGACTTTAAGGCAAGGGACCTAGAAGTCTCCTTTAGGAGGGCTCTAGCAGCAGAAGCTTCGGACAGAGTGGAAGATGAGAAATTTGAACTGAGTGAGGGTAGTCCTGAGATGGGCAGAACCTCTGTGAGGAGCGAAGGCTATGTCTTAGGATAAGGATGAAAAGGAGATTGTGCTGAATGTGAAGGTCTTTGGGACAAGAGCAATGGGAAGTTAGCACCCCAAGTTCTCTTTTCCTGGTGGAAACCAGCTGCATCATCAGATACCAGCCAGGGTATTTCCTCTTCCACAGCAACTCTGCTGGTTTCTCTGTATTTCCTGTAGCATCCCAGCAAAGCTCTGACCCACATTCTCCTCAGTGCTGGTTCCTGTTCCTCCCATCCCTTCTCTTCTGCAGGTAGACAAGCATAAAGAAACCACCTCCCCCCCTGCCCTGAACTCTTCCTTTGCCCCAGTTTCTCCAGTCACAAGCCACCATCACAAGCCATATCAAGGACAACCCTCCTTTAGAACAAACATCAGCTTAGAAGATTCTCTTACCTCTAACTGGGTCCTGCAAGATCTGGTCATAGAAATCAGCGGTATCTGTAGAAAAAAAAACCTGAAGAGCCAGACACAACTGCAGGAAAGTCACAAAAAATGCTGCAAAAATAGTAAGCTTTTTGTACAGTGATCAGTTCTCCAACTACTGGTTCAGGGTCCCATTGGAGAACACAATGGCATAAGACATTCACATCCGTCAGAGCTGGTTCTCTTAGTATTGTCTGCGATTTGTGATAGGGTAACCCCATTCATGCTTTTTTGAGTATCCAAATCCATGTTTCATTAAAGTTGAAGTGTCTGTTTTGGTTTGGGCTGAGCTGGCCACTGAAAAGAAAACCTCAAACCGGGACAATGCTAGAGCATGATTTTGGCAGAAAAGAATAAACTTCAAAGCAAATTTTGCAGGCATGAAGTGTACGGGCTTTGGTTATATTTAGTAACGCGATTATGGTTTTGTTCTACTTTGTGTTGAAGCGCTATCAGTTGATCCTGCTTCTTTTCATTCCACTTGGATTTGCTCTTTGTTAGATGAATGAGGACTTAACAGAAAGTAAATCACATGCTATTTAATAAGGTTTCAGATAAAGCACTAAAGAGCCACAAACACGTTGAAGTCTACTTGAAAGCCCCACAGCTTTGCTCATCCTTAGTCGCAATTGTTTCCTCAGCAAACAGTAGAGTCCTTTGTGTCCAAGCATGAAGATAAAGCTTGTTAACCCTTGTAAAGATACTCCAAAGTTTGTTGTTGCCATGTTCGCTCCACCATTTTTTTTCTCTGAGGCCTAGTCTCCTTGAGCCTGATAGTAATCTGCCTGCAAACCTCTCATCTTACAATTAATTAGGTTTTTGCAAAGCCAAGCTTTAGTGGGACAGCCTCTCCCTTTTCTTCCATGTAAGAAGGGCCAATCATGTCAAAATTTCTCTAGAAACAACCAATTAATTTATCATGAGCTGCAACTGCATCATAGAGGAATGTCTGGGCTCTTTCCTCTTGATGCGCGAAGGCCATCAGAAGTGACATGAAGGTACACAGTGGGCTTTCAGAGCACCGCTTACACGTACTATTCCAGCACGCGCCATCTGAGGAACGCTATAATGTTAACACATGATGATTTCCTCATTTGAGCGTATTTACAGCTGAAGGCCTATGTTAAGGTTTGTGCTCTATAATTTGTATACCCAACCCTTGCCTACACACCAACAACTGAAAAACCACACAGCCTGAAACATCTGCTGGGGTGTTTATTCCGTACCCATGCTGACCCTGGCAGCTTTCATTTAGGATCCTCCCTCTCTGCTAGAAGTGGTTAGATTCTTCTGCTTAGAAAACCCGAAGTTTTATTTTTATATTCAGCCCTAGCGCCTTCTGTTCCTGCCATTTTCTACACAGTCTGCACTCACTGGCAGAAATTGATCTGCGATGGTGCATCAAGATCTTTGCTCCTGATGAGGCCAGCTTGAACATTATGGCAATCTCATGGTTGTGACAGGTGAGTAAACTGACACAGAAAAACTGATTTCTTTTAGAACAGAATCCTACTCTGCAAAACATTACAGAATGTAGAAATAAAATATTTGTTTTAGTTTGAGGCATTTGGGATTGGGGGGGGAGGGTTGGGAAGAGTTTGAAAGATAACCCATTGCAAGACACCTTTTGTTAAAACAAGTGAAAAGGCCACTCATTTTGCATGCCATTATTTCTAACTAAACTTAATTGACTGCCCGTTCACTCTCTTCCCCTCCCAGCCTGTCACAAAAAACCCCATCACTGCAGCAGTTTGAATGGAATATATGACTAATGACACTCTACGTATGTATCATTCAGTCTCCGTATCTGCTGGAAGGGTGTAGGATTTCTTGCATGTAACCACATTAGAGAAAAATTTCTTTTCAAAGAAAGTTATGAAACTTAAGTACTTGTACTGCGTAGTCCTTCATCGCTGCAGCTACATTTCTTAAAGCAGAGAAATGGGAAATGATGACTTGGTGGCAGAGAAGAGCAGAGGCACAACCTAGGAATCAAACACACAACCTAGGAATCAAAACCGTGGTGTTCTGGCTTTCACACCAACAGTAGATGAAAGACAGCTTGGAAAGATCCTTGTTCAAGCAACTGTGTCTCACTGAATGATGTGGCAGAGACAAAGGCACAGCATCGGAAGTGAATCTAAAACCATCTGTTAAATGTCATCACGCACA
Organism: Vanellus vanellus; assembly: GCF_965231255.1. Lineage (NCBI taxonomy): Eukaryota > Metazoa > Chordata > Aves > Charadriiformes > Charadriidae > Vanellus > Vanellus vanellus. The sequence continues at coordinate 32,728,804 of NC_138911.1, read as the reverse complement.
AAACGTGTTACTGCATTAGCTCCAGATCCACATTCTGGCTGGGACACTAAATAAAGAGTAGAAAAATCTTAAGCTAACAGAACAGAAATATTAACCTTAACAAAAATGGTATGCAATTAATTACCCTGTTCAGAGAAAAGCCAGAAGGGGGTTAGCAGACAGGTACTGTGTGCCAAGGCTGATACTAAGCTGTCTGGGGTTTTGCAAAAACACATTTCAAAAATGCTATGGTAGAGCCAAAGCTGGAATAGCTGATCAGGACCGAGGTGCCCAGCAAAGAAAAATAAACTTCTTGTGGCCCTGGGAAAAATTCTGAGCTCCTCAGAGCAAGGTAATGCCACTGCTATTCTAAATACCTGCTCAAAATTATTTGAAGCAGAATCCCAAGAACTCAAGGCCTAAAGACGGTCACTTTTATAACAGTTTTATTCAAGTCTGTGTGCTCTAGTGTTGAGACAAGGCCTAGATCAGCATTACACTGTAATACAATAATTTTAGCCATTGAACCAAGCCTGCTTGGCATCCTTGGTTTACAATTTACAGTACATCCAAAAAAAGAGCAAAGAGAAAAGAAATCCCAAAACGCCAACAACTTTCATTAGCTCTTTGCTTCACTTAAATATTGTTCTATAACATAAAATAATTTAATACAAAAAAGAACTGTAATCCAAATACACATAATACATTGACACAGAACAGAGGAAAGATACAGTAGATTATGCACAAGAGTATTCAGTTGATGTGTTACCTACAGTGAAACAAACTGGACATTAATATAATTTAACTATTTAAGCCCAAGAGGGTCAGAGGCAACAAGTCCGGGTCACAAATAAAGCTTTTTAAAAAATAATGCAATCTTCTTTTCCTCTAAGCTTACTGGTGTACAGAAGTTAAAGGAAGGCTCCAACAAATCACTTAATTTGACAACATTTCATCACACAAACAAGAAAAACTTGGTGGCCTCTGTTATTTTGCTCAACTCTGGGGTACGTTACCATTTGCTAATGTAACTAACGGCTTCATTGCAGGTTCTTCAGGCAAAACATACCTTCAGGTGCTACTTCCATAGCAACAGACTTTTGAACACCACGAACAGAAGAGAAGACATACAGAGGTCTCCAAAACCAGACTCAAATACTTAGGTTGTAAGATGAATCCCAGTCCTGCAGAGTTCCTTATGAAGTACCCAACAGCCTCCACACAGTGATTTCAACACAAGCAGGAACTATCCCATATCTCAAAAGAACAGACATGGGGGCATGATCTTACACTAGAGTAATCTACTCACCTGGTTCTTCAGATTTACAACATTGTACCTAGGAAAGTCAGGTCACTGATTTTTGCATCTGGCTTTAAATAGAAGCAGGAGCAGATCCACAATTAATAAGGCAAAAGAAAGAAGTAGCTTATAAAAAGGAGGAGGGAAATACATTCTCTGGCTGAGAAACTCTTGGACTTTCAAAGCCACAGAAGAGACATTGTTAAAAGCACAGGTATTTTCCCTGATTTTTCCACCACTGTTGCCCTGTCCACTCCATATAAGCCTCTCAACTTAAGTCAGGCAAAATATCTCAGATATTTCCAGCTTGTCCTGAATTTATGACAAGGAAATCATATATACCAGCACGAAGTGCTGCACCAACAGCTGGCAAACAAGAACCCATGAACTCTAGCAACAGCGGTGGATGTTGATCACTGCTGAACTGGTCAGGTCTATTCACCAGCCTGGAGGGATGCATTTTTGAAATGAGAAAACACACCTGAGAAAAGGCCTCAGGTTAAACTGACGTTTGCACATACAACCTCCACGCACCACTTAGGGGCTCTTTACAGCTAGCAATCTGCTAATGCAGAAGTCGTTGAACTTTCCTCCTGTGTCAGAAAACATTCTCAAAGCTTACCCTGTTTATGGTAAGAATTAGCAGTCAAATAGGCATGGCATATGCAGTCATGGAAAGGCCACAAGAGTCAGCAATAAAACCAGCATTTACTCAAGAAGCTTGTGAAGGAACTCTTTCCTCAGGTAAATTGACTCCTCTGACAATCCAAGCACAGAGCCTGGTTCTCCACCATTTATCTCTACAGGACAATCCCCCAATTTAGATTTAAAAGAGCTTTGCTGAATTGGGGTCTTGTGCATTTTGACCCACAGATACATTCCACTGACTTCAGTGATGTTTAAGGATGTGATGAAGAGCTTTCTTGAATTGAGGCCTCTCACCTTTTAACTTGAAAGTTAATTGCCCTAAATAGGAACTTTTACTCCTAGATGTTCTTGGCTTTATGTGGTTTCTTATTGTAACTGCCAAATATGAGGGACATTCGTGCCTACTGACTTTAAGTGGAACTAGGTATATTCTCCACTTCAAATTTAGCCGCCCCCCAAAGAGACCTATGTTGCAGAAGAATGGATTTTTCTCTCTGCAAAGAGCACTGGCCAAACTCAAACTGTTCAACTGGCAAACAATCCTATGCTTTCTTTTCTTCCTTTTTTTTTTTTTTCTCCTGTGGCTTTATTCTTTACAGTCTAGGATTTCTGGATGTTATGGTTGTCAAGATAACCTTGAAAACAGAGCAATGGCAGAACTGATGCAGTAGCACCTGCTTGAGATGCAGTGTGAAAAGTCAGCTCAAAGGTATTAGCTGCCCTATTCAGATATAAATGCTAACCCTGTTGACACAGTAAGAGCTGCTTACTAAAGCATGCAAGACAGAGGAACAAGCCTACTATGAATATCTGGGCAACCAGTCAAGTAATTTCGTGACAAAGATTGGGCCTGGGAGAAAACACATTACCCAAGTTGAGATGTGGCCACATCCACAAATTCCAGAAGAACCCAAGGAAGAAGCTCAGTTCTCCTCTAGATGTAGTTAGACTCAAGAAGCTCAGTGTGCAATTGAGCTATGCCAAACACTAATCAGAGGGCAGGTTTGTTCTGAAACTCAATGAGGAGAAACGAAGTACAAGCGTTGCCAAAGAACTTGTTCATTTATGTACTGAAATCTGCTGTAAGCAGCATTCTTATCAATGAAGCTTGGAAAAAGGCTAACATGTCTTCCTGCTCCATTATAACCTCTACTGCTAAGACAGCAAGACACAAAAGCATCAGGACATGGCTAGAACAATGATTCTTCTTTCTCAGACCCATGTATCTCCCTTCAAGACAAGGAAGTTAGTGTTATCCAATCTTAACATCTGTTCTCGAGAAAATGCTAAATTGGAACAATCAAGGTAGAACAGGGAGACAGTGTCAATCACTTTGAAATAGCATACATAAAATGCATTATTCTGGTCTTATGTTGGTGTTTCAGCCAACAATTTTTGAACACAATGTAAGTTTTCACTAGCTATCCTGCCAACTAAAATTTGAGCATGGATAAGATCGTAGAAAAGTATTTCTGAATAATAAAGGCCCTTCCCTTTCCCCACCCCAACATGGTTGATTTTAAAATAATTTACTTTAAGCAAATAAAACTTTGGCATTCCTCCTGCAAATTTGTTCTAAGCACCCTTTTGCTAGCTGTGCATCCATCCGACCCATCAGCTACAGGCCTAACAGTAGCCCACTTCAAGCTGAACTTAGAAATCCACTGCACCACACACTAAAAGTGCGTCATGATTTCTTAATATTAGCTACATTGGGCTGTCTGCACATTATTAGCATTCAAATACAATAAGGACTGTATTAGGATCTGATATGCTAGGAAAATACTCCAAATTCAAGGAAACAATCAGGATTGTGTGTAGGTCCACTTTAAGAGCACATGAAATTATAAAAATCTGTTTTTTGAAAACAGATCTTCACTTTTAAAGCAGTAGTGACCAATATGAAATCACCACCTTTTGGTCTGTGGACAATCAGCTCTTCCACAGGTCGGAAGCCATCAAGAAAAATGCCCTGACTTGTCTTTTATCGTTCATTTTGGAGACCTACATAGTAAAAGCAAGTATAATCCTAATTTATAAGACTGAATTGCCGGCTTTATTTTTCCATCAGGAGTTTGCATGTCAGAGCCAAATACAAGCCTCTGTCCTCCCATCGTTCCAGCATCAACTGCCTACCTAGAGCAATTCTTACCAAAACTTATGCTTTCTTCCCACTCCGTCTCTACAAATGAGGTAGTTCAGGGTAAAATAAAACAAACCAACCAGAAATTAAGTAACTACACATTCCTCAGATTACTTTCCTATGATGCCAAGATATTACCAAGCAGCTAGTATCCCTCTGTCCGCATTAAGAAGGATAATTTCACTCTTTTATTCGGTATTTCCTGCCAACCTCTGCTTTAACTTCTCCCAGTTGTGTCTTATACTTCTAGCTTGGAAACATTTTAGGTCAAAGCACACCTAAAATGTGTATTGGTTTCTGTCTTAAGCCCCCAAGTACTATGGTAACAAGAATTAATAACTGATAAAGATGGGACGGGGCGGAATTCTAATCGAGAGACAAAGAGAGCCAGTGATAGCGTACTTCTTTCCACAGGGGTGTACGCACATCAGTAAATGAGAGGACATGAAATGTTCACTGTGCTGGTATTTGGCCTGATGTGTGATGAAGAACACTACAATACTGAAAACTACAACCAGGATTTCCCTCCAAAAAAATAACCTCAGGCCCTAGGCAAGGAGGCATGTGAGATAGAAGGCACCAAGAATACAGGATGCACGTAACACATACATACGTATTTCACAGGCTTAAAAAAACACAACCCAACCACACGCACAACAAAAAACCCACCAAAAATGAAGCAGTCCAAGAGCCAGTCTCAGTAAGAAAATTATGTTCCTAAGCATTTAGAACGAAAGAAAAAAAGATTTGTTTCACTTATGTACAGAAGGAGATGAAGTGTGTATACAAACACTGATGAAACGCTGAAGACTTTCAGTTGCAACAAAAACGGAGATCCTTGCTAGAGAAGAATAATAATTGTTCTGGTAGCTACATTAGACCCACCACCCAGTCACCAGTGGGAAATAACCTTTTAATCAAGCGCACACAAACCTCTTAGCCTGGGAATGACTATTTTTAAGATACAAAAATAAAGCTGATGTGGGCAATTTCAGAAGTTGTATTCATCTAAGACCAACAGCAAAACTGCTTAAAAAAGCTGAGCATGAGAAAAAACAAAAGCAAATGCACATTCTAACTACAGCACGTGACTTTCTACTAGAGCGTTCAATAGAGGAAGCAGCAGAATAAGCCATAAATGTATTTCCATACTGCCTTGCAAAACTGTGAAAGTAGGGCTGAGGAAAAAATAAACATAAGTTCTTCTAAAGACTTTTTTGTTTGTTAACTACAAAAAAAAAAATCTAAACCACAAACTGGATTGGAAGTAGAAAAAACAATAGTATCAAAGTTTGGTTAAAGATCCTTTCTGTCCAGCTAGAAACACCACCACTGGCTGTGCAAACCACCATATTCTAATCTTACAATAGGAAATTTAACAGAAAAACATAGGAAGACATTCTTTCCTAAAGGTATCTTAATTATATGATCAACCAAAAGTTTATGAAGTCTGAAAGTTATCCTCTGTGACAGCACGTGTATGTTTTGGTTCTCTTTGCACATAAATGCTATATTTATTGCTTGTTTGCAAATATGTTTTAACATGCCTAACCCTTTCTCTCTTAATGTCCAGTTTCACCCAAATTATAGCCTTAAGTGAGTTATAAATATGGAAGCTAAGAAACTGTTCTACAGCGGCAGGATAAGGATCAGAAATCTTCTTTTCCAAATATAGGTGTCCTCGTTTCATACTGAAAAGAAGTGAAGCCACGAGGATAACCTGTATCACCATGCAAGCTATAAGCCTCCTTATTTACTATCGAGTTGGTAAGAATTCTTGAGAATATTTCCAAAATGCATGGAAAAGGTTAGAAAGCAATAAGCACTTTTTCCAAGAAGAAATGTTTCAAAAAACCCCAAAGAAACAAAACCAGTAATATTATCTTAAAATTACTTACAAAAGTAACAGGCTATCATTCAATTTTGGGATACAGTATTAGGTTTGGTTCCACACATCTAATGGGACTCCAGCTCCCATATTCATCCCACAGAGATGAATTAAGTTTCAAATAAAAGTTAAGCTCAAGATAGAAAGATGACTCAAGATGAGAGGTTTCCTGTCACTTTCTATTTAACAGAACACTCCAGATGACAAAGACCTTTCTTTACTTGACCATTGTTGCCTCACCTTCCACAGAAAGGGAGGTATCTGGTTTCATGACAAATCAAAGTCACATCTCTGTGCAGTATTGTCCTTCGAGTCTTAAGATAGCAGCATGCTATGAAGAGGAAGGCAACTACTCCCATTCCTAGAGGTACAGAAAAATACTTCATCATAAAAGCATGCCAAACCAGAACTGGTCTTTCCACATCAATCATGAAAAATTCACTTTGAAAATACTCACTTTGTTAGAAAACCATTACAAAAAGAATATTTTCATAGAGGTTCCCTGCCCCATACTGTGTATCAACCCACTGCAATAATAATCCGAAAGAAAAAAAAATAACTATAAAGAGTTACATTTGCACCTCTGAAGAGTATTGAAAGGAGATAAGACCTACTTGCTGGCAAAACACAGCATTGTGCAGTCCATAGGAAGCAACGGTATTAGAAAAAATCCGTAACTATTATCACCTTAGTTTCAACACAAAGATTTTCTTCTCTCTCCCTGTCCCACACACAATTTCTGTGAAACCACTAGAAACTTATAAAAAAATTTGTCCTTTTTGCACTGGTTGCTATGTCTGCGCTTTCCCTCCAACTTAACAGGAACAACAAGCAGGCTACAAGGATAGCAGATTTTGAAGGGCTGGCAATTTTTTTTCTATTTCCTAAATCAGCACATCATTTACATAACTTAGTGATACACACTGCCAGCTGACTATTCAAAAGAAAATACACATCTATTTCCAGACCAGAAAACTTTCTCTCAGCCACAATCTTATTACTATCAGTTAAAAAATTTGTCACTTCCTCTTAGTGAGCCCTCTAATTACTGTAACACATTTGACCTCATTCTTTTGTCATTATGTTTTACACTGCTCAGGGATTTTGTGCTCTCATATTATCTTTTTCCTCATTTTCTCACAAAAAAGTGCAACTTATTCAGATATTTAAGAAACAATATATTTACTAGTTTTTTTATAGCAAGATTTTCACCATCTTCCTCAAGAACACTGCTAGAAAAGTATGTCAATCAACATAATTATGAAACTTTTGTCTCCCTGATAAACGGGAATACTAGTAACTAGTAGAAAAAAAGATTTGTGAGCTGACTGGCTTGTACCTTCTCAGTATTTTGCAGACTACACTGCTTTGGAGATTTGGAGCACTCCAGCTCCCACAGCTGGGAAGGAAAAAAACCGACAGATAAAGAAAGGAGAGAAATCAAACCAGGATGGGATAGATGGATATAGTGAAAGGTTACAAGCTAGCTTAAACATGCACATAGCCTCTGGCCTCAGGACACCAGTTGCAACAGCTTTTGGGATGCATAAGGTAAAACACCTGACAGCTCTTTGCCTTGAGATCCCTCTCTGCTTGTCAGGGAATACCCCACCACCTGCTAAAGCCGACAGCTTTGTTTCTACAACAGACTGCTCTTGCCCCAACTGGAACAGTTATGGGTTGATGCTCAAAGACTACCTCATTTTATTTCACATGCTAGAGTCAATGAAGATAACTGCATCCAAGGAGTGTTAAAAAAAAAAAAGCCACCAAACCCAAATTATGCTTCTACCTAGTCTTTCTGGCAGCTTTGTAACAGGGAATATCTAGGTTGTAAACCCTGATCTGGAGCCTTGACTCCTTGTCATCAATACTACCCAGTTCCTTTGACACAGTCATGTCCATTTTGTGTAAGGGAAGATGCTCTTCGGGGCAAAATACTTCTAATAGGTCAGCTACACTCCACCTTCACCAAGTGATTACCTAAAAGGGAGATAGGGGGAAGGTGTTTTGATACTTCATCCTCAACTTTTCTAAGCAAAAGAGGTAACAGAACAACTTGGCTTTAGAGCTGTCTTGCCTGCTGGGAACTTGACAGAAACCTTACAGTTCGCTTGGTGAAAGCAACTAGTCAACTATGAAAAAGCTTAGCGGTCTGAGTTAAACCAAAGTGACCTAGAAATGTAACCTCCCATTCCACACACGTAAATGGACCTTAAAAGACTTCTACTTGAATGGAGCTATTCCAGGTGTTATCTTTGCAGAGCAGATGACTTTTGTAATGATACTTTTTGCATAGAAAGCATTACGTTTCAGAATAGCTGATCCAGATTTGTTTCAGACTTTTTAGAAGAGTAAGGGAGACTAGGAAAAATAGATAGTTTTCATGTCCTGCTTCAAGTCTCTCTGACAATCTCTGACTGGGCTTTCCTTGAGTTTATTTCTACAGCACAATCGAAATGAACCATCTGTTTGGCTGGGCTCTGGAGCCTTCAATGGGGAAAGCAGCAAAAAGTACTTCTGCCATTAAACACATTTCAGGGAACGTGATAAACAAGAAATGTGCGACCTTTCTACACAAAAACATACAGTAACTGCTTGAAGAAAGGGTGCATTTGACTAATGGCAACATGCTGGTTGTAGCCCTCAAATAGAATTAAAAAAAACTTAAGTACAGTACTTCCCCACACATGCTGGTTTTTAACATCAGGTTACAAACATCTAAACAACTCAGGTTCTCTGTGCTGACAGCTGCAAGAAAGTATTTGGCTACACTGCCTTCACAACAGGACTGGACTCCCCTAATACGCTGAACACTGCATCGGCACCACTTTCAAATCAGGTATTTGTACCCAAATGGTCAGTAGATCAGCAAAATGAGCACAGATCTGTACAAAAAGAGAGAACAGATATGCTGTACCCTGCAATAAAGCAGACTAGCCCATTACACTCACATAAAAGCCACATCCCTTATTTATCATGCCGAAACTGGGGAAGAGTGAAGCTCTCATTAAAGCCAGTAAGATATACCTGCAGAGGCACAGACATACATGCAGTCTCTCTACAGAAAACCATGAGCATAGGCACACCTTATTTGTGTGACTTCCTCCTTCAAGACAGGGGTCTGTTTGTGCTCCAGAGTTAGGAGTTTTTACATATTTGAACAAGAATAAAAGTTTTACATGTCTATAGTGCCTTTCACTCAGAGATCTCAAAGGACTTTATACCTATTATATATGTCCCAGCCCCTCCCCCTGTGAGGTAGGTATTATCCCTATTATTTACAGATGGGGAAATTCAGGCACAGAGGTTACATTATTTGCCCAAGGTCACACAGTGAGTCAGTGACAAAGTAAGACAGAATCCAGATGTTCCAATTCCTGTTTGTACAATCCAACTACTAACACCACAAGCCTCAATTTCAAGAGAGCCTTAAACAAGTACCAGTGTGCATAAGAACAGTCTTGGAATTAAAGGGCCGCTCCTAAAAAGCATAGGAAAGGAAGAAAAACAGGAAGAAAAAAAAAAAAAAAAAGAGAGGACACAAATTACTGCTGCAAGCTTTAAAGAAAGAGCTCTTGCTAATTCCCTTCCCAAAGCTGAGGCAGCTTGACTATGAGCCTGGGATACAGGGGGTGGGAAAGGAGGCTGATGGAATCAAGGTTTGAAACAAAAAAGCAAGCTAGAATGAACAGCCATACCATAAAGCCCTCACCTTTTTGAAAGCACAGGGTCATAGAAAAACAGGGCTGAGAGGGACCTCAAGAGATCATTGAAGTCCATCCAACCTGCCCTGAAGCCAGGATCAACTACACCTACTCATTCCCAACAGTCTAGTTAGTCTGTCCTCAAAGACCTCCATCAGTGGAGATGCCATGCCCTTCCTCTGCAATTTGTTCCACCTTGCATTATCACATGAGCAAAAGAGGACAAGCAAGTGTAAGACAGCTACTTCTGCTCCTTCAGTGGGGGTACCATGATTCCCAGGCCTATCTAATGATCTGAATACATTTCAAAGAAGGTAGTCTCCAGATATTTACTTGTTTCTGTCCTGGATTCCTTGGGAAAACATCAAACACTAGTGTCTGCTGTACTGTAATATTTGAGTTTTGAAAATACTGATTAATACCAGGATAGATACCAATATACTTAACTGCAAGTGCCAAATCCTACAAGGTCAGTAACAAAGACTTTGATATGATAATTTTAGCTCATTGCAGATTCAAATTGCAATAAGAGGGCAGGGAAGACTACAGAAAAACCCCACAGCAAAAAAGTCAGCAGCTCAGAGTTGCCAAGTTTCATCCAACTGCAGACAAAAATCAGGCAGTCGAACAACACATCTTCAGCAGAGGCAGCACCATATGATCTCTGTAGCATCCCTCCATCTCATCTGTCTTCAAAGTGCATTCTCAGTGCAAAAAGTAGGATTGAATTTAGAGGGGCTCACTGTCCCCACTGGATTTCATACTAAGACCAAAATTCTTGCTTGAGTTCATATGCTGCAGCTTTGTGTGTGTTAAGTTCACTTCTGCATAGCGGAATGGTGCTGTCCTGGCTCTGCCCCTCAGCATCTATGTCCAACAGTGTCCGCTCCTCTACAGGAAGACCCACCTGGAAAGGAAGCAGTGCAGGCAGTCCAGGTCTCTCTTCTACAGTGCTGCTGCTACTAGCAAAACAAGAGTCCAGATTGCTTGGAGTATCAGTACTTGAACTGTTGGCAGAAGATTCACCCTTGGCATTGCTGGGTGACACAAACCACCAGGGATCAAGCCGCTGCCGACTGGCTGCAGGACGTGGCCGGGGCAGGAACTCCAATGTCTTGGGTCTTTCCAGTGTGGGGTCCTGCTGTGCATTCCATCGTCGCGGGGTTGGAGGAAAAACAAGGTTGGGGTCTGGCAGGCGAGGGACCTCATTGGGATCTCTACTTGGACTAGGTGTTTTTAATACACCTATCCAAAACAGAGAGTGTAAGAGAAGAAGGAAACATGTTAGATGTCACCGCTAAACGGTTCTAACAGATCTTAGTTTATTTTATGTATACCGTGAAAACATTTTCAAAGCAGAAAGCCTCCATTCAGAATCAGCAAACTCTGTATCTTCAAGATTACACCAATCCAAAGTGATTAACTGGCTTATTTATCCCTACACTGTTCTCAGTACACTGCAAGACACCTGTTTCAATGACCTAGCAAAAGCAGCAAGTTTTGTTCATCCTCTCACTTGCTTTCTTCAGTTTTCAGACTGGAGAGCATGGATTTGACCTCCTACCAGAGGTGAGGACTCTCCAAATCCTTCAGAGGGCATGTTACCCATAAACAGCTTGACTGGATCAGGGAGACACTTGCACAGCAGGGTATGTGACGTGTTTACAGCAAACAGGACCAACTTCCTGGAAGAGCCCCTTAACACTACCTACTGTGGATGCTTCCTGGTTTGTTTTGGTTTAGGGGTGGGGAATAATGGGGGTTTTAGGTTTTCTTTTTGTTTGTTTGGGTTGGTTTTGGTTTTTTAGTTGTTTTTTTTTTTTTCTTTTTTTTAGAAACACAATATAACTTTTAAATTTTCATGAATACCATTCTAATGAGTGCCCTCAGCTGCATTAACCCACATTTTACTGCAGACTGCCATTCAGCAGACAACCTCACATTTTGTTTTACCATTGGGAAAAGTTTAATTAAATCAGATTTTAATTTATTATTCTAGTCCTTTTTTTTTCCTCTGAATTACTAGGGCAAGAAAACAGGAAAGCATTTTTTAAGTTATCAAGTCACAGCCACTCCTAAAGACGGCAACAGTGAGAACCCTACCTACCCAGGAAGGTCCCTCTTCCTTGAAAAGGATTAAGAGCAACAGTGGCACAGCCTCAAATTCCTTTAGAGATCCAGTTTTCACTGCCTTAAAGATCAAAATTTACTTTGAAATTGTAACAGCAATACAAACAAGTGTATAAAGGCAATAGAGATGGAATCCCAAGGAAACACTAAAAACACACAATATTTCTACTTTGGTACCATCTTTGTCTAAGAAACAATACTACGCTCTGCCTCGCAGCACAGCGGAGCAGAGAGAGTTCCTTAGTGCAGAGATGCTGGAACAGAGACCATTACTGCATTATTCTGTTCATTATTTGTATAAAGACAGCATCCATAAGCTCTTCTTGTGGACTGGCCATCACAACGGATGCTATATAAGCAACATGTTTACTTCCTAACAAGTAATTATACTGTTTGGGTCTTTATTCTGAAGAGGAAAAAAGATGGCTGAAAACCTACCTGCTCCCAGTGCTCCAGTTAAACAGCTACTGGAAGGGCATCCACTGGTTGGGCACCCATTGACAACTAGTCCACTCCCTTTGATGGCCCCATCAGAAGGTGTGCGCCTGTGCCCGCTTTGCTGGGTGTGGGAAGAGACTGTCACATGTGTGGGAGTCAGGGACTGGTTAGGGTCTTGTTTGAACCTCTCAATCTGGACATTGACTAGTGGGTTGGTAATGGCTGGCAAGGGAGCCTTGACTGTCACTGGGCTGACAGGCATTTCATACACCACAATCTCATCACTGTCTGAGCGCAGCAGGGACCGGGTGGAATTACATTCGGAAATGGAAGACAGGGAAAGAAGGGTGAGGGATGTGGATGGCTCGCCTAGCAGCAACATGGGATCCTCTTTCTTAAAGATCTTTCGGGAAGGTGGACTAGTGCTCCTGCGTGGGCGTCCAGCTCGCTGGAAAATGCTGTCACGCTTCTTCTTCTCTTCCTTGGGTGCCTCTGGCTCCTCCTCGATCAGCAGCTGACACTTCCCTGCTTCTAACAGATCAAAACCCAGGCCTGCAGCAGCCAGGACTGCTCCACAGCCAAGCAACGCGACCTCACATCGCTTGTGGTGGGAGCCACTACGTTTGAGGCTGTTGGTGGGTGTCAGCTGTGGGGTACTAGTAGCAGAGTTCACAGGGGTGGACTCCTCATTGGCATCACTAGAAGGGCCATCCCAGTCTTCATTCTTCTGAAATGGGATGCAGAGGTATGACTGATTGTGCCCAGGTGAAGGGTGCATTTTGCCCTCCCCATTAAGACATTCGCTGTCTTCATCATCTGGAAAGCAAATGAAAACAAACTTTGCATGGATGTAACACTTCCAATGGCAAATTTCGCTGTCTTACAAATACACACAAAAATAAGCTTTTCCTCAGAAGATGCAACTGTCCTCATCACAAGCATCATTCACCAACTGCCAAATACTCACAGGCTCTTGGCTCCAAAGCAGATGGGCTGAGGCAAGTAACTGGAAACATTATCAAAACGGAAGAAATTAGTGGCACTTTAATCTATTTGGGATCAGTTGCAGAACAGCATTTCAGAAGCAATCTACACCTCAGTTACTTCCAGAGCAAATGTATGTCTTTGGGAGTAAGAAGCAAAAGGTAGGAAAATTAGAAGGATCTCTCCTTGCAAGTGAAGGTGTAACCACACTGCACATCTAAATATCATTAACAGGAAGGGAGCTGAGAGGTACCATGGAGTTAGAGGGGAATAAGAGAAGCTTGTTAACTTGACAGATAAGAAGCACAAGCAGAGAGGTGAACAAAAAGAAAATCCAGAAGGAGAAAGTAGTTACTTCACAAAGAATAAAAGAAAAATGGATGCCACCAAAATGAAAACATTGCTGCAAGGTACCAGGTGATGGTCAGGAAAGGAGATGTTCACTCAAATGTAAATGGAAGCGGGGATGAGAATATAAAGTCCAGGGAATTCCTTTACCCATCTCTGCTAAGCTGGTGAATCCTGGAAAAGCAGGTGCAGTTCTCTGGATCTTCCCAAGGTTCGGTGCACTGGATGACCACTGTTTGTATCCTTCTACCAGAGCTTTCAGACTGAAATAGTAGAAAGATGGGAGAATATGTACCATGCTCACAACCAGTTTACATTCCCCTCTTTTATATTCTGTACTGAGGCTAGGCACGTACCCATCTTAATGACATAGATTTAAAGTACTCCCATTGCAAGACATTTTGCAACATCTTTAAAGCACCTTAAAATAAAAAAAAAAGTCAAAGAGTTCCTCTCTCATTTGTTACACCGTGGCAGTGAAAAGACATCTGCTGATAACCCACAGCTATGAATGAAGAATAATAGAAAGCACCACGACAAAAATCAGATGAAACATTTTCTTTTTAAACCAAGTCAAACCTACCATGGCAGGTAAAAAATAAAGTGCTCAGCAGGAGGAGGGGGAAAATATCTCTAAAAACATTTTCATGTGAAATACAAATGAACAATGGAAGTCAAAGACCGCTCACTGGGACAATAATATGCTAAAGTCATTGTAACAGCAAAGTCAGGCCTCTGTATTATAAACCCCAATATTTCTCCTCTAAAGAAAACACTTCATTGAAGTACAGACAGTTAAAAGTGTATGTTCTAGATTATGAACAGATAAGTAACTAAAACCATAAATCATGCTATTGTTTCTTTTATTTACAGACAAAAAAACTCCAAAACCCACAAAAACAAACAAGTCAAAACCCCCAAACTAAATCCCTACTTTGACATCAGCTGCGTTTAAAGGTATGTCACCAGGCACCTGAGCTTAGTAGTCCCTCTTTATAGGTATTCATAACCATCACGTTCTTTGGTCCCCACAGTACTTTCATGACATCAGAAACAACTTTAGTAAGCAGCACAACCTTCTGACATATCAACACTCAGTAGAGTTTTATTGTTCAGTTATCAATATAGTCTGAACTGGGAGGTTTCTGGTGCCCTTCTCCAAACTCCAACAAGAAACACATCGTAGTGTTGGTGAAAAGCTAACATACACTTGGGATAGACAGAAACTGAATGAAAGGAGTAAAGAGATCTGTGGATAGTCTGAATGATGTCAGCTGAACACACAAGAGCATCGACTTGTTATTGAAAGAACAGAAAACTTAGGAAATGAGACCTCCTCCAGCTCCATTACTAACTTGCATGCTCTTTGATGAAACACGCAATTCATTGCAATCCTTCCCTCACAAAAAAAAGGATATGAGCATATAGAAGTTGTCTCTCATGATTCTTATTTTCCACCAGAATCACTCTGCATTTTTAAAACAGCTTCCATTGCAGGATTTCAAAGTTTTATTATATCAAGGGTTTTTTTTTGTCTTGGTATGTATTTTTTGTCTACTCTACCTAACTGGGATGCCCTACTTGTCACCAAACTATATTGCTATAGCAAGGTCACAAGGTCTAGACTTGATTCAGCACACGTTCAGTTGGTTGACAACCATGCTATAGGTACTACACTAAAAGTATCCTGTGCAGCTCTCAGCTGTCTTCATAGTCCATCATTTTCTCCCCATTAACCATTCTGGCACAGGCGGTAACCTGCTATGAACTTGAATCCAGACAGCATAGTGCTGAATCCTACTTGTCAAGACAGACAACCAGATGGTTTTACAACAGAGATTCAGTGTGTGCAATTCAGTGTGTGGGTCTGTTCTGATTTACTCCCTCATACCATACTCAGCTATGTAACACAACCCACCAAATAATGTATGTTGTATCTAAATTATCCATGTGTACGACATGCATACTTAGGATAAATACTACAAATAGAGCAGCATATTAAGTGAAAGTTGGTGAGTGAAACGAACCATGTTAGCAGTGTGATCACCTCCAAAAATAAATGTCAACGGTCTTACAATATGGGTAGGCAGCTATTGAGGAAAGGGAGATTTCCATGGAGCTGAGAAAACATATACTGTGTTCTCTACATGCAGAGATAGAAAAGTTGTGACAGGCAGCAGTAATCTTCAGTTTAGCATTCACTTTACAGTCATAGCTATGTAAAGGGTCTTGGGAACTGCCCTTCGTTGTACAGCAGGACACATCAACTTAGTTTCGCTTCCTTACAACATCTCAGAGCAACCTTCCCTTGCAAAAAAAAAAAAACTGAAGATTTGCTGTTACTGCAAAAGCACAGCTCAATCTGAACAGAAAGATAAATAGATACCAGAATAATTTCAAGGCCTGCTACGTTTGCCTCAAGGTTATAAAATATTCACCCTTCCCTTTTATTTTTTACTCTTTCTCTCCCCCAAAACACCAGCAGACCTCGAAGTCCTGTGCAGAGGATAGCTGCACAACCTCTTAGACAGTAGTGTTCATTTGAAAACAATTCAAAACATGCTGACTCAAGAGTACATTCCAGTTACTGCTCCGAGGAAAGTGAAACTGGAATGATTTGAAAGCACTAGCAGCAAAACTATCTATTTCAGTCACCAGCATGACAATTCAGGACCCTAAAGACTTCTTACCTGTAATCTATTTAGATTAAATAACAGGAAGGCTATTACGCTGTTGTATTACGGTTGAGTTACTTCTCTGTTGCCTTTTCCTATTGGGAATTCAAAAGCACCTCTCTTTAGAAGTGATAAGGTGACAAGGCTCAGCAAATTGCAAAAAACTTCCCTACAACTGTAAGACGGCATCTCTGGTGTCTTAATACCATTCTGTAACACTATGTCGAGGCATTAACACAATACTGTCATGAATAAAAAGTGTCTGTTCCAAGGCTCACCCCTATCTACCTTGCAGGATTTTACGAGGTAACTGCTAAAGGACTATGACTATTCCTCGTCCAGTGTCACCTTCTGTAAAACCAGTAATACTATCACCTGTACCGTAGTAAAACAGACTAATCAATTATTCTGAGACTAATCAAAGCCAAGTTTAAAGACAAGACTTCACCATATATCCTTCAGAATACACCACAAGATCACAACCGAACTGTCACACTAGTCCAACATAAAGCTTCATCCAGTCTCCGCAATTCAGCATAGCAACTTTCTGCTGCTGTGCGTATTCCTTATGCTCGAACATAAATGCAGAAGGGTGAATAATCACTGTATAATCTTTTCATGACTGCCTTTACTTGATATTAATTATAGGTCAGTTTACTCATGCTAGAGAATTTCACTTCATTTCCCACTGTACTTCTTGCATAAATTTGGAATTGCCTCCCGTGGAGAACACAAGGAAAGTGATAAAAAAGATGAAGATTCAAGTTCCCTTGATCACAGAGTCATGTAAGCAGCTGGAATAGCAGCACTGCTGCTACCAGAACAGTGTCATGGAGAAGACTTAAACTGGACTTTTCCATCCTAAATTTAGGTCTTCACTTTACCCCAATTTTTATCCCTCTGCCTCTAAAACTAGAATTAAAAACTACTAAAAATAGCAAGCACTCTACCTTTTGAGTCACTAACATTTACTGCAACTCTGCTCCTTTTTAATTAAAGTCTGCAGTTTGGCATGATCTCAGCAAGCAGCAGTACTTCACTGTATGTTAACCATACTGCCTTCTCAGCAACGCTATCACGTTTCAGATACTCTGCAAAATGCCATAGCTGTATAGAGTCTCCATGGAAAGGTGATGAATACTATAGAACATCTCAGTTGTAGAGAGAACAGGATAGTTTTAAGAGCAACATGGTTAGCAAGCAACTCCTTTCCAGTTGTATGTGCCCAAAAGGGTTTAGTGCTTCAGACTGTACAGTAATGAACAGAAAACTGAAGAGCTTTATTCCCAGAATTCTAAGAACATGATTTCAAGGTAGAAGTGTTCTTCTACCAGCTTCAGTGATCTCCTGCCTTTTTATAAAATTAATGACTGTAAAGTGTGACATCTACTTTAATTCCATAGAATGCTATAGTTCATCTATAGAATAGGTAAAGTATAAGCATTAAAGAAACTTTCTCCACATTGCCCTGTTAACATGTCAAGGGTACCTTTGAGGGAGAATGTATTTCAATGTCATTAGAACACCTAGATCCAGGTCCTCCTGCAGAGGTGTGCAATATTGATGCATTATGTAAACATCTGTTCTCCCAGAATTTCACACCTGAGCACATAATATTAAAGATAAATTATAACCAGTTATTTTAGTGTCCCTGCTAAAAAATATGCCAATAGTCAAACTATCAATTTAGCAGGGGAAAAAGCTTCAGACTCCACTAAAAATCACAAGGCATTCAAACCTCTTAGAAGATCAAAATATTTTTATGTTTAAAGTAGCGTTTTGGCAATGATCCATTGGAGTCCTGGTATAAATAATTCACTCACAAAAAAAAGAAGGCACAGAACAAGAGCCCATAGAAATAGAGGTACAACCTGTATCTCTGCAAAAATCACTTTCAGGATGTATTCACTCAGGGTACATGTTCTTTCAAAAGCCTACAGAGAAGATATTTGCCTGGCTCTACCAGATACTTTCTAAATAATAGCATTTAAGACAAGAAAAAGCATTGTAAAAAAAGAATAGCTTCAGTTATGACATGAAACTACAGAAAGTTGAGCCTGAAAATAAAGAAAAGCTACTAGAGAAACAATTTTGCACAGCTAAGCTATACTGCTTACAAATACACATAACAAGGAAAAGCAGACAGAGATTCAGAACAGATGACAAAACTGCATTGCATTCAGTCCCTTGCTAAAGGCCCAACACTGACTGATGCTTTCACTGAGATCCCTGGTACAGCAAATAAGTTTGGAAGCAGAAAAGTGTTTGCAAGAGGACAGGCAAATCTCCCATGAGCCAGCTAATAACCAGTTTTAGAACCTGGAAACCAGTCTGGTTCCAAGCCCTCTCTTACCCATCTTCTCCTGCACCTAGTTCCTTGTGACAAAGTGAGCTCGGTCCCCAAGTGCGCCCTTTTTTCTTCTGGCCTCTCTTCTCTTCTTCCTCTCCTTCCTCCTTTGGAAGGACTGAGCTTCTTCCCCACGTTTTACTGCTTTCAGCAGGAGTCACTTCACAAGTGGAAGGAACAGTGGAAAATGGGAAAGAAAAACAGATACACAAATTAAAGAATTGGTTCCACAGTAATATAAAGAATAAAACATAGGCTGGAACAGGAATAGTAACGAAAACATCCAGTTAGGTTTATTTCCCATAATTCTGGCCATTTATCAACACAGATCTAACAACTAGATCCCTTCAAAATTAGTATGGATAGACTTTACAGCTTTATTCCATCACTAGTTTCTCTTTTAGAACTGCCAGTTTGATATCAGACACACAAGTGTCATGACTTCCAATACAAATGCTACACATTTATTAACTTTCCTGTCATATTTCTAATACATACTTGTCTAATTCTGTTTTATTATACGAACACTATTTTCATGACAAGCACTCTTGTTTTCATTTCCTTCCAACAGTAACTTAATCCACTACAATAATGTTCCATAGATGTATTCTGCAAATTACTATTTTTAAAAATTAACCTGTACACCTAAGGAATGTATTTTCTATACAAACAGCAATATTTCAAGAACTTGGGTAAGGTTTGCACTCCAAAAAAGGTGATACTGCCCACCATCACCAACACGCTCTATTTTTCTCTCTAAATGCATACAAGCAGGGCACAAGGCAAAAATTTTTTTTTTTTTTTTTTTTTTTTTTTTTTTAAAAAGAGTCCTGTCCTAGATATGGAATCTTGGCATCTTACCACGCTGACAGACTGCACATTTCCCAAATTCAATACTATATTGAGCTCCTTACACTGTATGGCCCTGAGTCTGGGAATAATGGTAGGACTTGCAGGAGGGCTGGAGCAGCTACTGATCAAGCTTTTCCTTTTATCCATCGTTGGAGAAGCCTGCACAGTGAATTTATGCTGGAAATCTGTTTAACAAAGGAAAAATAAAAAAGTGAAAACAAAAGCAGAAAGAGATAGTTTAAAATCTTTTTTTAATATAAGAAAAAGAAATAATAATTTATGGTAACTTTCAAGGAGCACAATTTACAGGATCTATGTAGAAATGAAGTTATGCAGCTAATTGCTATCCCCTCATTGTACACGCAGTTATTTCAGAACAAAGATGTGCACTCACACTCATGAAGATGTATCTTCTTAGTGTATGTGTGATACATGCACATACACACATAGATCCTCATGTGTTGACTGACACTTACACCAAAGTATATCCCAGTATAAATTCCTTTCACCTTATCTCTTAGTTTCTTAAGCTAAGCAAAACCACCAGCAATAGGTGTTTGCAGACCTAAAGAAAGACATAGTTAACATACACATTTAATCATCATTGCTCTTCTGAACAGCCAGTTTCTCAGAAAACAAGGAATATAGCATAAGTCATCATCCTTGAGGTAATGATGAGCCTTAGGTGATTTAAAAACCCCACGTTTTTGTTCTTTTACAAATTTGAATCTCTATGCAGAATCCACAGCAGAAATGCTAAGGATTCAGTATTTCTGAGAATTACCATCTTCACTCTTAAGAGTAATTTCCCTGACACCTCACCGATATTTAACATTTCTTCCAGAAGGGTGGTATTAGAGGTCACCTGTGTGTTAATAAGAATTCACACATGAAGGGCTGTACTCTTGCAGCTAACAATGTATTTTTGATAATTTTTAGGTTTCTGCACCAGGAAATCTAGTATATTATGGTTTCTGCTGCAGCATTACGTAAAATATTCCCAGGACAAGAACCTCCATCATTTTTTATGTACATCTTTTATTACACTGATCATTTTGAGTATTAACATGTTAAACTGCAACACCAAAATTTTTCTGAAGCACATACGGCTATAGATGAACAAACAGGCCTGGAGAAGAGGAGGCTGAGGGGAGACGACCTTATCACCCTCTACAACTACCTGAAAGGAGGTTGTAGAGAGGTGGGGGCTGACCTCTTCTCCCTGATTACAAGTGATAGAAGAAGAGCAAATGGGTTCAAGTTATGTCAGGCAAGGTTATATTGGATATTAGGAACATTTTTTTCACCGAAAGGGTTATTAAACATTGAAATAGGCTGCCGGGGGGGGGGGTGGATTCGCCATCCCTGGAAGTGTTTAAAAAAAAAGGGTAGATGTGGTACATGGGGACATGTTTTAGAAGTGGTTTTGTCACGTTGGGTTAATGGTTGGACTTGATGATCTCAAAGGTCCCTTCCAACCTCAACAATTCGATAATTCTATGATTCTATGTACCATCTCAAATTTATTTCTGGCCTTCGTACTTGGAACTTTAGGGGACACTAGCCACAAGAACATCAAACTCAGTTTCTTGATCCCAAAGAGGCATGTTTTTCCCAAAGTACATCCAATATTTTCTAATACCTAAGTATAAGGAGAAAGAAGCTACCAGAGCTACAGGTTTACCTGTTCCATTTCACCTGACACAGTCTAACATGTCACCAACCTGAAGGCAGGCTGATATGATTGCCATCTTTTAACTTGAGCCGGCTCCTCTTGAACTTCCCCATGCGTTTCTTCACCCGAGGCTTTTCCTGGCACAGCTGGTGGATGATGATGTTGAGCTCCCTTTCCAGGATGTCAATCTCGCGTTCTGCCAGCTCCTGTTCCCGCCTTCGTAGCAACTCCTCATGGTTCTTCTGTTCAACAGCAGCACGAGTCAGCTCTTCTTCCCACGTGCGCAGCTCCTCCAGGGAGATAAGAAAGGAGAAATGAAAAGCTACCTTGTAACCTGTGTGTTAAGACTAACATTACCTATTCTGAAGGTACAGCAGCAATGACTTGTGCTCACAGCACTGCTAGCACCACTGTTTAAAGGTTCAGCTGAAGGCCAAATGCCTAAAACAATCCTCAAGAACTTCTATGCTTGTCATTCAAGGCCCTTCATATCAGCATTAAAATTTGGACATCAGCAATTGTGATTCCACACCTGCAATCCTGTGTCCAGTTCTGGGCTCTTCAGTACAGGAAAGACATGGACATACAGGATAGAGCCCAACGAAGGGCCATGAAGATGATTAAGAGACTGGAGCACCTCTCCTATGAGGAAGGGCTGAAAGAGATGGAACTGTTTATCCTGACAAGAGAAGGCTTGGGTGAGGGCAAGGGGATCTTATCGGTATATATGAAAACCTGAAGGAAGGATTCAAAGAAGACAGAGCCAGACTCTTTTCAGCAGTACTGATTGACAGGACAAGAGGCAATGGGCCCACACTGAAACACAGGAGATTCTCTCTGAACACTTTTTTTACTGTGACTGTTACTGAGTTGCCCAGAGAAGGTGTGGAGTCTCCATCCTTGGAGATGTTCAGAAGCCACCTGGACACGGTCCAGGGCAACTGGCTCTAGGTGGTCCTGCTTGAGTAGGGGAGTTGGACCACATGCCTCCATAGGTTCCTTCAACTTCAACCATTCTGTGATTCTGTGATTCTGTGAAAAAGCACTGAATCCTAAATTCAGTGCCATGAGAAAATATGCTGGATATCAGACATGAACATGTGTACCAGAGCCATTGGAGAGCACCATGCATACGGGAACCAGTTTTGGAAGATTTATTCATAATGCTGAAAAGAATTAATCCTTGCTTTCCTGTTCAGTAAGTACCTATGTTAACTTTATTATTGACTTAAACTGTTTGAAAATAACCTTGCCATCTCATGCATCATAAAATAGCAAACCACAGAGCTCTACCATAAAAATGAATGAAGAAAACCTCATCGGCAGGTCATTCCCATCATTTTCCAGCAGGCATGGCTGCTCCTTAGGCCTAAAGATGCATAATGCAAACTTTTCAATCTTTCCCTTGTTGACAAAATTAATCAACTGAAACTGTCCTTGAGATCTCAAAATGTCTTCTCACTGCACTCCTCTCCTCTAACCACAAGGACAAAAGAATTCATCACTCAGAATAATTCTCCAGCTGCTTAATTCCACTGCAGAATGTAAAAACTGAGGAATTCAAGTTAAACCGCAAATAGATTATCAAATAGATTTTAGTTTAGATTTTTTAAATTTTTTTTTAATAATGTCATTTTTACCTGTTACATCACCACGAAGGTTTGGTACATTTTACTCACGAGATGAATAGGATATAAAATTGTCTTTCCCCATTGCTACAGAGGAATGCAGTACTCAAAATCTGAGGGCAGTCTAGCTACTATTGTTTGGTCTTCTGTTTGTCTGTTGAAATTTCTGGTTTTCAAAAACTGTTCCAACACAGTTACACCACAGGACAACAGCAGCAGGGAAACGCGCATTAGCTATTTATTTTTCCCAAAAGCTACTATAATATTTGAATAGAAATGTTCTAAGTACTGTTGTAGGACTTCTCTCCCCTGCCTCAAGGTCTCATTTGCTTTCTTGCTGCCTCCTAAACTCAACTTCTGAGCCCAAATCAAGTTGCCTACTTATTACAAATTTATTTTTAGGCAAGAGACCGTGAACTCAGAAAAGTGTTATTACTTTAGTGATTTCACTGCAGTATTTCATACCAACAACTGTAATGATGGTCTCTGCAAGGACCTTAACATAGATGCAGCAAGCTGTGCTTTCTGCAAGTATATGTGAAGAAAGCTTTAGTTTTTTCACTTCTACTCTTTGAGTCTGACTGTCACAATTCCTTTTATTCCTGCCAGCATTTTTGTTTCATGATATTTACCCAGATGTACTTCAATTATGGCAGTTATTGGATCATTCCCCTGGTAGCACTCATGTTTGTTATAATGTATCCAGTTTGGCTGTGCTCAAAACCTGGAAAACACAAACCTGACAGAACCAAAGCTGCAATGCCTGGTACAGTATATATGCTGAAACTACCCTTCCTACTTTTACCATTAACAGTTATTGTGGGGCTTCTCAATTAAGATGCTAACAGTGAAATAGTTATCAGATGCATTAAACAACGAAGACAACTCATCATAGCTGTTTGCACAGTGTATAATGGAAGCTCACTAAAGTATTAGAAAGAACAGCAGCTCAGGATGAAGATATTGATTTTACTCATGATTCTGCCCTTGTGGGTATCATAACCTGCCATTGATTTGGGGACTTATTACAAGCTCCAGTAAAGCACGTGCAAAATTAACTCTGGGATGCACTAAACAATTATCCCCGTTTGAATTATGAAAAGGGAAAATTGCAATCCAGAGAGCGCAAGTGTGGAGTGTTTTTCTCTACTTACCTTCTCTTTGGCTCTGAGCTGATCAAACATCTCCTGGATCTCTTGTTTCCAGTCTTCCTGCAGGGAGTGGAAGGAATCTTTGGGCATTTCAAAGAAACCAGACTCTTCTATGGCGGTGAGATGGTCTAGGATACTGGCAAAGGAAGGTCGTGAGTGTGGGTCAGGGTTCCAACAATCTAGAATAGGACAAAGACAAGCAATTATTAAGCATCTCTTAGTATGGAGGTTTGAGAGGATGAGTAGTACTTTACTGATCCCCAGTGGCTAAGAGTGGCATGCGCACTATCTGTGTTATCCCATCTTTCCCATTTCCCACTTGCATTGACTACTGTCTGATCATAAGTCAGGTATAAAATTCATGCTTTCACACTTATACAATATCCAACATCACTTAAGATCTTGAACTACCCGGTCTCTCAGTTCTATTGCAATAACGTGCAAAGTAAAATAGAGGTTTACTAATTTTACAGAAAGTTACATTATCAAGCATATATTAAAACCAAAAAAATTTCCTTAAATATTTCACTTTAAGTTGTACGTGCTCACAGAGTGGAGATACTACACAAGACTCTTACAAACAGTTCTTTTGTCACACTTACACTGCAGAGTTCACAGCCCTACTGCAGAAGGATGTCTATCAGAGTTCTTTCTAATGCCAAACTCTAATACTAAGCTGAGTCATTATGAATCTCTTCCACAGAACTGAAAAATCTTTCCCACAAAGCAGACTGGTCATAATTTGACTGAAAATGGGAGATTCAAGTAAATAATGACACGGAAGACATCATTTGGAGTTTTCTTATTTTTAAGGGTTCTTTTTTACTATTTGAGAGACAATTGTTTGATCGGGCTTTTTTCTTTTGCTTTTAAGAGAAACCACAGATAAACAAGCTTTTTCATTTACAATCTAATGCAATGACTTACCCAATTACAGAGCTCTAAAACCATAGAATTTAAGGTACCTGTCTTACCATGTGAGGCAACTCAACTAGCAATAGTACAAAAAGGTACTCCTTTTAGTGATGGGAACTGAACATTGAGAACAGAAACGGAAATAGAAAATGGTATGAAGTAACATCTCAAGCTACAAAATCATTAAGAACGTGTTTTTAAAAAGCCATTAAGTCAAAATGTTCGACTTAACACTTTTGAGTAGAAAAGTCTTACTCAGTCTACTCAGTCCTTCCTCTTACTTCACCCTTATTTCTACTCCTGCAGAAAATATCACTTTCTCATTGTATATTGTCCTGTACTGGCACTTACACAGGTTCTTCTTCAACAAGTGTCCTTATTCTCTTTAGTACCGCTAGACTCTTACATGCCAAAGTTTGACAAGAACCAAACAGAAAAACTTAGCATTCAAGTATACTTCCAGGGAATACAGCTTTTGTGCATGAACAGAAGAAACTAACACATGGGTCTCTCTCAATAATGCTCATACTATCATTCCTCTATACAGTCACAGGATTTAAGACACATATTACTGCACCACGAGGCAAGAGTTACAAAAATAAAGTTTCCTAAACCTTACAGTTGGAAAAAAGGAAACATTCTTAAAAAAAATTTTGGTGACATCCTAAAAGACATTCATTCATCAGTTTTGTGGATTGAAATACACCACGGAACAGCTGCAATTAAAAATAAATAACACTTCACAAAATCTGTGTAACTGCTGAGGCTTGGTTTTGCAGGTCTTTTCTTTCATTTTAGCATTAATGAGATTTTGCATTTGGGAGCTTTGGTTTGAAAACTGCTGGTATCAAGCTGCTGGTATTTAAGCATCCGATCAGGTTCCAGGAGGCATAAGCTGGAACACATTTGTGTTTATGGATTTCAAATTGCTTCTCTTCTCAAAATAGAGAACTGAGGATGTTAAAGAGTGCTCTGGAGGTCCCCTGCTGCTGACCAATTAGTAGCAATGGGTGATACAGCTGGACTGTCAGTGCCATAATCCCTGCCTCTTTACCCCAGGTTTTAAGCATGGCAAAGCAAACATGACCCAAAGTAAAACAAAATGCTGCTGCCAGCCAAATGCATGAGTGAGTGAACAGGATAACTATGCAGGTGGCCCGTGGCTTTTCTTTTCCCAGGCCTAGATCTGCCATTACTTGCACTAATGAGGACAGTTGTAACATACAAGTCTTTTCTGTGAAGAGGGAAAGTTCAGCTTTGTTGTCTCAGTGAAGACCACCAGGGCAGTAATTCAAACGTAAAAGCAGCATTAGGGGAACAAGAGTTCACCCGAGACGGGAAGCAGCCTGTTTGAAAAACAGTTTTGGTGAGGGGGCAGAAAGTAATTGTTTTCTTGTTCTCTTCTTCCCCCTGCACATGGAGAAGCCAAGCGTTCCAAAGCCATGTGGGTGCTCACCCCTGTGCTGCTGGGTTCAAGCCCAGGCCATATGCCTCTACCTGACTTTCCCAATAGAGGGCATTATTTTGAGGACCAGCAGCAGATACCTCACTGCTATTTAAGAAAGCCGGCGTCCTTGTTTTGGGGCACCACATCAAAATAAACTCCTCTGGCACAACACTGAGCTGGTGGTTCTATTACATCTTTCAGATGCAGTTTCTTGCTATACATTGCTTCCAAACTAACATACCTGCAACTCTGCTGCTGTTTACCATCCGGCAGGATATTTCTTTTTTTAGCACAACAGTACATGAAATTTTCTGCTTTAACTTAACTGAAGCCTGTAGCCTACAGAAAAGGCCAAAGAAATGAAGAAGTATTCTAAACACAGAGAATTCAATCAGAAACATTTCCTTGCATGAATCAAATTCATTTCTTGGGGCTAAAAACACCCCCAGAAACCACAAAACGTCAGTTCTATGTTCAGGCTCATTTGTTTCTCACTAAGACTATAAAACATGTTTGATTTCTTTTTACCTGTTTTTCTTTCTGCCAGATAGGTATAAAAATGTTCATTACATATAAACACCCAGAAATCCTTGGGAAGAGGGGCACTGAATAAAACACTAAAGGAATTACTGTAAGAGAGGGAGGGAAGGAAGGAGGGAGGAACAACCGAAGCTTAGGAGACATGTCAGTAGTTGCAATAGCCATCAAAGCAGGTCGCATAGGTGCACCCCAAAAATTACCTCATGGAATCCTTTTTAATAACTACCACAGTTCTGATGACAAACTCCTAGATTTTGTTCCTCCATATGTAGCCCACCTTGGGCACGAACTATCTCCACACACAAAGCAGAAAAATCACATCATTCTGACTGAAAATTTGGGTTGTTTTCGAATGTCAAAGCCACATTTAAACCCTCTCCCTGAAATGTCAGTAGGATAACGTTTCATTCCAAATCCATCTGACACTGCCTAGCAAGATGTTCAAGCTATGAATTTCAAAACAAGTTGAAGACTTCAAACTCGACCAAAATATGTGAAGTTTGGGCATTGGTGAGTCTTCACTACTACAAAACTAGAAGCTAGACGATGACAGCAATAGTCCGTGTTTTCCTATAAAGCCAATTAATAAAAAATGGCAGGGAAATTTCTTTCACATACTACTCTTGTAATAGAGTAACTGTCAAAGCACACTAACAGCCATGCCTAGCTCCCATAACAACTTGCACCACTGAATAAACCCATTTGAGAAATCTGTGCTTTTAGGTATCAAGACCAACACAAGGAGGCAATGCTGAACAGCACTCTAAAACCAGCACAAACCATACTCACACCACAGCTGGCTTACCCTCCATGAGTTTGGCAAAAGGCTCTGGACACGTGGAAGGGATTGGAAGGGCAAGTTTATTCATGGCAACACCATATGCTACTGCAAGACCATCAATTCCTCGGAATGGTACTTCTCCTGTTAGCAGTTCCCAAAGCAGCACGCCGTAACTACCAGGAAGAAAAGAGAAAAGAGAACAGGTGTTTGACTTTAACACATTATTTTTTAAGCAACAAGAAAGTACTTGAACCTATCAGGGTGAGTCTGGTACCCTGAAGAAATTCCAGTTTTCTGGACAATCTCATCATGGTTGCCAAAGTAGTGAAGTGTCTTATATTACCTGCTTTTTTTAATTAATATTGAAATAAGATGCCATTTTCACCTTTTAGGCAAAAATCATTTTCCCTCTTGAAACTGGGAACAATCTGAAAAACATTAACATAAATCTTCTAATTTAGCAGATTTCAAACCAGAACCCAGTGAAACTCTCAGAAATGTGAAGGAGGGTGGTTTAGTGGGTTGTGATTTTTAAAAATAAGTGAAAAATACTCCTTCAGAATTAAATTGTTCTTAAGATGTTCTATGAAATGTTACCTATGAAGTTAAGCAAACAGTTCCAGGACCATTCTCCCCACCAGGTATATGACAAACAACATATCCTCAGAATGTTCTCTCTGCTTCTAGAAAGCCTGAGCCAGAGTTGATCTGTTTTATTCTCTTCTGAACCCATTTACTGTCCACTGAGTTCTGTGGTAATGAGTTCCACAAATTCAATGATACATTGCCAAAATATACTTCCATGTGTTGGTTTTTAGCTTGTCACTTGGTACTTTCATTTGCTTCCCTGTAGTTCTTTCAATACAAGGAAGAATGAACATATGTTCCCTATCAGCTCCTTTCATGAGATCCATGATTTCACAGGCCCCCACTACATGCTGCCTAAATCATCTTCTTTCCAGCCCCCCAAATCCTAATCTAGCTAAATCCGAATCTAGTACTCTCCTGAACAGAAGCCATTTCATTTCTTTCACTGACCTTGACATCTCCTGCACAATCTCATTCCATTTAAACCTTTTATGTTGGAATCACCAAAAATCACATCATGAAGTTTTAAAGACATGGGAGAGGCACAGTATTTCCTGTTTTGCCACTTGCCTTTCTGATTCCTTACAAAATGAGCCAGGTTACCTGCAGTAACTCCAATATCTTTACTGAATCATAATAGTAAAATTTAGAGCCCATCACTATACATGTGAAATTCTCCCATGGGTACTACTTTGTATTTATTACCATTTCAACTATTTTATCATTCTATATAGTAAAACTTTTCCTCAGCTCTCTGCAGTAGATTAATTTTTCTTATCCTGAATAACTCAGTATCATAAACTAATTGCTTTTTCAAATTACTTATGATTATGTTGAATGCAGAATTCCCCACCAAGAAAACTGATTTATTCTTTCAGTAATTAAGAATTGACTAAGGGATGGGAAACAGATTGGTCCTCTTTTCTCACAACAATTTACTTTCTTTTAAAGCTTTTGACAAAAGATTTTGTTGAAAGTTTTTATAAATCCAAATATGGTATAAGCAATCTTACCACTTGTCCGCATATTCCTTCAAGAATTTTCATATTTTCTTTTTCCCACAAGATATGATTTCCTTCTACAAAATCTGACTCTTCCCCGATATGCTCATACGGCCACCAGCTCCCCACTCTTTAGTGTTGTCTCTACCATTTAGTAGAACTGAAAATCAGACTTGCTCTTAAGACTTGTCTTCATGTTTGCTGCCTTCCATTTCTCTGGTATTAAGGCAGCTTTAAGCAACAGATTACACAGCACAGCTAGTAACTCAGCTGGCTCTCTCATGTTCCTGTAGAAATCTTGGGCGTTACTGTAAATCCCAGCAATTTGTTACTGTTCACACCTCTGTGGACAGTACTTCAGTATGAGATATCCTCCAGCTCAGCTCACTTAAAGAGAATTTTCAGCTTAAAAATCCTCTCTTTGCTCCACTCTAGCAGATGCAAGTCACTAAGTTTTTCTGATATAGCCTTATCTTCTTCGCACTCTTACATCTTGGTCACCTCTGGGCTGTATGTTCTCTCACAGGCTTCTCACCTGTGCTGCATTTGAAAGCAATTTATTTGTTTTTATGCTTTTTGCAAGGCTCTCCTCAAAACCCTTTTAATCTTCTTGAGTGTTTTATGTTCAATTTGCCAGCACTTAAGTCCATGCCCAATTTCCTCATTTGGCTACAGGTTCAACTTTTTGAAGGATGTCTTCGAGTAGTCTCTACTACATCATCTTCTTCATTTGTTTAAAGTCTTTCCTCTGCATTTGCTCTGAGCTTTAACATAGCATCCTTAAAAGATATCCATGCTGCGCATTCCCCTTTAATTGTTTTTACACAAAATTCCTCAATGTTGTCATTAATCTCAAGGAGACTACTGTAACAGACTAACTTTTCTTAATTGCTCTTCCAAAGATATTGAATCTACGTATACATGTATTTTGACTATGGTTATATCGTACAATTTTGAAGGCTTCCTAAGCACACTTGAAGACCAAATGAAAATGCTCCTCCTGAAAGCTCCCTGCTTCATGCTCTGAAGCTAAAATATTAATCTCTTCTTGTTTCAAAGCAAGAATTTCCCTATCCAGTTGGGAGTAATCAAAATTCTCATTATTGCAACCTGTACTCTTGCAATCTTCCCCCACCCCCACCAAGTCTTTAACATTCATTGTAACTGCTGCCACCTTAGTTGGACAGTCTGAATACTACTTTTCCTATTTAGATATGGAATTTCAGTCACTAGAGATTCCACCTTTGCTGCTGACACAGCTATGTTTACTTTATTAAGCAAAATATCGTTGTTTCACCTATACAATCTTTTGCATTTTACCTATGTAATTCATACTCTTGATATAATAATAATATTGATTATTTCCTTCCATCAAAGTTCTCAGTTTCTTACTGTCTCAAGAGCCTCATTTGAAAAAGATAAACAGGAGTTTAAGGATTTCCCATCTTCTTTTTGTCCCTCTAGGATTCATAAGACACTCAAAGAAAATGAATACTGAACTGTACATATATTTGGCCTGTCTAAATCTGATTGATCATTCATGTTACTCTTCAGTTTGGATGCAAGTGTTGATATCAAAAGGTCGGGGAAAACTACTTATTACTTTACCACTTGTGCTGGATGAAACATGTATTAGATATTTCTCTTAACTGGAATGGTTAGGAAAGCACTATTGATATGCTCAAAGCGTTTCTTCTGCAGGATAATTTTTAAAAGACAAAGGAACAGACAGACTGGTGTTGCTTCTAATGTGAGACGAAGTATATATTGCAGGAAAGGTCACTTTGTTTCTGACAAAACTTAATGCCACCTCTTCCTCATGTACTTACAGTTCATCATTGCTAAGAATACTGCTTCCACAGAACTAGGGGAAACACCACTTTGTGGCATTTGAACAACAATCATCCCAAGTGATTAAAAAGCAAGAGAGGTGCTGAACAGACTGTTTTCCATTAATTGTCAAGCAGGGGATTGGGAATTACAAAGGAAAAAGCCAGAGACAGAAGAGATTTATACCAAAAAAAAGCATAGGAAGAAAGAATCAAGGGCCTCTCCTCATTCTCAACAGGGAGGAAGAAAAACTGATCAAGCTCATTCATTTTTCCAGCACCAAGTAGTAATTTTTGGACTTTAATTATGAAATGAACCATGTGATGCAGATCATGTGTCCAAGTCAACTGACACTTGTATGAATAATTAACCATCTCCCAGTGATCCAGTAATCTCTTAAGCCATTTAACATCAAGTTCAATCCTACACACTGGATTTTCAGGGAGAGGGAGTCTGGAGGTCTGCAGGACTTCACATGTGATTTTGTCACCTCCCTTGTAAGTCTGTGAACTTAAAAAACCAACCCAGTAATTTCTTCTCACTATTATAGTTCAATGGCATTTGTACCATAGCTTCCTCTTAACCTATCTCCCTTAGTTCAGCACTTTGCATGAGAAGGGAACTAGCAGCCCAACAAGGAGATCCCAACAACAACAGAAACTAGAACATTACTTTTGTTAAGAAAAAAAAAACTTTGTTACCTTTTAATGGCTATTAACAGTTAGCATTTTGCATGTTATTGGACTGGCAGTTCCAGAGATGACATTTCCTGCTTATTTTACAACAGTCAAAAGCGTACACTTCTCCCACCTGAGCTTCTACCAATATTGCTAGTCAACCCTTATCTGCCAGGTACTGAAGTCTTGCCAGTGCTTCATTACATACAGAAGACTACAGAAGCCTGCAAGCAGTCAGTTGTGGATGGAAGAGCCTGCCAACACTTAATTCAAATGAAATATTCTAATGACTGAAGTTCCTACACCCACCACTGAATGCCTGAAACATCCCGATCTGCTAATCAGATGGGTTTAGGTAGTTCTGGTATTCCATTCCTAAATGAAAATTAAATTCCTAACTATTGCACTGGTCTCAGAGTAGATACATCTTAAAAGCATCTAAATTGAGGAACACATGGAACACAGACAAAGGTCGTACGGTGGCTTTATATTGTGCCTACCAATCATATTGACAACATGATTGTCTTTTAAGCAGAACAAGTCAAAAACAAAGTGCGCAGCAAACAAGAAATACATTCAAGCAGTTAAAATGTCGTGGAATTTTGAATTACATGCCTACTAACATTAGCTTTCTGTGCAGTACTGGATAAGCTGCAATAGCTGTACTTCAACTTTACCCCTGTAAATCCAAAGCAAATACATAACTCTCCTCTCAAAAACATAAATAGATCTACAAGAACTGACATATTTAAATGAAACCGTAGCTTCTTTGCCCTCTGTGTGATATAAGCACAAGGTTTCTGCTGTATATCTAAAGCTTGTGGGTGCAACACAGCAAAATTCATAGTAACAAATTTTCACAAGCAGGATGTACTAAGTACTATTATTATCAACGAGCTTTACAGTGGCCCAGACCCTGGGGACAGACACCAGCGTGTGGGGGCATTCCTCAGCCTTTTAAGTTCTTTGCCAACTCTCCTTTAGAGTGGGACAAAAAAAAAAAAAACAAAAAACAAACATCAACAGATTGAGTTTTTAAAATGGAGCTTGATACACGTTTTGAAAGGAATTGTATGAAGCAGTTATTTATGATGAGATAAGACTGACTCAGGAAATTTCAGTCCTGGCAAGCATCATCTTCAGCATCTTCTTCACCTGTTTGTGCAGCGAGAACACAAGTGGAACAAGATTCTTGTTAAAAGGTTAGGCAACAATTCAGCCACCAGTATTATTCTAATAAGCTTTAAAGAAAAGGTGTTGAAATAAAAGGGTTTGTGAATGGTAGAGACAGAGACAGCCAATTTTGTTGATGCTGCACAGACTAATTGAAAGGTTGCCAGGCAAAAAACTCCCTCAACTCCAGTGATTAACCAAGAGGTTGAAGTGGACAAGAGGAGGGGCAAGTCTAATAGGATGAAAAAGTTCATCCTGTTAAGAATTTCAAGTTGCATCCTTGGGTGGGGGCAGGATTTATTACACATGTCCATGACTGCTTTTGTAACATACAGTGCTTACAATCATTGACACAAGAGTAGTAACCGCACTGGCAAGTATTTGTCCTCTGCACACGTGCCCCTAACACCATGTTCTACTCAGCTTATTTAACTATGACTCAAGGTTTTGGCCACCTGACAGAGAAGGCTTATTCAGAGTCAGTATAACAGCTCTTTTAATGGTGATGACCCTCTGTTTCAGGAAGAGCACTGAGAGGAAGTCAACCTGTTTTCAAGGGAAGACTAGTAACTGTATGAAGAGAAAGTGATGAAGAAATCTTAAAAATAGAAAAACTTCATTCTGAAAAACTAACAAATAATTGAAGTTATTTACAATCCTTAAGTCCTGAAGTGATTCACAGTCATAGAATCATAGAATGGTTTAGGTTGGAAAGGACCTTGAAGACCATCGAGTTCCAACCCCCCTGCCGTAGACAGGGACACCTCCCACTAGACCAGGTTGCCCAAGGCCACATCCAGCCTGGCCTTAAACACCTCCAGGGATGGGGCCTCAACAGCCTCTCTGGGCAACCTCTTCCAGTGCCTTACCACCCTCAAAGTGAAAAACTTCTTCCTAATGTTCAATCTGAACCTGCCCTCTTCTAGTTTAAAGCCATTCCCCCTCGTCCTATCGCTACGTGCCCTAGTAAAAAGTCCTTCCCCAGCTCTCCTGTAGGCCCCCTTTAGGTACTGGAAGGCCGCAATAAGATCTCCCCGGAGCCTTCTCTTCTCCGGGCTGAACAGTCCCAACTCTTTCAGCCTCTCCTCACAGAAGAGGTGCTCCAGCCCTCGGATCATCCTCGTGGCTCTCCTCTGGACACGTTCCAGCAGGTCCATGTCCTTCTTATGTTGAGGACTCCAGAGCTGGATGCAGTACTCCAGGTGGGGTCCTTAAGTCAATGACCAAACTGGTATTTTTGCACAGGTATAGAGGCACTTGAGCTACCTTCATGAAAATCACCGAGTTACTACATCTTATCTTTTTTAAAATGAGGTCATACTGGTATCAAACATCTACTGATCTGTTCACAGCATGCCTGGATTAGTAAAGTTACAATCACAGGCAAATTGTTTCCCCTTTCCCTTCTCCCTCTCCCCCAGGTTACCCTTAAAGGCCATTCCTGGCACTGTTTCAGAGAAGAGCAAATTGACTTTTGAGCTTGACAAACTGTCTACAAACCAGCACTCTCATCATGTGCCCAGAAATGGCGTACAGTCTTGAGGTTTTCATTTCTGCCAGACTTCACTCAGAATAAAAGCCTAAATCTGAGACGAATTGAGCAAGAACTACAGAGACTACCACATTCAATTACAGAGTAAGAATTTTATCTATACCATTAGTGTGCAAAATACAAGTTCAGAGCCTTATCACATGGCAATATATTATCTGTTCAGCAAAAAAAAAAAACAGGTAAAGAAAATGAAAATCCCCACACCAAACCTCAGCCATAACAGCCAGACAATTCTGCCAGCTGGGATATTTCTTTCTCCTGACAGATTTCACAGCATGCACATGCTTGTGTAAAAGCATTACTGGCCAGCAACAGAATCTTACTGCTCTAAAGACAAAGTCACCCTGACATTTCAATACCTCTATCCCTACAGGAAAAACAAAATTACGTCTACTTCATCTGTTTCAGATGTTCAGTACTAATTCTATGTGCCACAGCATCCACAAAAGTCACTGTCCTAGAGCTATTTACTGAATTCTGGATTCACCAGTTCAGTTAATGGTGATATTGAAACTCAATTTTTGGAAGTCTATGGGCCAACCATTACACTCCTCCCCACTAAAGTAGCTCCTATCCTCAAAAATCCCAGTGCGTGAATAGAAAACACATATACGTGCAAATTACTACTTATGGATTACATACTCAGATGAACCTAGAAAAGAGATTTATTATTTTATGTGGAAGACTAGGAGGGAGGAAATAATTCATAAGATTATTACGAAAGTGAAAAACATTGCATTCAGGGTGAAACTGCACAAGGAATTCAATTAGGTACAGTGTGTTTGTGTACATATACATCAATGACAGATTACTACCAAAACATAAAATGAACTCACTGTTGGTAAAACAGTAAAAAAGTAGTAATTTTAAGTACTTCACAGATTGTTTTATGGCCTTTGATTATGTCAGCCAATAGCCAAATAAGCACAAAAAGTTTCTTTTAGATAAAGCAGAGGGAATCAGGATTATGAATCCTAGAAGAATCTGAATATAAATTTACGGAACAAAAAATTTAGAGGCATGCAGGAGATGGTCCACCACTTTCTACAGTAAAAAAATGTTTACAATTAATATAAAGTAGTCTGAGAGTCTGACAGATGGAAAGCTGGTGGATAAAGTTTTCTTAAGACCTCAATTTTAATATTTGGTTCACCATTAATCATTCTTAAACATGAGAGAGGTTTCCTGGCAAGTCTAGTTACTCTTTAGTATCCAATGACTTAATGCCAAATCAATACCTCCACACATCGCTGCCTTTGGAGAACATGGAGGAGCGGATGACCTCAGGAGCCATCCAGGCATATGTCCCAGCTGCGCTCATTTTGGTAGTTTTATGCCATTCCCTGGCCAAGCCGAAATCCGTGATCTTCAATATCTTGTTGCTCAGATCTCCATTTTCCACCTTTTCGAGTATCAGTACTGGAGAAAAGGGAGGGGGGGAATAAAAGGTATGCAGAGTAAAGCTAATATTTATGCAAAAAAAAATCCTCCTGGAGATTTCTCAAATTTCAAGATTCTCCGTGACTTTTAGTTATTCAAACATACCACATTCTGTTACAAGTTATTTCAAGCTGATCCCTTCATCTGACAAGTGAACAGCTGTCTAGCAAATAACTTCAAATTTAACCAAAAATACCCAGTCCCAGAGAACAAACAGATAATAACATAATTATTTAATATAGTGCCTAGTGTCATTCTGTATAATAATTCTCTGCTAAGAGGAAGTGAACCACTGTAACTTCTAGAAATCCAGATAAGGGAAGACATTTCCTAATTAATCCTCTCTCAGCAAGCCAGTAATAGCATCTTTTTCTTGAACTGCTTAGAGGACTTTTTTTTTTTTTTTTTAAATCCAGATACACACACAGGCTGGATATACCCTTCCAGTAAATGTGTTAGGAATGGAAGCTCTACGTACACTGAATATTTTTTTTAAAGTCACAATTAAAAAAAAGGATTGATTATCCATAATAACATGCCCAATTCAAGACTTCATATACATCACCATGTTACAGATTCCTCCCCCCATCATTATGAAACTATTTAGTTAAGCTGCCACAGTTTCTACCATTTTTCAGTGGCAAATGAGTCTCCACTGAGGAACTTAAAAAAAAAAAAAACCCTCAAGAATGCTTTGGTATAAGGCACATATTCCTCTTTTGTCAGAAAGCTGTACTGTCACACCACTGTGAAATGAGTGTAAGCCACAGGCCAGAAGTATCCACTCTGCTTTCGCAGCACCTCATTATCCTCTTTCTTTATCTTAATGTAAAGTGACCACACAAGCTGCGCCAGCAATGTAATGTCAAGCAACAGAACATAACAGGCCACTAATCTTCCATAACTAATGTAGCCATAAGCCTGTGAAATGATTTTCAGCCACTTTTGAAGAGCCACAAAAGAAAAAATATTTGTATTACCATTAGTCCAATGACTTCACAGCACCAGGCATCAAGTCACTGATACACCATCATTATGCAGCTACTGTTTTTGATGTCATTACAGACACAGGTTCTTAGAAAACAAAAGGTTGGTTTTTTTTTCCCTTTTTATGTATGTGTATGTGAATTGCAAAAATAAAACCAAAAACCCAAACCCACAACCAATTAATCATAGATCACAACAAAACCTATAAAAGTCAGAAGCATTGCAAAAATTACAGGACAAATGAAAATAATCTTCAGGACTGTTTTTAGCAGTCCGTGAAAAGACTCAAGTATCAGCCTCAAGCTAACACAGCTTTTTTTGGGGGAAAAAAAAAAAAAAAAAATCTTATGTTCAGTCTCATACTTCCCTCCAATAACCAAAATGGGATTCCCCATGAAATAAAAGCCAAAAGTATTATTTGAACCCTTCTGCATAATAATTAGTAGACATCTAAATATTAAAATACTGCATTTACTTTTATTAAACAAACTGCTTGTTCTCTGAAAATTAGAAAAAAAAAAAAAAAAAAGATTCAGCTACCCTTTCTACAAGGCTTCAGAAATCACAAAGTTCTACTAAAGATTTCTGTGGGCCAACTCAAGTTGTGAATGAACTAGCCTTATAGTTAAGCTCCTGGTTCTTGCTTCTTTTACAAAATTCCTTTCTAACGTTATTGAACGCTCCATTTTCCTATCTGCACAGGAAGGAGGGGCTTGAGGCCTAGAGTTACTATTCTCTTCATTTAGGCAAAAACGTACGTATTTTTAGAGCCACATTTCAGTGTAGAACAGAACCACCTCAAGAAACAAAGGTACAGAAGAAGGCTCCCTTGGTGCCTCTTCTTCTAGTAAGCCTAACTTTCTTCCTTCTTTCTAGCAGATGAAGAACTGCTAGGAGAAATAGCTAACAAGTCGCTGTGTGATTACAAAAGTGAAAAACTTCCTGGAATATACATACTAAGTTTCTTCTTTTAGCACGTACCCACTCTGCCTAAAGAACTGGCAGAATAATAAAATCTAATTTTAAATTTAAATGCAGTAATATATAGATAGACAGTGAAGTTGTAAAGGTAAAGTAAAACTTCAAAACAAGAAAGCACGAGTTTGGGGGTTTTTTGCTTCCCTCCATAAGCATGAGCAACAAGCAATTTGTTGTTCACAAGGTAGATCATATTCTGTTTGAATGAACCCAATAGCAGGACAAAGAGACAGATATCACAGTTGGGTTGTACATACCCCCTGGCAAGAGGTTATTTAAATCTAATTACCTTGATTTGTATTAAGTTCTAACAAAATAATTAGTACTTACACAGATCTTTTGTATCCATGAACTTGTTCTTTTTTTCAGATGTAGGCTAAGTAAGATAAATTACCATGACAAAAGACCACAGAGAAGGGCAATGAAAGAGCTGGATTTATTGCAAGTCCTTGATTCCTTAGTTACATCCGTGGCTCCCCTCCTATTTCCTTGTAATAACTGCTTGGGATAATAATCCTGGAACCCCAAATTGTAAATATTAATTTTAAGAATCATACCTCTCTCCATCATGTGTTGCAGTTCTCCTTATCTTGGGTCAGTATTGGCAGGCTCACTTGTAACTGCTGGGAGTCTCCCTAGCCCCATCTATCAGATTTTCAGACCGAAAACCGTGACTCTCCCTCTTGTGTTTACTCAGATTTCAATGAAGAATCTTGTAAATAGGTGAAATATGAATTCCTTTCAGTTTCCTCCTTTAAAAATCTCTTTTATGGAGAATATATGCCAGGTTGCTAGGACACTGCAAATGCATTTTACCCATGCTAATCAACACGGTCTCACTTGCTTGTGAGCTTTATCTACAACCAGTTATTGCCTCGTGTTTAATACTTTGAGTGCAAGTTCTCCTCCACAAGTGCTATTTCTTCTGCACTCTTATTAGTCTACCACAATATGAAACAAACAAGCAACATACTTCCTACACTTAGAGAATTAACATACCTTTCCGTCTTTGAATAGATTTGATCACTCAGGACAGCTAACAGTGGCCAGATGATGAGCCTAACAAAAAAAATAATTCAGACACAAATATAGAGCACCTACACCAAAAACGCAGCTAATCTACCAAGGCAGTAAATCTTCTCATTCTGGTCTGTTGATTTAAGAGATCTGCATGAGACAAAGATGTTTGAAAAAAGATAGAAAATTGAATTGAAAATCTTTCACATTCCCAGCCTTAAAAACAGAATTTATTTGGCAGCAAAGATACTGGGCCTAGTTTTCAGGCAACCAGGGGAGGACGAGAGCCGAATCGGCAGGAACATGCAGAATATGTGTCAGCTTGTTAGTGGTGTATCACCATTTCCGCATTCTACGCAAGAAATCTCTTCTCATGTGCATGCACAGAGCCAGCCAAGTAGTAGATGAAGGTATGATATGTACTACTGCTCCTACCAGCTCAAAACCACCTTTTTTCTCTGTAGCACAGGCTAAAAGCTGATCTTAAGTAGCATAGATAGGAGCCAACTGGCAGTGTGCAAGAGGGACCGGTCAAGCAACCCAGATATTACAAGCACATTCAGACAGCTTTGAGGATCCAGCTGCTATAGCAAAACAACTTAATATAGCAAATCACCAACACCATGTTCTTTGCATACTGCAAGTGCAAAGCAAAGCATAGTGGCTTAAACTAGCATAAAAAATTGTTAGCAAGTTCAGGTGAAGGGTATCATGAACATGTGTGCTTACAGGACTAATAATTCCAAAGTGCTCACAGACATTTTCATATATTCCTGAATGACTTGGAACTTGTCCTCCAGAAAAGAACCGTTTGATATTGAAAAATTAATTGCAGCTCAGATGAATTCTGTCTAGCAAGACAGCTCGTCCATACCCCAAGGTGTCCCAGCTGAGACAAGAAGAAAGGAATGTGATCCAAATATGCCTTGGTATCTCCTAGCAAGACCTCTCCTGGATCAGACAGTCATCCAGATACAGGTACCTATGATTTCGATGTGTAATTTCAACTACGAGGAGTTTATCAAGAATTTTATTACCACAACGACTCTGATAATCATGCGACTGCACTGTTTTATTTCTTGAAAGCCAGGCAGACTGCAAATGCTGAAAGACAACAGTCAATAGAGACACATTAGGTCTGAGCTGAGAGAGATACAAAGGTAGAAATTAAGCACTGGGCCTCCTCTTACCTAGGTTATGATGAAGACCAGTCTTTTTTTCTTTGAAATGAAAGTGTCTATTGAGGTTCCTCCATACTCTTTGGGAACACCTTTGGTGCCTTACAAAAGGCATCAAGGATATTTTCATATCAGACTCTTGTGAGAACGTTTCCTGAAGTACAGAGAAAGAAGTAGGCACCATATAAACACAGCGGTGGGTTAGGTAACCAAAGGCAATAAGCCAACACTTACTAGTTTGATAATGAGACAGACTAGCTAGCAGAAAAGTATAAGGCAGAATTCAAAGATTACTTGGCAAGATTCAGTCTGGTGCAGTCCTTAGTCATACTGTCTGACATTACCGCAAGTAAACGAACAACTGTGTATCGCTAGAGATGAGAAAACTTGTCATTATATTTTCAGTACTTTTTAACATAGGTTTTCATCTATGTGATGCTTTGGCTTCTGCTCAGGACAAAACAAGTTACAGTAACAAAGAGGAAAGGAAGCACTCCGTGACTTACTTTCATCACTAACTTTACAGCATTGTCAGTTGCCTCCAGGTAGTTCAGAGCTATACGTGGCAGTTGGCAGCCTACTCTGAAGATTTAGGATACTCTGTGCTTGGCACTTTGATAGTTCATGGACAATTACCACTGTGTTCACAGCAGTAACTGCAGCACCCAGGCCTGTAAGACCATCACAGTTACTAAACAGCCTTTCTTAATTGTGTGCTTTAATTTGTCTTTGTTGCCATGAATGAATTCAGTAATCAAGATCCATATCATCATAGAATTATCCCTAGTCAACAAGTCCTTGCATTTACCAATCAGAATCACAGTAATGAGGAAGAGTATATTTTCCACAAGAACAAATCCAGTTGCTTAAGACATGGTTTGATTTAGTTGTTTTGACTGTTCAAGCAATAGTTAAGAGGCCAGAGCCAAAGCAGACTGATAAAGTTTACAAAGAGCATCTTCAGTACACTCTGCACATCATTGAATGCTGGCTATTAACCAGATCTTTCATCAGGTCTAATATTCTTCCCTTAGTAGGCAACACCAGATGCTGAAACAGAAGCGTCATTAGAGACTTTCCTGATACTGGAATGAGAAAATTCCAATCTCAATCCACATAAAGAGTGGTGAGGAGTTAACTCAGTCAATGCTGGTTTCTTAGTTAGTAAGGGGAGTTAGTAAGGGAGGGAAGGAGGAGGAGGGAAGAACTGATGATGTACCCAAGATCCTCTTATGCTTGTTTGTGATTTGAGCTGGCAGCTTTTCTGGCAGAGTTGGAAGTGATGAAGATCAACTTCTTGAGATCAGGTGAAGCCAGTTTACCTTCTCTAGTTTAAGTATCATTCTGTATGTGTATTAATAGCTGGCAGGCTTTTGACAGAATCCCATGTCGGTCTTACTGAAACTAATCACGTCATTAGAAGTACACAGATCCCAGTTATAACAGGTCCCAAAAAGGATGATTCTCAGTTTCATGAGTCACAGTTGTGTATCAGTGACATCATGAAGAATGAGGTTTTTTTTCTAGAGCCAGGGTCAACTCAGATACTTTTGTTGGTTAAACGAAGATTCATACTGAAAATAGACCTCACAGAAACAGACCCACTGAAGTATGACTGACACAATGGTTATCTGACACTGAGTCACCTCTTCCTCCTGCACCACCCCATTCCACATTATTATGCTTTACTAGAAAAACAAAACCATCTACCTTAGTATTTAAAGCAATACAAAAAGCAACTTGATTAAGATTTCTAAGATACCATTATATCCTTCAGCCTTCATGTTGTTGCTACTACTGGATCTTCAGTTCTATCCTGTCGTCACAAGTCATTACGGAGAGGCCTGCTCTGTGGGGCACCAGACAGTGCAGAATTATTTAATAGAAGGACAGCATTAAGGCTGCTGTTGGTCTAGTGAGACCTTTAAGGACAGTTCCACAGGTGGAGCTTCATGTTAGAACATTGAACTTTCACGAGCAACTCATGAACTTGCACTAGTGTGTTTAGGACTGGGACTATATGTATCTAGGACTACTCAACATCCTTTCAGAAGGAGAAATCACTGCAGTGAAAACACGGAAGCCTGCAGCTTTAAAATTTTGTTACTGCAGACATCCTGTGCTAGTACCCAAAGCTACTGATTAGTTCTAGTCAGGCAAAACAGAGAATTACATGAATTCTGAAGGAATACATACTGGAGTTAAAAGAAAATTAACGGATTAAATGCTAGCCGAGTTCAACTCTGACATAAACTATAAAATGAAACTACAGAAGGGCTGCCCTGGAGACAAGCAATAAATGTTTCTATGGAGATGAAATTCTCCCTTGCATGCATGAAGTAGATGCACACCTACCACAGCCTCACATGTTCAAAAGGTGAATTTCTTCCCCTTCCCCCTCCTCCATCCTCATGGATCATTGCAGCGAAAGCTGGATTAGATGAAACAAACTCACAGCACCTCAGAAGGCAGTCTTCCTAGGCTCCAAACACAGTCAGAAAAAACAAAGCCTCCCCAGAAGAGGATTCCAAGCAAGTGCTCAAACTCCAACCACGTGAATCTCTGTGGTCTGGTATAAGTAGGAAATTTCAATTAGAGAAGTTCCCCAACACACCAGATGTTAGAGAGCCATCTGGTGAAAATCAATTTACTCATAGTTGCAAGATTATCTCAGTGTTCCGAACTTTTTCAAAACTAAGTTTTCAGAAAGATGTTCTATTAGTAGGATAGCTAACGTAAGTCAAATTGGTACTACTGTTAAATCAGTCTTAAATAAAACTGTCCCTTGGCCCACAAAGGCAGCTGGAGGTCATAATTCATTGCATCTTGCACCACTCACCCTAATGATCACTAGATTAATTGAAAAGTCAATGGTGAACATCTTTGACTAACACACAAAGCCTACTCCAATGAAGACCTCGTTTCCAGATATTAAACAGCTGTATTTTCATTACTCAAACATCTACGAGAAAGACATGAGATCAGATCTACAAATACACCATGACAAGGTAAAGATAGAGGTATAAAGCTGTATATCCTTTTATCTACTTGTACCTACATTTTAATACACCCTAAGGCAGCTGTGTAAACCACATTTAATATGTCAGTATCACTTCTGCTTCTTAGCCATTGCAGTAAGAAGTTTAAAACTGCTGACCAAACTCTGCTTTGGGAATATTCTCAACTTCATTATAGTGTTCCAGCGCAAATAACTGCATTGTTGATATATTTTTCTTTCTGCTTAACCCAACTTATTTCTATTACAACATGTTTCTTCCTCTTTCCAGTTATGCTAGAAGCAGCAATTGGTCTAGATCTATTTCCTTCTGCCAGAATATACACATTTCAATTCCTTTCCTTGAATTTTCTTCATCTCAAAGCTATCTATTCTTCT
This sequence comes from Vanellus vanellus, assembly GCF_965231255.1. Lineage (NCBI taxonomy): Eukaryota > Metazoa > Chordata > Aves > Charadriiformes > Charadriidae > Vanellus > Vanellus vanellus. The sequence goes on along the minus strand of NC_138911.1, from coordinate 32,685,413 downwards.
TCCAAACACATTCCTCTGCCCTACATAAACAGATAAACCATCTGCACTGAATCTTTCAATCCAATCACTAAAACAAACATGATAAAGCTTTACTTAGGTGTTAAAATGGTCACTTTATAAGACCTCAGTAACACACCTCCTATTTTTCATTCAGCACCATACTATCACCAGCATGCATTAAAAAAATAGTTTAAAGAGGTAGATTACTTTCACAGAAGGAAAGTTTTCACAAGGGAAATTAAGAAATTTTTTTTTGGCAACAAAATTAACAGCTGCTGGTTTAAACCTCTGTTCTGCTCATATTACACCAGCAGAGCCAGCAAATACCTTATAACCTCCTCTCGCAAACACAAACTTCCCCTGGAAGCCAGTAACATTGTCAGATTTTTTTGCCTGCTTCTTTTGGGAGGGTTGTTTTAGTTTTCAGATACGCTTTTGGACAGTCAGGACAGCATCCTTAGTCTCCAGTCAGCCAAAGTAGTGGGAAAGAGCAAGTAGGGAAAAATAAACACTTTAACCCATGCTGATCCAGTTGCTAGTAACATCAAAGAACTGGTAGGAAGTGGCTCCTCATTTCATCTGACTGTCAAAATCAAGTGACAAAGCAGCTAAGTATGCCCATATAATTGCCTTTTTCTGGTTTCTGAGCTTAAAGAAAGGATTAGGTTTATCTGCATAGTGTAGCACTGAACAGACTACTCCTTTGCTTTGTGCTAAAAGCTGACTCATCACTTCAGAAGCAGAACAACATTCAGGGAGGAACTACTACAGCATGATCACCCACAGCAAAAATAGCCTATTTTTATACATGAAGGTAGAGGAGAGGGGCTGCTGTCTACTGCACAAAATAGTATGAAGAGCCAGGCAAACCAAAATTTTCTAGCTATACCGTTTTCAGTTTCTTCAACTACTCTGCTGTTGTATTCCTGATTTATTTAGCACACAGTACACCAAGAAAATAAAGAACCTCCTGACTTAAGTAGTAAAAATTAGTAACAACAGAATACCGAGGAAAGTAAGATTAGCGCGCAATACCACCACAATAGTTAACCACCAAACTGCCCATCGTCCCCATATTTCATGACAACAGCTGTATCAGCAACTTCATGCTCCCTTTCCCAGTCCAGAGTATGCATGTATGCATATTCAGAAACACAAAAGAATTTGAAAAAAAAATCCAAGGCAGTCTCTTGTACGGTCCAGCTTACAGTTCACACCAAGTCATGCACACCTGTGCTTGCTGCTGCTCAGTAAGCCTCGCACACAAGAACAGAAATCTAGTAGCTAATTAAAATCATGCCTGCTGGAAATGGTTATAATCATTAAGTGAAGGGAGAAATAAAAGAGAAGAGAGACGCTGAGTGCAATGAGTACTGACAGCATACAGGAAGAAATATGGAAGGGAGAAGGCTAGAAGACAAGGACACCTATTGTAGGGGAAAAAAAGCTGGATTTGTTGTCTGTGGTACACCAGGATATACCTCTGACTTAACAGATGATTGCTGGCTTCACATTTAACTTCCATATTATTTTTCCCCAACTGAGACAATACAGTCAGTATTTCAGTGACAGAATACCTGCCATTCTTTTATTTAAATACTACAGTTCTAGGCAGACCATGAAACAACAGGGCAACTACCTATTGATAAAGCAACATTAACTCATGTGTTCTATTGTTGTATTTTGAAGCTTTATCAATACTTCACAGAGATGCCTACCGTTAACAGTGTTTCTAGCATGCTAGGGTGGACAGTGGTGCTTAGAAACAGGTTGGGAGAAAAGAAAGTAGCAGAAGCTTGTTTGCCAGAAATGTAAGGAAAGCTGATTACGAAAGTACTTCAGGTTAGCCTGAGCTTAAAGGGAGCTCCTGGACCTACAGACAGAGGGAGGGTGGAGGTCCCGTGCGAGGCCCTGATAGTGAACTACCAAACAGACACAGCAACTTGATGATGTAGAGTTGAGAAGGACTGAAAAACCCAAAGGTGGTGGAAATACCTGAATACCTGTGTCAGTGCACTTCAGTAGTTCTGTTTCAGTCTTCACCAACGTTAGCACTGCTGTGGGTTGAATGCTTTGCCATCCAAGATTCCAGGAATCGTAGAATCATAGAATGAATTGAGGAAATGAATAAGGAAACCAGTAATATCAAGACATGAGGAAAATCTCCAGCAAAAGGATTTAGCCTGCAAGCACACCCCACTCACACTCATTCCCAGGAACCCCTACACATTATTTTGTGCTGTACTCTGTCTCCTTAGAGCCACACCAGCTCATTACACAGCCCAAAAGCTAGATGGCAGCAACAGCGATGGGTGGGTGCCAGTGATAAGAGGAAGGACTATAAATAGGATAGATATGTCATCCTTGTTATTTTACTTGCTTTAGAAACCTTTAATTCTAATATTTAAATTATTAAGTAGCCACCCAACTACCTTGTACAGACTTAGTGAAGTTTCTTCCCCAGTGTCCCATAGTCTTATCTGGACTCCCAACTAGATTTCTCCTTTAGTCCCAGCGCTTCACCATATCTATTTTTATTTTGTTAGATTGAAGAGAAGCAAGAATACACTAGTTAAGACCTCAAAGGCTGATAAATGGCAAAGGAACTCAAACTCACATGGAACAACACTACTCTACCTAACTTACCTTTTCCTTCCCAGAATAATAACCATGCATTTTTGCTACTGTTGGGTGTTTCTGCAGATCACTCCAGACCAACTCAACCACCTATAGATACAACAGCATAGCCCCAGATTTGTTTTCCATAGGCCTTTGCTCATCTGTTACTGTACGATCACTCTTTTCAACAGCAGTAAGGTCAACAGGCAGCTACAAAGAGGAGGACTAATGCTTACCCTGTCATAGCTGGAGTGTGAAAGACCATTGCTACAGTTGAGTACCCATTGTGAGTGGGAATATTTGGCACATTTTATTTCTTCCTCCATCCTGCAAACAGACGGCTTACTATGGCTTCACTTACCAAAAAGCAAAACGGCAAAAGTTTTGTCAGACAGTGGATAAGCATCAGCCCATCCACTTCCTCCATTTAGATAATTCAAGTGCCGTGAAGAGATGTATCAAATACCGAGTCCATCAAATCCCAGGTACAAGAGCCTTACAGAAAGAAAAGAATGGAGTAAAACCTTCATGAAAACCAATGTTTTTTCACCTTGAGAGCCTTAAATGCAAAACACAAGCAGGGTTTCAGTTCTAAAAGCTGCAAGTCTTTTCCATGGTAAGATTTAAGAGAAATTCAGCCCTGTATGAGGAGGTACTACCATTAAACTTCTTGCTGCCAGCAGTACAGAAGTCTCAAGTGCAAGAGTTAAAGGAAACAGAGACTATTTCCATTTCCAAACCATTCCAAATTTATCAAAAAATTGCTTTACACAAGTTTCAGAAGTCAGATAGAGGCTTACTGAAGCTGAAGGTGTGCCAGAGCAGAAAAAAACTCTGATTAATATCACAGGATCCAGACTCTCCCACCCACCCATGGCAGAATGTGTCCAAAACTGAGCCAATCTGTTACAGGAAACCTTGTCTTGAACAAAGAATTTCTTCACTCAACCCCATATGTTTTCTAAGGGTTTGTTTTTCAGACCACAGAATAAAGTTATCTGAGCTAGGACAGCTCTGAAGGCACTCTCTGAGAACTTCTACTCCAAGCCAGAGGGTCCATGAACAATGCAATATTAATACTACACTTAAATTTGAATTTCTTCCCTGACAGACACACCCTGGAATTTCACAATTGGGACAGCCAATTTCAGTTTACAGGGTTTTGGTTTGGTTTTATAATTTTTTTTTTTTTTTTAAACTTATCTCCCCACAATCTAGGTCTAATCTTCACTTTGTCCAAATCCCTTTGATTGCCTTCTAGATCTATTTCCAGTCCAAATGCTTTCAACTACTGGGAGGCTGTAAAATTCATGCAAATGTGGTTTTATTTTTTTTAAATGGAGACTAATTCAGAAAAATGAGATAAGCATCTTTCGCCTCTTTCATGGGCCAATTACTACTTTTTATACTTGTTTTTATCTGAAAAATGAGCAAAAGCTTCCACTGTACTCTGAAGAAATGTAATGCATACTGAAATCTTCAGGGTTCTTATTTAGAAGGTACTATAGTAATAGTAAATATTAACCATAGTCCTATAGTTTTTGAACAGTCCTTATTTGAAGGAAAAAAGTATCCATAGATCAAACAAAGATGGTCTTGCATCAAGATGAACTGAACTTATTATGACTGTTCCAATCCCATTTTCCCCTCCCATGAATAAGCAAAACTTCCCAAGATACATTTCAGCTCAGATGGTGGTGGTGGTGGGAAATACTGGATGTTAGCTAAAAAGATAGCCTTAACATATTGCTTCATGCTGCTCCATGAGTCACAGTCTCAGAGTCAGAAGCTAGCTAGTAAGTCCGCAGTTTGCCTAACAAGTCAAAAAAGCAGCGTTATTGCAAAGGGGACAAGGGACTGAGCTTGCCAGGTGTTCCTTTTTTTTAATCATTAGTTCCTATTGGCAGTACACTGGCATACCGCCTTGAGGACAGAACTAAGCTTTTGGGAAAGGATTTAAAAAACTCACTCCAAAATGAGACCTCATATTGTAGCAGTTTGCCAAAATCTAATTTGCAATTTTAGCTCTACCTTCCATAGCCAGCCTGCACAGCTTTGCTTCACAAGTATCCAGATAATGAGCAATCTGCTCTTGATCCTGCATTCAAAGTACTTAAAGTGATTAACAGATCTGCACATGGACTGAGACCGGGCTTTCCGCATGCAGTCTTTACCTACCTTCTGTTGGGTACTCTGCTGTTCATTTCAGTAGGACTGCATCTTTATTCTAATATTTGTTTGTGGTGCAGAAGGCTAAGTGTTGTATAAGACCCTGTAGAGCACTGAATTTAAGACTCACTCAAAATTTCACACCTTAGAAGGAAAAACAAAGAATACACACATTGTCTTCAGTGATAAGCAAATATTTTCTCTCTTTTGTTACTAACCGTCCAGCAACAACAGATTTTAAAAATATATAGACCTTGGAAGCAAAAGCTTTTTAATTATTGGGTACGCGTGAAGGTTCAGCAAATCCATAAAGCTGGCCGACTGTCCTCTTTGATCAAGCTAGAGGAGGTGATGGATGTGACAGCACAGCAGTTCTTGGATTTTAAGCCGTGCAGTACAGTAACTCTAAAGAGCTAATGCATAATGGGGGAGGGGAAAGGAAAGGCCTCCAGAGCCACGATATATTTAGAATCAATCCTTTCACCTAACCAAGCTGAAAAAAGTCTTATTGTTTTAGTTATCTGGTACAAAACACTTTGAATGCTCCTAGAGAACACTCAGGTGAGTTTCCTAGAAAAAAAAGAAAAATAATGGAGCTGTTCAGCTGTGATTTCAGACTAAATCCTACCATACTGCTTACAGTGGAACAACCTTCTAGCTCGGGCATGGATTATTGTACTCTTCATAATCAGTTAAATGCTCCAAGGAAAAAAATGTAATTACATCTATACCCAACACAGTGCTTCGCCAAATCACATCAGTTTGAGAACGTGCAACAAATCAAGAACTACATTAGGCAACAACAAAAAAAGGAAAAGGATGAGTAGAATCACATGAATGACATCCATTAATTGCCACTCAAGAGACTGTCTGAGAAGGGATTTAATAATAACGCTGGTTCAGTGGGAGCCATTTCCAGGCAAACAGAAACATGAAATTCATGATGAAAAAAAAGTAGCGCAGAACTGTTTTGCTCTGGCTTCAATTAAGACATCTCTATGAAACAGTCAATAACACCTATTATTATTCATTCCTGGAATGGGCTGGTACTCCACAATCTAGAAGGTAAGGAAGACATAAAAACTTCACAGGCAGCAGCACAAACCACAAAAGAAGCTTTTTTTTTGGTGTTGTTTTTTTTTTTTTAATCAGATTTGATTAAAAAACCTTAAGAAAAGGAAGAGAGGTGTATTTCCGATCACCAGAACAAATGTTAAAAGGCTCCAAGATGCACAATCAACACCAAGCTACAGCTGACAACAGTGAAATTTAGACTTTCTTGAATACTGCAGAGTTTTACCCTAAGCTGAGCAGAACAAGTTGCCAGCTGCTGGGAGAAAGCTGTCCTGCACTGTTGCACATGGAAGTCCATGCAAGATAACAGCTCATGCAGTGAAGCTATCACAAACCTATTCACTTTTTCACGTGTTAGATTTCTGTTAAGTTTTCTGACCCAGCTCACTCTGTGATCAAAGAGCATAAGTGACAACACAGTACCCTGATGAAGCATTAGGAATGTCACTCAGTTAGTAAATGACCATCATCATATCAAAGCCACATGCTATGTGACTGATTACATCAAACAAGAAAAACGAATCAATAAATCCAAGGGTAAGATGGACAACACTTCAACAAGCTGAATTAGGTGTATCAAGTTCTATTAATCAAAGTTACAGGATTTTTCTTATTTTCAGAATTCCTGAACAATGCAAAGTCAAAAGCAACTAAAGACTATTCTAACATCTTTTCCTAGGCTCATATTCAAAGAGGAGAAAGAACAGGAAATCCTGTAATACTTTTGTGGCGGGTGGACGACATGGCCTGGTTCACATACATCCCACTGCCCTTACACATACCATCTTTACAGCAATTATCCATACTAGCACCTCTTTGTAATACCCCAAGAACCCTCCAGGAAACCCCCATTCAAGTACAGCAATTGTTGCGATAAGCAAAATCTTAGTAGCAGATTTACCTGTTCCTAGTAAGTGGAGCTAGTGGCACACTGACTATCATTTGCTACACCTCTAAACAGTAAGTCCACAAATCAGCAAGGTTGAAGCCATGCTCACATTTTAAATGAAGGTTTCCAATTGTAATACAAACAGCAAATCTTAACATTTCTCAACAGCCAAAGCAAATTCCAGAAGCCTGTTTGATGAAGTATCAGAGGAAGATGTTGTACAGCGAACTAGGAGCTTGGCTTGTAGCTCTAAAAGTCACCCAGGACTTTAGTAGTACAGCATTCAAAGCAAAAACAGGATTTCAGAGATAATTTGGAATCTATACGTGCATTAGATAAAGTTTGGTGTTTTATGAGGGTACCTTTGTTTCTAATAAAAAAATGGAGTTATAATAAATGCTTGATTAATGTAACAATGCTTTTAGAAAGCAGAGTGGAAGGGCCATGTGTGGCAGCAGCACTAACAGACCATAGGATGGCCATCTATCCTCTGGCTACTTCCTTCTGATGAGCACCCTAAACGATGCTGCACCATCCTTGCCATTACCACTATGACGACTCTTCTATAGGCTGGGACCCAAAGACTTACTATCGTGCAACTGAGTCCTCTTCCTGATCTTAAGAAACACTGATGAAACCAAACAACACAACTATAAATCCTTATACTTGCGGTAGTTTATCTTCTTAGTGTGTGAAGTTCCGTTACTATTTCTTTTTCGTATCTGGAGAAAGTTCAGGTCTAAGGAAGGCTGAATCTACCTTTCCATTCGCAGTCAGGCAATTAGGAAGCAATTATCAGATATGCTAGTCAACTTTGCCAACCTTTTGGAAACCAAAGTCATGCCAATCTAACTGAAACTATCCTAGAATCAGTAAGTAAACATGTACCAAAGAGCAGCTACTTAAAATCACATGCTACATCCTGTATTCTTTCCAACAGCTTAAGGCTTTCCTTGTCTTGTTACAAGGAAATATGAACCATCTTCAAAATGGGTATTACTTAAAATTAAGGAATCATCTTGGGCAACGAATCATTACTTCAAAGAGCAAGACTATGCTTAACTTCTGATGCTTCAAGAGTGAGTTTGTTTGCTTCGGATATGTTGAAATTCTGAAAGGAATTATTCTACGAGAAAACAAAAAGTGAGGCTGCGGACAGAAATCTCTCAAAATTCAAATTAAGTTTTTGCCATGGGAGCAACACAAAAAAAAAAAAAAAAAATTGGAGCTAAAAAAGTTATTCTAGCTTCCCGGAAATGCCACAACAAGGCTGTTCTCGCTCTTGACTTGCTACTTATAAATTTCCAAAAAACAGATTTATCCCAGTTCTGTCACATATGGTCAGGCAGGGAATTCATGGGAGCGGCACACAGATGCCTAGGTACTCCTCTTGCACGACGGTGCTCAGACCTGCTTGTATCTGTTCCATGATTCCATATGCACAATTTGGAGAAAGTGCTCAGTATCATAAATCTTGGTTATTTTTTTCTAGGAACAGAAAGAACCCTGCAGAAAAATACATGCAGTGGCACAAAGACATGAAAAGGATATTAGCTAGGTTTTTAAAAGTAATAGACACAAATTCACTTCTTAAAAACGAGAGGAACTCTTTCCATTCTTGTCTACAAAGATAAGGGATTCCATCTGTGAAATTGCTTTTCTGCTACTTGGTGTAGGCAGGAGAACACCAAAGTGTTCTTGTGGACATCAAACTTATTCCATAAAGTCTTTCTATTTTTGACTTACAATTAACAGTGAAGACCCTCAATTCATATGCAACTAAAACAAACCACTTACAGGAGATGTATTTTCATTTTGGAACTCTCAGTAATCTACTAAAACTTACTGAAAATAGGACTGCAACATGAAAGCATCTGTCAAATCTCTCAGAGAGGAAAGTAGTTGCATTAATTTAGACAAGCTAAGGAAAAAAAAAAAAAAAAACAAACAACAAACCACTAAGTAAACTGTCACTCTACTTCCATAAATTCCCCGTGTCTCAACAACTTAAAAATTAGCACTTCAGGTATAATTTACATCTTCTGAACTACTAACACATGAAATTAAGTTTTTTCATTCTGTTCAACAAAAAGTTGTAGTATTACTGGCATGAATTTCATCATCAAATTACCACATGCAAAAAATTATAGCTATTTGTTCGTTTTGTTTTGTTTTAACCACAATACAAGTGACTGGGATATCAGCTCAAAGGCTGATACTCTGGGAGAGAGAGAAATAAGCAGAGTAACCAGAACTAGGAGTTATGCACCATTAGCAATATCATATAGCATGTCCCTAGAATCAGGTAATTGCTTAAGAGCAGAACCTGAAAAGTCATCTTTAATCACCCTTAGGAGCATATTCAGGCTGTTTGAAAGGCTTGATTTCTACTGTACACACTTTTTAAATATGAAAAGAAAATTAAAAAATAGAGGCTCACTGATTTTTGCTCCTTGAGCTGAACTGGAAAACATCTGCATAAAACTAATCTCACAGCTGTTGTGTTCCCCTCCCAAAAAAAGAATATCACATTTTTATCACTTTCCTCTTACAGGGCAAGGGACCACCCAACTAAGGCCAGAGCAATTATGCACCCAGCGTAAAACATTCAGATGCCATTGAAATAGTTTCACTATACTTAACATGAAGCATTACTCACACTCATAATTGTAATGACAAAGGAAATACATTCTGATAGAAGATACAACATTGGAGAGTTAGTCAGCAAATTACACTGAGTTACCCGAAGCAGCAATAATAGTGCAGACTTCCAAATTGCTCCGCCGACATACTTTAAGCAGACCCTGGAAGAGCTCTCCTCTACGACACTGCCAGACAGAGGTAGAGGTTTACATTAAGTACTCTTCCTTCTCTGTAAAGACCAACAGAAGCGTGTCAATTATGAATGGATGAGGATATGAATACTGAAACAAGGAATGAGGTAACTCATCACGTGTTATCAAGACTGATACATAACATTCAAGTCCTATTGTTCTTGGTTGGATTTGAACTAGTCACAAGGAACCCCTGCTTCTAAATTCCGCCCATACTTTTTTTTTTTTAAATAAAAAGAGGAAAGAACAAGGAATATTGTAAATCCTAGGAACAACTGTCCAGAGACCATGTGAAAGTCAGCTCTATTATGAACTTTATGATCTATGAAAAAAAGGCTTAACCACTGAATAAAATAAATAAGCAAAGCTATAGCAAAGACTGGAATTCTTTAGAAAGCTAAAGCTTTGAATTTCAGGATACCACAGGCTTACCTTGGTGGTCCGTAAAGTAGGAAAGCTGAACACCTTCAAAGAACTAGAAAGGAAGGACTGACTTGGCTGAATCAGAATTTTTGGGGGTTATTTTAAGCTCAGTCCTTACCTCGTTTTTTGACCTTGGCCATGTCACTTCTCTGCTGATCTTCTGTGCCACTTTGTAGAACACAAACATGGTGAGTTTTATAAAGCACTTTGCTAACTGGCATGAACATCCTCAGCAAAATCTTTCAGTGTAGTGTAAATAACAAACGTATTTTGCTGAGCCAGTCAAAAAAAAGAGCAAATATGCTTTTGCTAGTTCTCTGCAGCATTAGTTAACTGGCATTATTCCTATAGCAATGTTGGCATATCTAACACTGACAAAAAGAAACAAAGTGGACCAGCTTAATTATTTACAATACTTCACTAAAACCAACATGATTGCCCTTTTTGATCCTAAGCTTTATAGGCCAAGCACCTTCCTCTGGCCAGAAATGAGACCCAAATCACAGATAAGAGATAAGAGAAATGGAAGCTTTAAGAGCTGTGCTAAATGCAGCGGTGTTGCTTTCAGTGGGCACTCCTCATTGCCCTTTTTCTATAGCTCAGCATTCAGATTATTTAGGAGCCTTCACATTGGGAGACGCCTCCTACCAATTGTGTAACATACGCCCTGTGGAGTGCCGACATGCAGCCCAAGAGGGAAAGGTTAGCAGCATCACCAGATGAAGAGAAGAAAAAGAAGCCACAGAGGATTCAGTCAGATTAATAAGATTAATTTTCATATGGAATAAATTAAATCTCTTGAATCAAATGCCAAAAAAATACAAATACATACACACAGCAGAACAAAATAGTTTTCCCGAGTTATCTTCTTTCTCTTGTGTAATTACACAACTGACATGCGAGTTGGTAATGCCACTGGAACACTTACCTACCAGACTCACTGGCAACTGAACTGACACTCAGCAAAAGAATGTCAGGGTCTCTAAAAATAAATCACAGGTGTGCAATTTGTTCTGTAAAGATCTTTATGCACTCATTTCCTGATAGCATCCCCAAAGCAGTGAAACAGGCAGCCCTCTGAACCTCCAAGATTTACAATAAAAATCTGCCTCAAACAAACACGGTACTCAAAACGTACAGAGAACTTTTCCTACGCTTTAAATGTATTAGAATTAAATGTAAAGTTATGACAATTAAAAGGAGGAAAAAAATGAAGAAAAATCATGGAACAGAAAAAACATCCACCTTTTTGGTTAAAAGAAGGAAAACAGACAACTGGTTTGGAGAGTGATTTTTGATTAAGAGAATCTCAAGAAACAGATAACTCCTGGAATCTTCAAATAATCCCTTGAAGTTCAGTCCCTACAAAAACCAAATTTACCTCCCAAAGCAATCAAAACCTTATGTTCTTGACTTATTTTACTGTTCAAAAATGTAACGTGACCTTCTGAAAAGGTTCATCATGAAGTACTGTCTTTACACATTCTGTATCTACCTAAATATAGGCAGACATCTGAAAGCAAGGCATTCTCCAATTTTCTTCTATCCTAGTAGAAAATTTGGTTTTAAATAAGGCAACTCTGTTCTTTTCCACTCCTCCACCTTGTTCCCTAACTCCCCAACTAACTCATCCTGCAGCTTCAGATGGATAGTGCAAGTCCCAGCTGGTGCTTGAAGGCAAGATGAGATGTATGAGAATCACTATCTATTACTAAACGTAGGCAGTACCAATCAGTAGATCAATACAGCTGATGCTCCCATGACAGCTCTACAGTACTTGCAGATGTTTAGTACATGAAAGAAATGTGCCTGCAAGAAGCTGTTCCTTCTCCAGGGACACATTACTGCCTATCCGTTGGTGGGTGATAATTTGTGCAAAGAAAACGCTACAAGGTTGTAATTCTACAGGCACACAGCTAACAACATAATCTGTTCTCAATTATCCACAGTAATTGAGAAAACTAAGTACATCAGATAAAAACACAGAAGATGCAAGCCATATATAAATCAGGATGCAATAATATTCTTACTCCACTAACCTTCACAAAACTTGTAAAAAGCTTTCTATAGAAAACAGAGCAGAGAAACTTCCAAGATGCTTATTACATATAATGGAAAAGGGATTTCAGCAATGCAGTGACAGAGTATTCAGGAAAGACATGACTTGGGTAGTCCAAAGTTACTTATCCTACAGATAACCATGAGTTAAATCTACCTGCATGCATAGGTAATACATGCTTTGGGGGGGCGGGGGGAACCAAAACAAGAGACCAACAGTTCCTCCTCCCCAAAAAAAGCTCAGCCCTTGTCACAATCTAATATTTATGATACTTGCTTTATAGATAAACCTAGAAAAGAACATATATTTTCAAATGTTTAAAATAGCATACACTTTTAAAAATTTCTCTTCCAGCACACAGCACAGAATGAAGAACTCTACACTGCCAAACTAAACAGCTGCTGTAGTATGTCAAGCCCATACCTGAGGTTACTAATTCATCTTATTTCAAAACAGAGTTACAAAACAATGAATTTTCCTTAAAATATCTGAAGTCCTCCCTCCAGTACCAGCTCCTACGTTTATTTAGTTTCCCGAATGGAATACTGTTTTCTGCAGACTTAGCTGGGCTAGAATTTTCCTATAGCCATCATTTCTGTGCTAGATCTGATGGTATCTTTGGTCGAGACCAGAATTCTCTACCTCTCCCCTCCAAACCCAGGGATTCTTTCAATCCTTCCACACGCATTCCCATTCATTCTTCCTTTAATATTGCTTCCTCACAAACGAGGAAAATTCTAGTAATGTATGTAGCAAAAACCTTCACTTCTCACTGACAATTTACAGTGAAGCACAATTACATACTGCTGATTAGTACTGTGATAAGAGGCATTTACTCTTGCTATTGACAGTACATATGTTTTCTAGCATCCATATCTGTGTTTGGCTTGTGACATTGTGCACTGGTGTCCCTTCAGTGGGGCTGGTTTTCTGGTTGATAAGTTTCCCTTTTACAACTAGCCGGATGTAGTCTGAATAAAACAGAGAAATACTAATAGCTTTTTACTTCAGAAATAACTTTCATTCTAAACCTCAAAAATGTCCAGATAGCATTAAGCAATAAAGTCTTAATGGCCTGTTAGCAAAATAAGAAAATATGTACTTGCTTAGGTAATGAGGAAAGGCCCAACACTTAAAGGCAACTATTTCTTATTCACAGATGCAGCCAATCATCCATTAACCAAACCAATCCTTCGTTTTACAGCACTTATCAATAGGCCCATGTATACTGCCATCTGTAAGGGAAGGATTTAGATATTGGGAAACCTTTATAGACATTAAGATGGCCTTATCCTAACAAAAACGGAAACTGTAATAGTACAAGAATATTATTACAGAAACTAATTTGAAAGGTCTCACAGTCCCCATTTTCAAACTCACTAGCAAGAGTTAATAACACTTTTTCCCGCCCCCTTCACAACAAACTATGTAAATTCACTGCCACAAGATTTGAGGCTAAAAAACCATAGGAAGATTCTGTAAGGCCTGGAAATTTACAGCATTGTAATGGTTAATTCTAGCTCCAGTGAATCTATTTAAGATATTAAAATTCCCATCTGTCAGACCTCTTTGCTAGATGTTACTGCTCTCAAAGCAAAAAAAAAAAAAAAAATGTGCCTGCATCGCAGCCATCCAGTCCATAGCGCTTTTTAACTCAAGCCATAAATGAAAATGAGTTCATAGTAACACACCTATCTAAACCACTGCAGCCAACATGCAGGTACGTGCCTGCTCTTGCCGTCCAGACATAGACAAGCAGAGAGAAAGGCTAAACAGCTGCACACAGGCATCAGGAAAGGAGAGGATGATCTTTAAACTACTGCAGCAGTTTCCTACCACGCTCATAAATAATGTTCTAAGCATACGTTTAACTTCAAGGCAATTTTAAGTTTGGGAAAACAGACACACTACAAAACCAATATCCAAGTGGCAGACAAAAATGCTATTAGTATTACAGAGTAGCTATTCACCATAATTTCCAGAGTCATAACTATCAAATTCAGCTCTCATGCTCTAATAGGTCAGCTGCATCCCACGTAAAGCAGCACAAACATCAGCTGAAGTCCTGGGCATACAAGGGCACCCACTGGGACATTTCATTTACCCCAGTTAATGTTTCTGTCAACACCAGCTCTATGAGGGATAGAGAGAAAATCCCATTCAGCAGGGATGGGTTACATCTCCTACAAGGAAAACAGGCTTGCATCTCAACTATACAGCAAAATCTAGCAAGTAGAATGAAAGCTTGGGAGTGTTTATCTTCCCAAAGGAGTTATTTATCCTGCCAAAAAGTGGACAGAGATTATACATTTTAAGTTCAACAAGACTTTCCAACATACAGGAATCTGCTGAAATGCCAATAATATATACATGTATATACTACAGAAGCACGCTCCATTTACAGTTACTTTTGCATCCAATCATTTAAGTCGCTTCTACAAAGTGAAAGCATTTACATGTTTCCTGTGGTCCATAGCACCATATTGTAGAAAAATAAACCCCTCTAGGATTGGATTAGAGGATACAGTGGTTCACAAAAAAGGATTCCTAAGTTAACAATACTCCCCTCTTTTCTTCGTATGATTTCTTTCCAAAACCAATATCCCACCACCTTGGCTGTTCACTGTGTAGCACTTACTGTTGCTGGACTTCAGGTCACGGTGAATTATGGGAACAATTGCTTCCTCGTGCAGGTAGTTCATTCCCCTCGCAATCTGTACTGCCCAGTTCACTAGTATGTCAGGAGGTATCCTTTTACCAGACAACACTCTATTTAGCGATCCTCCACGGGCAAACTCCATGATTAAGCAAAGATTAGGTTCCTTCAAACACACGCCCCTGAGGGCAATGATGTTGGGATGCTTTAACATTGCAAAGAGCTTGGCCTCTTGGCGGACATTCTCAATGGTCTGGCTGATGTCCTCATCAGGGTCATAGCGAGCTGCCTTGACAGCAACCTCATCTCCTATCCATACAGCTCGATACACTTTTCCGAAGCCCCCTATGCCAATGATTTCCTCCAGAACAAGCTCTGAGAAGTCGATCTCCAGGACTAGGGAAAGAGGGAAAAAAAAACATGTAAACATTCAGCAACTACAAAGCCTGTACATCAGCTGAAGGCCCATGTTGCCCAACCTCACCCTTACCCTCCAAAACAATACAAATGAAAGCTGTAGTCCCTTCTGACAATCCTTCATTGCTAAACAGTGTGGTAAGACAAATCTTGCAGTATCATAAGACTTGTATGAAGTACTCACTGTGAACGGTGATTAATTTGACCTAACAGTGGTGAATGACACACTTAATAAAATAGCTTCCTCAGAACACACTTAAACCCTTATAACACTGACACTCCCTTAAGGATAAACCCTCATTTCCTGCCCTCAATGACAGTGCAAGATTCCAAAAAAGAAAAACACACCCACAGGCTAATCTTCACTGACTTCACTATACACTGGTTAATGTGACATAGCTAAAATTCAACACAAAATGCATCTGCTCCTGCATTTGTCCCTTATTTGAATGCCTTTTATTCAACTGCTATTAACAATCTTTTAGTCCTTCCCAAATCACACTTATTCTTCCACATCTCTAAAGCTTTGCAGATTTGTTCCCCACAAGAGATCTGTTAACCAATTCTGACACTACTGACAATAGTGTGACAAACAGATGGATCAGACCACATACTGAGTATGCAGAGCTAACAATAAGAAAAACAGTTTTTTACTAACGCGTACTGCACTTTCATTAGAGAAACTATATGAAATAACAGAATCATCATTTTCCATTCCCATGCACTCACAGCTATACTTTACAGGCTGCCACAGTAACGGGTGGCTACTTGGCATTGTATAGTAAAAATCTACAGATGCGGATGTTTTAATTCAGCATATAAATTGCATCGGGAGCAAAAGCAGTGAGAAAATGTATCCTGTACAACTGTACACTAAACATAGTTTATGCTCACAGATGGCCAAAAAAACCATCCAATACTTCCTAATATAGAATGGAAAACCCACACACTGACCAATGAAAACATGCTGACATGGCTCAATTTACAGTAGTGGTAGGCCACTGGTGAGATACTGTTGATGCTATCCTGACTGATGTTTTAATGGTTGCCAATTCCAGTCAAAGAAATTTATAAAAGTTTTAAAGGAAAAATACCATAATGCAAGGATTTAAGCAGAAAGTCACCGAGACTTTTAATACTTTCCTGCATCTGAAACTCCAAATCTGACATGGTTCCCCTGCTTTGTCTAGCAGAAAGGAAGCTAAGTCTGTAATGGACTGACTTGATGTAGGTATTAATCCAGAGTACTGCATCATATTACTGGGGTTTGAGTTATCAATTGTATACATAAAACCCTCCACTATTTTTAAAAGAAATTACATAGTCATACAAGGCAAGGGAGCTGGTTTGATAATGCTTAAGTAAAGAATTTTATCTCTTCCAATCAAATGTCTTTCCTAAGTATAAGCCTATAGTACAAGACATTGTCACTAAACTGTATGGACTTAATATGTACTCTGCTGTCCACAGCTGCAGACATTTGGGTTTGTTTTTTTTTTATTTGTTTGTTTGTTTCGTTGGTTTTTTTACTGAGCTCTGTCTTCCCTGAACATGATTTTTAAAAGTCTGGCTTACTTTTGTAAGTCAGTCAAACCTGTGAGCTAGGAGTTGACTACATGTAGGGATTACATCATCAGCTTTCCCATGCAGTATAGCCAATGCACCTGAAACCTTAGCTAGTGTAATAAGGATGCTTATGCTCTTTTTCCTAGTGTCCCATGAACAAAAGATTAATGGGAAGCAAGATAGAAAAATGACCAGGAAAGTCTTCCAAAGGGAGGAAAGGCCCTTTCCAGTCCAGAACACAAATAGAATTTGTCTGTTACTGTGAGTACATCTTTTGGGTAACACTCTGAACTGAATGCCAAGATGCATTTACAAATGCTCATGAGCTACAGATTACAAGAAAAGATGAAGGAGTAGATTCTTAAGTAGATTTCAGAAAAACTGAAATTTTAGAACAAGACTGTAATGACAATAACTCCAGACATGAGACTACCCTGTCACTGGGAATATACAAAAGGAGCTGCTCTGGTATTTCTTACTGATAAAAGAGCTAAAGAAATCAGACATTGAGTCCTACCACCTTCGGTCAGTAGAATTTCAGCACTGCTAGAACACTCACTTAACCTGCTCCTAGGGACAAGGTCAATTAAAAGACTGAAAACGGACAAAGACAAAAGCCACAAAGCAAGATCCGCAGACCATCCCTGAACTCCAGACACGCACCACTCCGGCGGCATTCACAGACAGCGTTTTCCTCGGGCATTTCAGGGATGCAGAAGGCGTTAAGGGGAACGCCGAGTGAGCTCTCCCCGCCGGCCCGGCGCAGCGGAAGCCCGGGCGGTGCTGAAGGGACAGCTCCGCCAGCGGCTGCGGTGGGCCGACCCCCCGCCGCCCGTCCCAGCTTCGCCCAGCTGCTGCTGCGGAGAGAGGTGCGACAGGAAGGTGGCAGGCAGATAAAGGAGATGGGAAAAGGAAAACCGAGGGTATGGAAAGCAAAACTCTTCCTGTGTACTGCCCGTTTCACTTCAGGAAAAAAAAAAAAAAAAAGCAAACACAAACAAAAAACCAAACGTATCTCCACTGGATGTACAAATCAACTAGAACAAGTCCAGGATGTAAAACTGCGATATTTATGCTTCCAGATGACATTTAATGTGTTACACTGCAAGTTATTTTGCAAAGAAAGTTTTCTTTTACTTGCCAGTATGACCTTAGCTTTACTTTGAAAATGTACTTTTCTTTAAGGCAGACTGGCCAGCTCATGGGTAGCTTAATTGGGGGAAAAAAAAAAAAAAAAAAAAAAAAAACACACAACAAAACAAAACTCATCTTTAGAAAAGTTTTGTTTGCTTCTTTTTAAACGTACTCTGTGTTAAATTAGTTTCTTCATTTTCACAGACTTAGTTATACAGCTACATTAGTGCACAAAATACTTGTTTATCTTCACTTTTCCAAACACACTAACCCTTTTTCTAAACTCCAGTTTAATTTGGCAGACATGCTGTACTGGACTGTAAGGGCAACGGGAACATTTAACATGCATTTTTTGCCTTAGAATTTAAAGAACTGAAGTGCGCTTGTTCCTCTGGGGACCGATACGGAATTACAGAGCCCGTACACCATGGACCAGCAGCCATGTTGACAACTGCAAATTAGTTGCCGTTTAATCAGCATTTATTATACCATACAATTAAGCTATTTAATTCAGTCCATAGTGTCTAAGAGCCCATAGGGCAAATGAGGGTCCTTCAAGCTGGCCCACTGCTGAGAGCCTCAATAGGCTACTTTAATCATTCACAGTACCCCCACTGAGGTAAGACTCAAGCACACTTCATGGATGGCTGGAAGAGAGCATGCAATTCCTAGCTATGCTCCTACAGCTCTCAGTGGAAGCAGAATGTCTAGGACATATACTCCAAAACCTTCATCAGACATGAACGTAAACTTTAGGAAAGCAACTAAAAATAGGTTGTATGCTAAGGTACATGTCTGGAACAACACCTTACATTACTCCTGCAAAAGTTTAATACTTCATAGTCCAGTCAGTTAACAGTAGATTGTTTTTCCAAACAGCCATCAAACTAACATCACTGGCTCTAAAAGTCGGTATCATTCCTTGAAAAGGGATTTCTAACATTAAACTTGAAAATCCAACTCAAGAGCAAACAACTTTACCCCCTGTACAAATCGCATTGTTTCTTAAAAAAAAAAAATGTACTCCTTTAGCATATCACAAACTTATTGGAGGGCAATAAATTCTACTCTGTCATGAACATATGGTTAATGACTTGAGAGAACATAAGTAGTATAGTCCTGTTGTGGTACTAGAAGGGTAAGACAAGGATAAAGGGGGAAGGTGCAGCTCCATAACTGTTCCTGAACTATCAAGCCATAGGAAGTGCAATAAAGGAGGAGAATCCATAGTTACAAAGCCTGCACTTGAACAGACAAAACAGGAGGGGAGCTGAGGCTTCAAGAAGTTCTGCAGAAATGGTTCTCCTACCTATCTCAAAGGCAAAACCTAATAAGCATTCACAGTACCTTCTGCATGGGTGGGGCGGGAAATAATTTACCTGTACTGTTCCAGCATGAAAGCACCACCGCTGCCCAACCTAGTCCCTTCACAATCCCAAAGGCAATACTACGAATTACTGAGGTTTTACCTAAATGCTTTCAAGCAGAACACAGAATAAGAAAAAAAACTATTAGTTGTATTCCTTGGAGATACGCCCTAGATAGGACAAAACATCTTTTTACTTCTTTTACTTTCTAGAAAAGCCTAGTCTGAAGATTTTACTCTGCTCCTCAAAAAAAAGCTTTACTCTTGCCTGAATTGTCAATAGTGATAAATAAACAGGATCTAGAAACAGTCATTCCACACTGTTTCTCTTTCCACAATTGTACATAGTGACAAAAAAAAAAAAGTAAAGGTGAAATGGCCCTATTCTCTGCCTCCAACAAAGGCTTCAAAACTGCACTGAAGTTCACAGAAACAAACCCATCCCTTCGTGCCTTCAGCATCACAACTTAGTCGGAACAACCCTCAGGTAGGCCCAGATATTCAAACTCGGATAAAACTCATTCACAGGTATTTTAGAACAGAATTTGTAAGAATGCAAAGAGCTCAGGAGGAACCTGGTAACACAAGTCAACTGGGAATTTTTAAATCAGAAATAATAAGCTTTTAGTTAGGAGAAAAGAAGATACTGGACAAGTATTACCAGTGAAGCAACTGCTGCCCATTCGACAACCTCTCCTTAAGGATATTCTTAAAGGGAGAGTCACCAGCGCCGCAGGTGACCCCACCACTGCCCAGCCACACCAAGCTTCAGCCCTTTGGCGAAAATTTATCAGCCCCGGGGAAACACAGGACTTCAGAAGGGTGAACCGCTCCCGGCGCCAGTGAAACGCCGACACGCTGGGCCCGGTTCGGCCTCCCCGGAGAGGGAGCGCCCGCCTGGAAGGCAGAAGGGCACCGGAGCAGCAGGAATGCGGCTGCGGGTGGAGTGCGGTGGGCAAGGCAACGGGTCGGCGAACGGGGCCGGGGTGGCCCTGGCCCTGCCGAGCGGGACCGCCGGCCTGGGGCAGCCGCAGGGCGTGAGGGGGGCCGAGCCGCCGCAGTCCCTCCGCTCCCGCGCCAAGGGCCATGGCGGGGCCCGCTCGCCCCTGCCCCCTCCGCCGCCGGCCGGGCCCCACCGGGCTGGGCCTTCCCCCGCCGCGGCGGTCCCGGCTCCCGTCAGGGCCAACAGAAGGACCGGGCCGGGCCTCCCTCCGCGCCGCCGGCGGTCCGACCTCCCCTCGGGGACCTCGGGAGGGCCGGGCCGGGGCTCCCCCCACCCCGTCAGTCCTCCCCCTCGGTCCGGTCCCCCCTCCCCGCCCATGGCCGTCCCACCCCACACCACCCCTCCCAGGCCCACATGAGGGCCGGACCGGGCCTCTCCCCCAGCTCCCTCCCGCCGGGCGGCGGCGAGGGGCCGCGCCGAGCCCCCCCCGCCCCGGTGCCGGGCCGCCTTACGCTGTATGGCGGGGGGCGGCGGGTAGCGGGCCCGCAGCTCCGGGCCGCCCCCCTGCACGCCGCTGCTCACGTAGTTGCTGGGGAAGATGCCGACGCGCTGGTCGATCTTGCCCGTCCACCAGCCCTCGTCGCCGGACACATGCGAGTCCCGGGACAGCACCTGCACCACGTCCCCCGGCCGCAGGCTCAGCTCGTCCTCGCCGCACGCCTCGTACTCGAAGACGGCGGTCCAGAGGGGCCCGCCGCCCGGCGGCTCCCCGCCGCCCGCGCCCTCCTGGCTGAGCTCTGTGAGGGGCTCCATGGCGAGGCTGCTCCATAGGGGGAGGCGCCCGCGGCAGCCGGGCGCTGCGGGGGGCGGCGGGGCCGGTACCGCCGCCTATTGTTCATGCGGCCCGGCGCCTGCCGGCAGCAGGTGCCGCCGCTACCGCCGCCGCCGGGGGGGGGGCCCGGCACGGGGCCGCCTCAGCCCAGCGCGGGAAGAGGCGAGGGCAGGCAGCGCGTGCCGCCGAGTCGCCGCCACATCCCCCCCCTCCTCCGCGCCCGCCTCCGCCTGCCGCCGCTGCTGTTGCTGCTGCCGCCGCCGCGCATCCCGGAGCCACCTGACTCTCTGGCAGCTTCGGCGGCGGGAGGGGGGAGGCTCCACCCTCCCTCGCCGCCATTGGTCGCCGCTACCGTCCGTCAACAGCGCCCTCACCTGATTGAGGGCCCTCGCCCTCTTGGCCACGCCCTCTCCCCGCCCAGCCTCTGGCCCCGGAGTCTCGCACTCACCGGTGTCCCCCCAATTGGCCCCCGCCTCGTCAGCTTTGGCTTCCCATTGGGCCTGGCGGCGCTTGTCATCAAGGGCTTTAGGCTCCGCCTCCTCCGCCGCTTCTCATTGGCTTGGGAAAGGGGCATGACACAGGAGACGGCGGAGGGTGGGGCGACTGGGTGGGCGGGGCTGCGCGGGGCGCTGGCGGCCTGCTGCGCTGAGGCAGCGCACCTGAGGCCTGGCCGGGCCTGTCACTGGATTCCCCACTCCGGCTCCGCGGTCCCGGGGCAAACACCGCTGCGTGCTTCTTCGCATCGCCGCCTCTTGGCACTCCCCGGTGTTGAGGGTCGCTGCACCGCTTGTCGAAGCCCTGCCCCCCACGCCGAGGTGCCACCTGGGCCTCCCGAGGGGTGCTGAGCGATGCCGGGCCGGGCCTCCTGTGGGCGCTGGCGGTTGGGCCTGAGGGCGGTGGCCGTGTGTAGCCGGAGCTGCCTGTCCTGGCGTGTCTTCTGCCTTTCCTGGGCCACTGGAGCGGCCCGCAGCCCCTCCTGCACCCTGAGGGACCCTCACGGTGCCGGTGAGGTCGCCTGGAGCAGGGGCCTAGGCCAGACACCAAATCAAAGTAGAGGCCAGGAAAGTCTTTGTTTTCAGTTCCTCCATATTCAGTCTATACTGCTCTGTGATTTTTGTACAAGGTTAATATGGGTACATCCCCGCTGAATGTCTGTATTAAAAATCATAGAATGATAGAATGGTTTGGGTTGGAAGGGACCTTAAAGATCACTGAGTTCCAACCCCCCTGCTCTGGGCAGGGACACCTCCCACTAGACCAGGTTGCTCAAAGCCCCATCCAGCCTGGCCTTGGGCACTTCCAGGGATGGGGCCTCCACAACTTGTCTGGGCAATTTGTTCCAGTGCCTCACCACCCTCATAGTGAAAAATTTCTTCCTAATATCTATTCTAAATCTACCCTCTCCCAGTTTGAAGCCATCACCCCTTGTCCCATCGCTACATGCCCTTGTAAAAAGTCCCTCTCTGTCTCACTCTTGCAATCAGAGTAT
Organism: Vanellus vanellus; assembly: GCF_965231255.1. Classification (NCBI taxonomy): domain Eukaryota; kingdom Metazoa; phylum Chordata; class Aves; order Charadriiformes; family Charadriidae; genus Vanellus; species Vanellus vanellus. The sequence goes on along the minus strand of NC_138911.1, from coordinate 32,662,943 downwards.
GGCTTCTTGGTCCTGAAAACACAAATTCCTTCTCCCTGCTACCAACATTTTTACAGCTTGTGAAGATACCAGATCTTGTAAACTGAATCTGTTATATAGAAGGGAGTTTTTCTTTCCATTTTACTCCAGTTTCCTTATTCAATTTTCAGTGGTAAAACTGGAAATTAAAAGTCTCTGTTCATGCTTTATCATAATAAAGCCCACTGATGCTAAAGGAGAATTCCAGGTGCCTGAGCATACATGCTGTCTTCCCACTTATATAAAATCTTGGGCTTAATTTTATTTTAGTGTTTTGTAAATGGAGTTACACAATTCTTCTCTGCAAGATTATTTTTTAAGAACTTTCCCTAGTGAGGCATTAGTTTTATTTTATGTAGACAGTAACTGCTAATAGTTCTCAAATTTTGTGCAGTGGGGCTTTGTTGATTTATCTATCCTTGTGTGAGCACTGTGCTGCTGCACTTAGGAAGCACCAGGGTTTAGACTTTACAAGGCATGATTAAGACCTTAAGAATAGTGTGCTGTGAGTTAAAGAGGCATTCAAAATCCTTATCGTTGTTCATAAAATATTTGAATTTGCTTGTCTGTTTTCTGGGAAAACACCCAACTGAAACTTAGTAACAAGTATTGCAGAGAACCCTGCAAGGAACTGAATATTTTCCAGTTCCTTTCTGGGCTTTTTTTGCAAACTCCACAGCCTTTACTTCTCACAGAAACCAAAAATACCTTGCCTGGAAAGAGCTGGTATATTAATATCCTTATTTTACAAATAAATTAAAGAGCAAAATATATCTAGCTGAGGACAGAACTCACATTTCAATGTGACACATGCAAGATTTAGGCATGCTGCAGAACTAGTTTTCAATTGAACTTGTCTAAGAAATGAGCTTGAGATTTTCTCCTGCATCTCCACCTCCTCTTCCCAGCGAGGGCAGAGCAGAGGATGCATCCTCTCCACTATTCTTTTGTTACTTAAGGGTGTGTTTTCACAATTAGCGTAATCTTATTTCATGTTACTCTGTTGCTGAAAGGGACTTCCCTGCCCCTTGTCACATGCTTGACCCGCTTTCCTGATGGCAGCAGTAGTGACTGCGTGGCTGTAGAGTCATTTCAGCTCATTTATCTAACTGAAAGCTAAGCCACCAAGTAAAAGCAGCTAGTTTTCAATCTGCTTTTCTGGTTGATCTGACGTGGGTTAGGACTGTATGCACAGTCATTAAAGCTAGCACAACATAAGGAGGCAGGACAGGACAGGTGAAAGGGACAGCAGACTTGGCTCTTTCAGCAACAGCCCACAGTTAGGTTACCTTGTCCTAATCAGGAAGCTGAGGGGTAACAAACAGATGTACCCATGATTTTTGGAGTTCAAATAATAGATGGCTGAGATGGAAACTGAAGGATTGATGTCAATGTCCCTAGTTAAAACAGCCTCAGTTGCATGCAATACTTTTCTGTCCAATTTTATTTAGGAAAAATATTCTTTAATTCTCACAGTGGGGAGTTATCATGCTTTATGTGAATATTGTGCTTTAAAAGTTGTAATATAAAAATTTGAGTGAGACATAAGAAAACAGATGTCTCCCGCCTTTCAGCTGTTTGAAACTAATTTTGACCGCTGCTATAGAGAGCACTGATGGCTTTAAAGTAGAAAGTTATATTACCGATGGTGAAAACTGTGATAGGAGAAAAATGACTTCTGTAGAGGCTCGGGTTGCCTGCTGTAGTGACCTGCCAAGACAGAACCCTGCCATCTTGTGGAATGCCTCGTTATTGAAGTACACAGTCAGCTTTGCTTCTCAATGTCATCTTGCTTTTTTTTCCTTTCACCTTTTTTTTTTCACCGATGATGTGTTTGTTTCTACAGAGACGGCACGACTGGCTCAGGAAGCCCTGAGCAGCCAGTGCCTGAAGCTGGGAGAGTGTCCAGGGAAATGCTCTGAAAAGCCATGATAGGATTTTCCCATTCTCACAGACTTCTCTTGGCATCTTTTACCAGCCGTATCAGAGACCGGTTTCTGAATGAAAAGATTTGGCTAGATTGGGAAGGCTGTTCTTAGGATCAAGGTATGCATTACATCAATCCTTATGCATTTCATAAGACTGTGTACATTTCCATTATCATTCAGCAGATCTGAATAATAGATTCTAGACATAACAGATCCAGTTCTCAAAGTCTGTACTTGAATACTCACTCAGTGTTTCCCAAAGTTTGGATACAGATTTTGTTATAATATGTTTAAAAAGGAGAGTCTAATCTGCAAAATGCAGATGATATTCTGAATGTAGTTCAAACTTTGGACCAAGGATTTTAATTCAGGCTCATTTTTGCATCCATCTACATTAAAAAAACCCAAACCCAACAATTATAGAAGATAAAAAGGCCAGTGTCTCCCCAGCTCTTGTTTTAAGAAGCCATGGAAAGTACTCTGCTTATTCAATTCTATTATTTATATAAATTTAGGATGATCATCTCAGCTTTGGCCCCGTCTTTTCTAGATGTTTGTGCAGGCTACTAAACTAGTATAGTAATCTCTGTCAGTGGATGCCTTCCCTCTCTCTTCACTGGACTTAGCAGCTCTATAATGTTACCACTGTGACAGTCCATACTTATAAATCTACACTGGATATCAAAATGTTGGCACTCGATGCTCATAGTCTCTGTGTTCTGTGAGGGGAAAAAAAACAGAATGCTGAAAAAAAAAAAAAAAGGGGGGGAAGAGGAATGTCCATAAAGAAGAAAACATACCAGCACAGTGCTATTACACCGCAGTACTAGAAAACCCCTATACTTCCAACTATAGCTACGGTGAAAGTACATCTCTACCAGCACAGTAAGAAAGTATAAAAGATTAAGGAGATGCTCTTTGGCACATCTGCTTAGTGCATCTCACTCCTTTTACATCCCATAGTAGTTTATATTGCATCTTAAATGAATCCAATGCTAATGCTCTGATTTGGCTTTTACACATTTCAGAGGAGATCTCTCAGCTTTGTTGCATGGTTATATCTGTAGATATAACCATATACACCACTCTGGAGAAGTATCTCATGCCAGTAGACAGATTTGTTTGATCAATTGCTGATAATCTTTCCTCAGACAATGTAAACTTTACCGACAAATGGATTCTTCTGTCTTCATAAATTGCCTCTCTGCATGGCTGTAAAGCCTAACTGTGTTTTTTTCTCCACTTTAGAACAGACTGCTTTGCCAGCATCGCATTAGTGGAGGTTTGTTCTTCATGCAGGGGAGAGAGGTAAGCCACTGGCAACGGAAGCTTTATGAACTGTGCTGTGCTAGCTAGGAGGCAGGCTGCGAATCTGGGTCTTTAGCATCCGAGTCAGTAAAAGAGAGAGCTCTACTCCGCTTCATAAAATATATATGCTAATCTCCCAGATGGCTATATCTTCTTTCTCCATAGAACAGATGACCTGGAAAATAAAAGAAGACTAAAAACACTGGAAAGTGGAAATTCCGAGCCAAAATCTCAGTGCCTCCAGTAGATTTTACAGACAGATTTGGTTTTTAAATTCATTTTTAATTTGTTTTGATAATAAAAGATAGCAGTGATTACATGATTATTATTACAGATCACAGTATAGTTTCACATGTAACATGAAGCATTCATACATTTATCAGCATCCCTATAAGAAAAATAAAACAAGATTTCAAATGAGATTTCTGCCTACACTAAGAAATATACAGCTAACAGAAATAATGTTTAACTTTGGCTTTTACTAACTATCATTTGCATACTGTGCATTATCTCAATCCAAGCCACATTTATAGCTCTTGTTTAATTTGTCATCGGTTGAATTGCTGCTCCGGAATTGCTCTGGAATACCAGAACCACACTGCCATACTGGCAACATTGTGCCACAGTTTTGCAAGCCTGTGGAACAAAAATTTAATTTATTTGAATAGAGGAACTGAGATTAGTTCAATGCAAATGCTCCCACTGGAGTTTAGCAAAGACACTGCAGCAAACCTTTTGGGTTTCTGAAATCTTTGTAGGTGCTTGTGGCCTCGATCTTCCCTTTTATGTTTTGTGTGAAAAATGAAGCAGCAGCAGCACAGTACCCTTCAGTGCCACAGCCATCAATCATATGGTGCAGCACTCGCTCGGAGTGTTCTGTGCTGCCTGCGGCACCTCGGCTTCCCTTCAAGGCCTTCTGCCCAAGGAATGACCAAGTCTCCCTTGTTTGTGAGGGCAATGAAGTTTTGTTTGGAAATAACAAAAGCAAGATGGAAAGTGAGATATTAGCTAGTCCATGGTTTTGTTTAGGTGTTAAGTTTGTCAAACAAAGCCTTTGGGCCAGTTTTCAGGTCAATAAAGCCACCCTTGAATAGCTGCAGAAACACAACACAAAAATGAAGAATCCTGCATCTGAACTCAAACCATCAGGACGGATGCAAACTTTATTCCTACAACATACAGAGACATACAACATCCATTAGATGCCAGCATTCATATCCAAATCATAACTTTATACCCAAATCATAACTCTGCTAAATCTGTCATTATGAAATTATGGACATAAAATAGATAGCTTTTTCATTTGGAGTAAAATAATCCTTTTGTTGATTGAGGCTGATGTCTTTTTTCTCTAATTTGTATTTAGTAAGTTAACTTACTGTGCAGAATAATAAACCTCAATCTAAAATAATACCAACTAGGTCAGTGCAGTAGCAATTGTTTTTTTCCATGTTGTCTTGAGGGAATAGGCAACATTTGCCTGTTGTCTCCTTTTATTTGCAATCACAGCTTAAATCCTTAGCAGAATTCGTTAGAGGAGCCTCTTTCAAAAAATGCATGAGTCTCTACTGGAAAATTTTCTGTGTTGATGTTCCCATATAGTGTCTACTCTCTGCCTGGTGAATAAGCTCAAATATGACACCGTATTAATTTGATATTTCATAAGGCAACTGGAAGGGGATTTCCTTGTACTTATGTGGAAATGGGCCTAACTCTGTGTTGATCTTTTAGTTAAGTGTGGGCAGAGAGACACACGTTGTCATCGCGAAGCCACCACTCAGTACTGGCAGCACCCGATCCACAGCCAGCCAGACATCAACCCATTGAGGAGGGATTTCATGTTACCCTGTTGCAACCATCTCAAGGAGTCTGCCTTTACATTCCAGAATTAATTTGCATTATCTATTTACTTTATTTTTACCTCTAATTGGCAGTCTTATTTGTTGGGCTCTGGTCCTGCACACCATCAAGGCACTGTGCAGTTCACTGTGCAGCTGAAGCTTTTGTAGAGTGAGGGAAGGATGATTCATGGAGTGAGCCTACACAGATCAGTCCCAGACTGCAGACTGTCGAGTGTCTTTGACTCTAATTGGTACCTGAGTAGTTTTCAAAAGATAACATTAAATGTAATTAACTTCCGAAGGATACGTGCCTCCTTCTTTCTCATGGTGTGGTATTTTTCCTCCAAATTACGCTGCTGAAAGGACCTCTAAGAGGAAGATTTGTTAGTGTGTGAATAGCACGCTTTCTGCACATATGTATTGCTTAAGCGTAAAGTCTTCCTGCTCCACTGCTGGTACAATCTGAAATTCTGTATCACTGGGAAGTGGAGACTCTCAGCTTCGATCCCAAAAAGTTTCAGACAAGAGTCTACCTACAATGTTTATGGACAGACAAGTAATAACTAGGTCTTTCTTGAAGTCAGCTTTGATCCTTCTATTCAAAACAAGTAAGACACTTGGTTTTACAGGAAGAGGGGATGTGAAAAAAAGTCTCAATGAAAGCTTTTGCAGTTCTCACATATTTTTTATATCTATTTTTCTGTTTCTTGTGTTAAGCTAACAGGGAACGGGGTAGCGATGAACCAGCACTCAACAGAATGAGCTGCATAATTCCCTCACAGCTTTAATGCTCATTAAGCGTTCACCTCAAATTCAGGCCAGCAGAGCCTTTCCATTACTCCACAACAGCATCTGCTGTCCTTAGACCCCAGGGTGCTCCTATGGGAGTGTAAAAGGACAGCAGCCTGCAACACAAGCAAGCACCTCCCTGGGACCGCAGGCGGCTGGGACCTAGTGGGACCGAAACACGGAACGCAACGCAACCCACCATTTGCTGATAAGCTACAGGAAAACCTGGCATGGCTACCTGCCTGTATTATTTTGAATGCATATGTAAGATATGTGACAGTAAGACTATTCTGATAGCTACAAGAAGTTGGTGTCCCCATTTTCACTCAGTTGTCTCATCCTTTCTAGTATAGCATAGCCGCTTCCCGACCAGCAAAGGAATATGCTTCCCTTCTATCCAATTTTAGCATACAAATTGTTTTGCCTATTTAACCCTAGTAGAAGGTAGCCATCCTCAAATTGTCGACACTGTGCCAGAATGTCTTTAGGCGAGTAATGAGAAGGGAAGGTTAGCAAACCCCAGAGCCGCCTGGGGAGGAGGGTCTCTAACGAGGCGCGCCTCGTTACGGCGGTGCCGCAGAACGTCCCCCACGCTGGGGGGTGTCAGCCCTGCGCCGTCCTTCTCCCCCTCCGACCCGCTCCGGAGGCACAACCCACGACATGACGTTTACAGGAACCGCCCAGCACTGACTTTTTGCTCATTCTTACCGGTGCTGGGAGAATCCAGACCCCCTCACCAGCGGGAGCCGTAACTAATTGCCACCGATATTCTTTCTCACCGGCGCCAGTGCAGCCCCGGTGCGTGTGGGGGGAGCCCGCCGAGCCGCCAGGGGGCGCCGCAGTGCCGCCGGAGGCGGGGGGGGGGCTGGGGGAGAGGCGGCGGGCAGCGCGCGCCCCTGCCCGCCCGGCGGCGCCGCCGGTCCCCCGCCTGCTGCCGCTCCCCGGCGCTGCGGGACGCTCCTCTGTTCCCCCTCCCCCCGGTCCCGCCCCGCCAGCGCCGCCTCGTAAAAGCGGTTTTATTTTTCCATCCTGCGGTTGACAATGAAGAAATTCTCGCCCGGGCTATTTCTGGGTCCCGCCGGAGCCGCGCGCTGTTTCCTGCGGGCTCGAAAAGCTCATTGTTTGTATTCACTGACACGAAACAATTGCGGTCTGCGCAGGGCAATATTTGTTTCCCAGTTCCTCAAACCATTATTACCTTTTCCTGTTCCCCTTGAGAAAAGGGGCCTTTGATACCCTGCCAGGCCGCAGTATCGAATCCCCTGCCCGTTTCAGGGTGAAACCGTGACAAAGGCAGGCGCTTTTATTGAAGGGGAGAAAATAAATAAATAAATAAATAGAATCACAGAAAGAATGTGGAAGAAAACCTTACTCTGGAAAAAAAAAAAAGCAAGTTGCGTAATAGCGAAGGAATGAGGTAGTGTGAGTCATCTCGCCCATGAGCGGCTTCATCTGGTGGAGTTCTCACCCATCCAGGAGGGAGCTTGCCAGCCCCTGTTTACATCCCACGGCCCGTAAGCCCAGCCAGGGCTATAGTACGGAAAACAGAACTGTATATAGTCACACAATCGTCATAGCATAGTTCCGTCTCCCAGCATACACAAGAAAGGCCCTCACGCTTGCCCTCAGTAGAAGCATAAACCCCTCTTCACCTGTATTTTATTACAAATGACACCACTGCACCCAGCCTCATCTAGGTCCGCAAGGAGATCTGGAAGACTGGGGTCCACAGGCTCCCATAAACATCCAGTTCCTCCTTGGAAGACCCCTTCTCAAGGTCCGTGCTTCATACTACTCTTACCACGTTTCTCCTCCAGCTTCCTCCTCAGAACAACTCCTTTTATCGTCTGAAAGAGGGGTTGATTTCAGTTCTTTCCTGCTTGCCCTCCAGTTTACCCTTTAAAATCTTCTATGGGACTTCCATGTGCCATTACAAATCTTGAGGGTGCTGTAAGAGTGAGAATAAAAACCCCACATGCTCTTAGGATGTAATCTTGTTCCCTTTTCTTAAAAACTATGCAGTAGGGTAAGGCAGGTTAATTAATTTTCACTTAAAGTTTGAATTAGTCTTAATTCAAATGCACATCTAGGAGCACAGGCTTTTCCTCAGCTCTGCTACCGGCTGATTCAGAGAACGTGATGGTTTCCAGGTTTGTACCCACAGAGACCAACTAACTCTCAGCACACTTCTACCCTTATTCCGGATAGAGTGTTCAGAAGACAGACAGATCACAAAGACAATGGCCGTTGCTATCTTATTTGTGGGAAGAAGACGAGCTGTTAGTATAAAGGATAAACTTTTGGGAATGAAATCTCTCTTTTTCCTGTAGACTACACAAGGCCACATGTGTTGCCTGTGCAGCCACCTCCTACTGAATTTGCTTGAAGGTCACTCCAGCCAACTGAACTTGATGGATTTTCTGGAGACATCAGTCCCACTCCTACTAAGCACTTTTAGCCCGGAGCTGATGTTCTTCCGTCACTCCATTAAACTCAGCCCTTCATAATTTCTCTGTTGTATTTATGAGCAAATCTGACAATTTAAACACTGTTCTTAAACTTTATGAGATGATGAGGTTTGTAGAATTAGTAGATGCAATTAGCTAGTGAGAACAGCATCCGACAGAAGCTCCTACCAGGCTTCCCAATCACATAGAAGTCTTTTTGAGAAAGCATGTGTTGTTTAGATGTGTTGTAAGAAGTCAGGCAGAAGGGAGGCTAGTGAAAAGTTGGGTTATTATAAGCTCTGAACTGTTTACTTCAGACCCCTACCCAACAGACTTTCTGCCTTAAAAAAAAATCAAGTTGTGTGCAGTTTTCCTGATGTCAGTGGAAGCAGTAGTTCCGAATAAAGATGCTTTTCAATACATAGCTTGCAAAATTATGCCTAAAGCTTTGACTTATACTTCTTTTTAAAAAAACTAAAATGCTTTGCTTGCTTTCCATCATATGCCATTTGAAGATTTACAAGAAAGCATTTAGTTGCATTGCTACCAACATAACTGCGAAGCAGCAATGTGTACCAGAAATTCAAAATACAGTCCAAGAGTCGAAATACTTTGGCCACCTGTGCTTAATTCTGCTGTTACCACAGCGAGACTGTTTTTCATATGATTTGTGTAACACTCAGTATTGAATTAAATCTTGGAAGTACATTTTCTACTGCAAAATAGCTTTTTGTGGTTAAAATACTGTTTGCTACAAAACCTCTTTTCATGTCCTGTCACATGCTGAAACAATGGCAAAAAGATAAATTACTCCAAATCTAATTTTAACTCCTGCAAATTTTGTAGTAGGTTCACTAATTTCTATAGCGTTTAGAACACTGTATGTGAGAGCTATAGGCTCTTATGGCTTACAGATTTCTGATGCAATCTTCACTGGCATTTCTGGGTTCTATAAGCAGCATGAAGCAGAGTATAAATCTCTCCAAAAGAGTTGCTTACTCCACCCTTCCTTTGTTTCGAAGTAATTTCTGATTTTTTGCCTTTAGGGTTATTTTTAATGTTAGATCATTTCCATTGTTTATCTCCAAAAAAGTGTTTCCAGGCCATTTTGCAGTCATTGCTGTTCTGGGAAGGCCTATGAAAAGATGAAGGTTATATGTTTCTCCAGCAGATGTGGTCAGAAACACGACTGCCATCAGCATCATAAACCTATATCTAATTCCTTCACTCTCTAACAGTTTTCTCCCTATTCATTTTCATTGCTTAACACATCAAAGATTTCCCAAGGGGCTGAATATATTGTTCCATGCTGCAGACTGATAAAGAACGCACCAACAAAATAAATAGACTAATGCTATTAATGTGGACAGTGCTCTGGAGCCAAACCTGGAACCAAGAACCCAGCAGATGTACAAGGTATCCATGCAAGTGGCCTTGGGAAACACAGATGCCTCCGGATGCCTGAAGATCCCTAAGAATCTGCCATGAGGGATTTACAGGCTGCTCCATGATGGGCATAATCCCTCATTCCTGAGCAAAAGATCAGGAAGAAAGTCTGCAAAGGGTTGTTCATGGACCCACCCTCTCAGAGCATCCTCTGTGGGATTTTTCCACAGAAGAGGTGGACCAACAAGCAGCGTTTATAGAAAAACCTTTCGGCTGGCTGAGAGTTGGAACGGTTCTGCATGCAGTTCTTTGATCTGTGAACTCCACCGCTATTGTGCCATTCAGTATCTGCTCTTGATATAGAGTAGGGAACAATCTCATGTGGTAAATAAATGTAGAGGAATTAATAGCCTAAGTTTCATCCCACTGCCTTGTCTCTGAACGAAGAAAATGCTCAGCTGTCTAGTACTGACCCTGCAGAAGCTGTGACAGTTTGTACAGATGCTCTTCTTGTTAAACATCACTCTGGTTAATGGATCAGGACCTGGGCAATCTGGGTGCTGTCTTTGTCAATGCTTTATGACGTGAACCAGTGTAAACCACTTGATTTACATCAGTTTTAACACCTGTACAAAGGAATTAAGGATACCTCCTTTGCGAGTTGCTTTCATCCACAGATAAAAAAAAAACTATATCCAACACATGCATTAGTACAGCGCCATTTAACAGATAACATGGGGTTGCAAAAAGTGAATTGAATCTATTTTTAAGTCCACTTCTCTTGGCTGCACACAGCTCCCTACTCAGTATGGTGCCACCATGCCCCTGCTGTTGATGAGGATCATCAGGCCTTACCCATACAACGAGGGCAAGCAATTCTGACAACAGACCTCATGGACACAAGGATAAATGTAAAAAGTGAAACACAGTCTGATGCGAAAACAGGCTGAAGAATATCAGCTAATGCAGCTGAAAGAATATTCGCACAAAACATTATGCTGTTTCAGAACCTGTGGTGTATCTATATATGTGCATGAACACATGGGTCTATGTACATGCATGTGTGTGCTCTATGTTCCCAGGGACTGTCTCACTGGGTTATAGCAAAGACCTAGCTGAAAGTCGGGGCTGCAAGGAGAGGCCGAGTTGAATGTGTGTCTGTGTTTCTGTACAGCTATGGGTTGCCTTTACAGTAAAAGCTTCCTCCTAAATCAGCTTAACATGAAATGCTGTTTATGGAGGGTAGGTTAAAATCAGTTGCCCGTTGAATGGCTGCAACAAATCTATTCAGCCAGCAGGGGAGGAAGAAGATCTTTTTAGCCGCTGCTGTTTTCCTGACGAATAATTATGCCACCTCCAGCTGGCTGCAAAAGACCCTTTCTTTAAAAGCCATATGTCCTCTCTAATAAAGCTCTCATCACACCTCCCTCAGGCTTCCCCCATTTTGCTGTACTTATGCCTGATTTCATTTGGTTCATGCAGTGGTACGGCTGTAGGACGATGGCTTCCTTAAGCTAGTGCTTGGAGAAAACATGGCCTAGAGAAAAAGGAAAGATTGTCTGGGACAGCCTGGGCCTGTGCCTCTGTGATTCCTGGAATGTTACTCACACTGGGTAACTCATATGGGTTTTCTTTTTAAATAGCTCTTTAAAGGGTTGCTGGAATCCAAGTTACTTTAGATCTGCCATAAAGTGGCAGTGTTTCAGGGCACTCCCCCCAGATTAATCATTTTCACATTCTGAAATCTGTCAACTGTACCTTCAGGCACTGCCAATTCAAGCAAATACAAAAATAGTAGTCACAACACCTCAGGGCATGATTTCATCAGATTTTCTACACTAAGCAGGTCTGACCTGCTCAATATTTATCCGGGAGACCTCCAGAGAACAGAAAGAAGAATACAGGAAGGGGCAGATCTTGTGAGGCAGCTGAGATTTCTTGCCAGTATAAATCATACAACATCTCTGGGAATTTAAACCTTGGTTGTTTAAAAAATAGCACTGCTTCTGCTGCGACCGACTTAGATTGGTGCTGAAGCGGCATGACTAGAGATGCTACCTTCCAAAAGGGATTTAAAACTGAGATTCTGCAGTTCTTTTCTCAAATTCAGGTTGTTAACTATGGCCACATTCCATCTCAAGGCAATGAATTACATACTGTTTCCAATAGTCTTGAATGTCAAAATTATTCTTCACACCTCCTACTAAAGCACACAGTCACTGCCATATTCCACTTCAGACAAGGCTGTATTCAGCGAGGAGTCTTACATACACAGTTAGCAAAGGAGTTGAAATCAGACAGAAATACAAAGTTAGCCTTCTGTTTATTCAGGATGAAGCTGAAATCCAAGAATTATCTAGGGAAACTGCCAAGGCAGCAGGGTCTCTGTACTAATCTGCCCAAGCGGACTCTTGTATGAACTCCTGTTGCACGAAATTGTGACTTACATCCCCTACAACATCGTTGCCTTGCAGTGCCGCTCGTTATTCCACAGATTTCAGCAGTCCCTGCATACGTACATCACGCTCAGCTTCTTCCCAGGCCCTCACTGCAACGTCATAGCTTCCTCCATGGTTCCCCACAATAATTTCCCTAACCCATGTTCCCTGTCTACACATTTTTGGCCTGCTAACTGTGCAAGACGTGGTACATGCTGTAGATAATATGAAGTGACATGCCTGTTGATAAGCCAGCCAGTTTAAGACTATTCTCCAGATTCTGCCTACATTTCCCCTTTGGGGGTCCTAATGTTGGCCTCTTTTCATTACCAGGAAATTGGTAGGCATTGAATATTTGTTAAAATTCTGCCTCTGACAACGTACTTGAAACTGAAACTCTCTCCTAGACAAGGAGTGACCAATTCAAAAGGCTTAACTTGCTTAGAAAAATGGCTAAAAAGAGCCATAAGAGAAAGGAAATCCTGCAAAATGGCAAAGAGGGTCTTGGGTCATTTGCAAGCTACAGGAGCTCTCTACTTCAGAATTTTAACTGTGAACAAAGATCTTCAATAGGCGTTTATCCCATTGACATCATGAATCATTGTCTGGCAGAAGTTTCTTACAGTGAGGCACCACTGTGCTGTACTTTAAAGAATGTGGTATAAATGCTGCTAAAATACTGTCAGCTCGGTGTTTGGATATTCTAATTTTAGCCTTGTTTATTATGTTTCATCTCCATGGTGGTTTTAGGCAATTCTTGCACCAGCAATGCTAGCAAATTCCTCCTTTTCACAGAGACCTTGTGGCCACTGGGACACCGATGATGCTTCTCTGTGTGATTTCTGTACGGAGACGTTCACACAATTAGGTCCTGTAATGTGAATGTGGATGACGCCGTTGCAATTTTCTTGCAAGAAACACTAACAGAACCACCTTTAGGAGGAAAGTTCATCTTAAAACTGCCCTCTGCCTCTAGTAATGGGACCATTACGCCATCCCAATTGACTTTTCAGCCATGCTGGAGCAGCCGCAAGAGGTTAGGATAGTGAGACTGGGGCCCACATAGCTGCTAAGAATGTAGAGCAGAAAGCTCTATAGAGACAACTTCTAAACAACAAAGAAAATGAGGGGAGTTGAAGATGCTGTTGCTCTAGTGGCAAGTTACAGAAGGTTGCTATCAACAAGTTGGTAAGAATTCTTTTTTCATAGTTGTCATGGGACTTCTCTGTCTGCATGGATCTATTTTAAACGGTTTTCCCCTTTCAGCACTCTCTGATAATAAGAAACTTAAGTAAGTGCTCTTCTTCGGGGAGAGTCTCACTTTGGTCTGCTTATTTTGTCTCGAGAAAACCACAGGGCTCTGAGAGCATAAGAAAAGAGCTTACACACTCAAATGTGCAGCAGGCAGCTGAGACAAACTGCAAGGGCAGGATTAATGGGGCTGTGAGCTTCATGGTTCAGCTGTTTGCAGATCAGTAATTAGCATTCTCCACCCAGTGAATTGATCTCTCCCTAAGCAGTACCGTGAAGTACTATGGAGAGCTTTATTAGTCATAAAGATAGTTGAAAAAAAAAAAAACCCAAACTCAAACCTTTCTTCCCCTTTCTTGGTGCGTGAGGTCAAGAACTATGTTCTCCCATGCTGAGAGAGAGAGAGAGAGAGAGAGAGAGAGAGGGAGAGGGAATGGTTTGGCCTGCCTCACACGCAGGGTGTATCCCAAAAGGGCAGGTGGATCTGGGAGTGCGTTTGGTGCCGTGGCAGTGATAAAGGCAGTGATAAAGGTGGGTGTAGGTTGTATCCTGGTACACAGCTGGGGCTGCATCATGTGCTGTGAGCAGTGAACCTGCCAGCACAGCAGGGAGAGGAGGTCTCCTGCCATGTAACCTTCCTGCTGGTAAATCTGTGCCTGGTCTGTGCTGAAGCACTAGAGAATAGGCTTGTTTTTCTCATTGTCTCTAAAGGCTGCGTTCCAGTTGGGAGTAGGGGTAATAGGCGGGGCTGAATTTTATAGAGTAATTTCATAGCAATCTCTTAGTGTGCAAGGCTGAATCTGGTGTGACTTCTCTGCTAGAAAGGGAGTGTGGTCTGTGAAAGGATCTGGCTCTTGTTTAGAAGTTTGTTTAAAAAAATGTGCTAATAGCAGATAGGCTGCTGTCAGATGCTAAAGTGATGGCAACATGTTCAGTAGACTTCTGCAGTTGTCAAAAACCACTCTACTGTAATTAAAAGCAAATTCAGAACAACCACCTGACAGGTTTTATAAGAAAATCAGCTATCTTACAGTGAAACCAGGCTAACAAATGTTATTGTAGAATGGCTTTCTGCTTTCTATCACCCTTGTATATAAGCCTACTTCTTAATTCCCATGTGAGAGAATAAAACATGTTTATCACCATTTATGACGATGTTCTGTATTCAGATAAACCCTTTTTTAACTAAGTTGTAATTACAGGGAAATGGAAAAAAAAACTCAAGACTTAAAATTAGCAAAGACTCTTAATGCCCAAGTAGTGAGTATATATATTTCAACTATTGCTTCTTCAGGAAAACAAAAGGAGGGTGCACTTCCCTCCTAGGCTGATCAATTATACAGAAAATTGACTTTTTGTCTTTTTTTTTTTTTTTTTTTGGAGCCAAAGTTTTGCTGCTTGGGATACTGCGTCCAATCCACAGTAAGTGGTATGTGTCAGCAGGATCCAAAAATCAGGGCTGAAATGCTGCTGTCTAACTATAGATCCTGAGACAACGAATCAATAGGAAGAAGTAAATAAAAGCTGATAGTGAGCCACCAAGGCCTAGTTTGTCAATCTTCATCTGAAAACAAACGCTGTATCCAGTGTGGAGAAAAATTCTAACCGTCATAACCGTACAGTGAGTAAATAGGTGTTTTTCTTATTTTCTGCTGATTGTTTTATTAGCTACTTACAGCTTGGTATCATACTGTGATGATTACTGTAATGAAAAAACACAAGGAAGTCCCAGTCATAAGCTTCTTTCTGGACATAATATTTTGCTTAAATTGGGTGAAATTTATTCTTTTTAACTTTGTTTCACGTCTTGTCCTAATTATCTAAGTTATGTTCTCATAAAACTTAGGAATTCTCTTGAGAACTAATTTAAAAATGGTAATTTTGGGTATCCCACAAAAGATGCCTGGAGGGGAAGTGTGGAACTTCATACCCTTGAATGAGAAGATAAGAGAGACTAAAGTACTACTAATGGTGCAAAGCATGCTGCAGTATTATTCTTAGAAATGGCAACACATTGAAGCATTTCTGTGGCAGGTTTCAGTGTTTTGATACGGTTTTGATTAAATTCCTGTTCTTGTGATACCACGCATTAGAGAAAGTGTGCTCAAAAGGATGGCCAAGAAATTGTGATGAGTTTACCCATCTGAGATTTTTGGTATAACCTACGTTCTACTGTGTACCACATACAGTGTTGCCCTGATTCTGCAAATGCCCTTTTTTTACCCACTGAAGCATGGCATGAAGTAAAGAAAAATGTTGCTGCACATGACTACCAGATCATTCTTCCTTGGCCAAGTCCAAGTCAAACCAGCCATATCTTTAATATGATGGAATACGTAAGGGAGCTCATAATACTAATTTCCCACAGGAATTTCCTCAATAGCCTGCAGTTGTAAGGAGGGCACTTGACTGTGTACACGTATAAAGAACGTGAAGAAAAATGGAATTGAAGTACTGTTTGGCCAAAATAGCAGTTACAGTTTCGAGTTGGTTTCCTCCTGTGTAATGCTGGCTTATGTGGTAAATGACTTCTTTGCCTTAGTCTTGCATACTAAATTACAAGAGAAATGCTGGAGAAAAATAGGCTGATCTCCAGTTACTTGATTGAGTGCCCCCTCTCTTAAATATCTAATCAATTGTTCACTCTTCACTGATGTCATTCTGTTTTTCCTATAGTACACTCTTTTCCTGTACAGAGAGTAATGGCCATCCTTAAGAAGTACAGTAAGGCTGAAGTAGAGTGCAGAAGATAAGCTAGTTATTTGTTGGACTGCAGAGGTTCGATGCATAGATTGAGCCTACTGCTGTTACTTTCTATCCGGATGCGGATTGTTTGTTTGTTTCCCATAAAAGCTCATCGTTATTTTTTTTTTTTTTTTGTACTTTGTTAATGATGCCATGACACTGGGCTTGTTATCAGTTTTACCTTCAGGCATGGACCGATTCCAATAATATTATTTCCCCCATCTTGTGTCCTAGTATTTTCAGCCTGTCTGCATCTAAATAGCTAAACAAAGAAATTTAATTGTCCTTTCAAGCACGTGCTATTCTCTTGCTTATTTTACTGGATGCAGACTAGATCATCCCACGATGAAGTGCTCTTGAACAGGGCTATCTGTGCTAAACTAGGTTATGCTGTTTTGCATCAGGGTTGAGCCTGTGATAGTCATGCTTTGTTTCCTCTGATTTTTTGTTTGTGTTTTTTTTTTTTTTTGTGGTGTGTGTGGTTTTTTGTTGTTTTGTTTTTTTTTTTTTTTTTTTTTTTTTTTTTCTTTAAGCCCCCCCCCCCCCTCCAGCCTGTATTACTCCATGGCTGGTCCACTGACTTCTAGGAGCAGGGCTGGGGAAGCAGCCCTAACCTTCCACAGCATCCAACCTCTCACACAGGGGCACTGTTTAACGTGAGTCATTACTATGTGGCTGAGGCTAATCTGTCCAGATTTAATCAATGGCTTCTAAACAGAAGCATAAAGGTTTTTAAAGCATTTACTGCAGCCTCCAGACACGTTATTATTGAGTGTTATCCCTCTTGCCTCCTTCTTGCGGAGAAGGTGAACAGCATTTATATAACATTCATAAAGCAGCTGCTGGAAGAACTAACGCTTCATAATCCTGATCATTACAGTATCATAGTATATTTATGGATAACATCCTGAAAACTTCATCTTTTAACAGCTGTATTTTGTAATTTTAGTTTTTCATGGTATTTTGGCAAATTATGTAGTTGAAACAGGCTTCATAGTTTTATTTTTTTCTGAGCCTACTGTAACTGTTGAGGCTTGTCATTCTTGCCTTTATCCCAGAAGGATAAAGGGAATTCCCCCTCCCCATCCGTGATAATCCTCTGTAGGTTTTCTCTGTTGGGTTATTTTTTCCCCTTCTGCTCCCTCCCCCCCGCCCTAAATCCTTTTTTCCTTTCATATCTCAATCCTGTTTGACAGAGCGAAAAAACACTCCGTTGCAAAATATTGCTAACAGTCTTATATTAAAAACTGTGCTATTTGAAACAATAAAGTTAAAAATGATTTATTTGGTTATACTGGGGAGAGACAGCCATTATGTCTGGGGTTTTGTGTCCATCCCTTCTCCCTACTTTGCCACTGGGGAAACAAAAAATAGCTCATCTACATCTGCTTTGAGTCAGTCACTTCTGTCTCCTGGTTTTCCAAGAATAGCCAAATGCTGCCATTGGTTCGCTAACTGTCAGGAAGAAAAACACTGTGGAGACTGTGGCATTAACGCAGCCTCTTGAAAACACCAGCCCAAATGCGTGCTCATCGTGAGTCATGACTGAGCGCTGGGGTTATTTCATTCCTGCAATTCCTCTGCAGCAGAGACCCAGAAGGTGCTGTTCCCCTGTCTCATCCTGCTGGACTGGGATGTAACTTGGGTCTCAGGACAGAACCTGTGTGGGATCCTTCTACCACCGCAGCAACAGTATTGTAGCATGCCCTCAAAGCTACTTCTGCCCAGATATGATCAGGGAGCCAGGTAATTTAATGAGGGATCCTCAGCATTACTTGTTCGTATGGTTTGAAGGAAGAGACCTCCCCCTTTCCCCTGCTTGATAGCACTCTCCAAACTCCTTCCTTAATCTGTGCCTGTCTATCTCATGTGGGCCTTTTGGGATGTACTTTTGTCTAAGGGGAAAGCATGAAAAGCTGGGACTTGCCGAGAACTAGTGGCCTTCTGTGAAAATGGCTGAACGTGGCAGCTGAGACTGACACCTGTGAGACGCTCGTGGTGTACCTGCGGCCTGCTGTGTTGTGTTGTGCCTGGCAGCAGGTCTGAGCAATTCTGGCTTTCTATGTGTTGAAAGCAACAACAAAACAAGCCCAGTGGTGGGACAGGCCTGCAAGGGTTTTGGTAAAAATCCGACATTGACAGTAAACGTGAAGACCTCAAAACCGGTGAGGCTGTTATCTTGCTTTAATTTTAAAGTATTAAAGCATACGATGGGATGATGACCCCCTTGCCCTGCCACAAGAAGAGGTCAGCTTGCCTCGCCAGGAGCAAGGACCTGAGAGAGGGGAAGGAAAAGCCCCTTCTGGTGGTTGTGTCTCCCTCCATTTTCTAGGAGTATCCTGAGGAGTATCACGACCCCTGAGATTCACCCGGACCAGGCCGCAGGCGTGAACCCGCCCCGGTGAGCGGCGCACACGTTCCCCCGCCTTCCCCCCCCGGTGCTCCCGGGATAACCCCGGCATGCCGCCGCCCCGCAGGTGGGGCCTGGGCCCCCAGATGGCGATTAGGGCGAGCAGCGACAGCTTCCCCCGCTCCGCCTCGCCCCGCCCTCCTCCGGACCGCTAGGGGGCGCTAGCGGCGGCGCGGCCCGCCTCGGCGCCCGCGGAGGCCGCGCGCATGCGCATTGGCGGGAGTCCCCGCCCCCGCTGCCTTGTCCCCTCCCCGGCGACAGAGCGCGGGGCGGGCGTCCCCTGCCGCAAGGGCTGCCGGTCTGTCGGCGGCGCGGGGGCGGGCGGCCGGCCCGGGGCCCGGACATAAGATGGCGGCGGCGTTGCTGGGGAGGCGGCGGCGGCGGTTGCGGCCGTGTGGGCTGTCGCGGAGCGCGGGCGGTGCGCGGCTCTGCCCGGGCTCGCAGGGCGGATAGAGCGGGGCCGGCTCGGCGGGAGCGGGGCCGCCATGGGCTCCCAGGTGCTGCAGATCCTGCGCCAGGGCGTGTGGGCGGCGCTGAGCGGCGGCTGGTACCAGGACCCGCACCAGGGCGCTGGGGTCAACGCGCTGCACCTCTACCTGTGGCTCTTCTTGCTCGGCTTCCCCTTCACCCTCTACATGGTGAGTGAGCGCAGCCCGCCGCTGCGCCTTGGGGGGAATGGTGCCGGCCTGGGCCTCGGGGCTGGCGGGCCTTGCTGGGGGGGGGGGGGCACCCGCCTCAGCGGCGGAGGGGAGGCCCCGGGGCGGGCGGGCAGGAGCCGGGGGGCGGGAAGGGCCGTGGGGCCGGGGCCGTCGCACGCGCGCCCCCTGCCCGCGGCGCCGCCCGCGCGCTGCCGCTGCTGTGCCGCCCCGGGGCCTCCCCGCCGCCGCTTTCCTCTGCCGGCGGACCCGCGGCGGGCCCGGTAGCCGCGGTGGAGGTGGGCCCGCGAGGCCGCGGCGTTTGGGAATGCACGGACCTGTTACCGGGGAGATTTGGGTGGGCGCAGCGTGGCTTCAGTCGCTGGCGCTCTGCCTTCGTTTTGCTGCTTGTTTTCCTTCAAAACTGGGCATAACTCTACTGGCTTCCACTGCAGGTCTACCGGTAAAAAGCACAGTTTCTGTAGAAGCTCTCAGATCTAGTCAGTATTTCTGGCTGGCGGCCCTGTCGCTTTCTCTCCTGACTCTTGAGCCTGGGGGAGGAATGTGCTTCAGGGTCCATAACCTAGAAGTTTATGTTGCCATAGCGTAGTGTACTGTGTGCTGGCTGGCAGCGTATCTGGATTGTATGTTGTTGACAAGAAGTTACTTTTGCGTGTTTGCTTGTGTCCAGGTTTTAGTATGCTTGGTTTGGGAGAATTGCTGTTGAATATATCTTTGTATCTGACACTTCAGTCGAACTGTTAAAATACTAACCTTTAAACCTAGAAATTTCCTTGACATTTGGACTTGGAAATAAATATAGGAGAGGTGTGATCGGTTATGAGAAGAGGGGACAGTTTCCTGTTGGCCAGTGCTTTTCTTTCTGTGCAAGTTTTGTGTGGTTGCTGAAATACTAATATTTCACTTCAGATTTCTCAGTAGGAAAGTGTGAGCACACTACACGTGTCGTGACCAGTTTTGAGCAGACAAGGTAGAATGTAATTTGCAAGTCTGCCAGGTCCAGGTGCTGTGACAACTTAAAGTAGAAACTGCTTTGTGAAAAAATGTGTTAGTGAATGAAATCTTGAAGGAAAAACCCTGTCTGAGTGCAGTTGCAGAGATTGAGAGCTCTGGGGTCAGGCATTTGCTTTGTTAAAAAGCAATTTGTAAGACTACAGTCTGAAACACTTCATACGAAGAGATAGCTAATGTGCAAGAGGAGGCTACAGGCCTGTACGGTTAGTTTGTAATTCATATTACTGTGTCTTGGAAAAAGTAGCTTCAAGGCTTTTTGTTTGAAAACTTCAGACTGCTGGCAAGGAGACTGTAGACTGAGACAAACTGCTTTTAAAACCAAAGTTAATGTGACAACAGCTAGATAAAACTTTCAACTAAATGGATCCTTACTAAAAAAACTGTGAATCTTTGTCTATTCAGAATTCTGCTGAGTATGGGAAAAGGAGAGTCCTTTTGGTCTCAAATTTAGCTTTTTTTTTTTTTTTTAAGTGCTGGCCCTCTCCTTTGACATAATAATCTATTTAATTAGTACTGCCTTGCTGAGAAAGCTGTTCATAAAGGTGTGGTGAGCTATATTCTGCAGGAGGCTTTTGACAGTGTACTGATCTATATTGTACATAGGTCTTTTGACAACTGATAAATCTGGACCAGGATTTGAGTCTCCTGCTGCTCTGAAAGCAGCAGTTAAGCTTCTGTTGCCCATACTATGGGGTAAACTTCAGTGTTGCTTAAATTTTTTCTTTTCCTGTGCAAAGGGAAAAGATGGGCAAAAGCAAGCTGCTTCAGGTTTTGTTGAGGTCAGAGAAAATCTCTTGCTTCATAGCTCTGGACAAGTTAAAGATGCAACAACAAGTGCCAACTTCCCTGAGAATAAGTAGGGAGATTAGTCACAAGTTAAAGCAGATTGAATCATATTTGGCTGTTTTCCCTCTTTCCACCCTTTGCAGTTTAAGTGTTGTCTAGACACAAACTAAACAGGCAGAACTGTGATGGTCATCTTAGCTCTTTAGCATCTCTTAAGCTCTTTTTCAGAATAAAAAGCAGAAAATGTTGCATTGCTGTAGGACATACATAAGGAAGCAGAACTTGCTTAAAAAAATCTTAGGTAATCGTAATCTGAATTCTGAGCATGGCTCACTGGTGTGTAGGAGGGAGTTTCTAAGCTAGCTTCGAATGACTTGTTGCTGGCAGACAATCCCATGTATTTAAAAAACAAGGTATATAGAAAGACTTAGAATGCTTGTAGCTTTTATATTGCTTATAAAATTTCCTCACATAAGGAATTCCAAGATCATAGTGTTGCTTTGATGCATTGGGACAGCAATAACTGTAGTTATTCCTAAGTTGTTTTGTAGCAACAAAGGCAAAAGAATCACTTAAGAATTTCACTTGTAGCTGGCTCTCAAGGCTGAATTCATTTTACAGTAAGATAATCACTTTTTTCAAATGTTATTTAAATCCCAACAGGAATGGAACACTTAATGTCTTTTGGATATGATAATTGAGATGCACTTATTGCTTAAAGACTTGGTTTATTGCACCCAACGTTTCAAATCTTTCGTCTGTGCATTCCTTCTATTGATCCCGTATTTTCAGAATGGAATCTGGTAATTGTTGTGGCCAGCAAGTAATACCATAAATCTGTGTGTTTCTTTGCACGTGGATGCCAGTGCTGTTAGGGTTGATGGGTTTAACGCATAGTGCAAATCAACTGAAGAAATTAGCAGTAGAATTCAGCCAGCCTTTCTTCCTTGGTCCCTCATCTGCCTTCTGAGCTTAAGCATGTGAAACTGAGGTCTGTACCCTGTGTGAAGGAGAAAAGACAGATGTATAGACAAATGTATCTATATATGTATGGATATTACAGATCCAGATACTTTTCTTTTTCTCGTGTATTTAGCTTAAGGACTTAACCTGTCCTCAGGAAATGTGTCAAAAAGAAGAGTGTAGATAATGAAGGAATTGGGGTGTAGAGGAAGAGAAATGTCAGCTTGAGTGAAGCTGCTTGAGTCTGTACTCTTGGATCTGTGGCTTGGCAGGATGCATACAAAAATACTGCTTTCTAGACTAGTTAAATCTATCCTGTTTGGATATTTGTATTCAGTAACAGACTCAACTGTGCTTGTTGATCTGCATATCTGTCGTAAGAGCTGATCCCTGTTTTTACTCTAGTCCAAAACTCAAGTTGGGAGAAGAAAATATGGGGAAACTGTACAACTAGGTTGTAAAATATAGTGGTTGAATTGGAAAAAATACCGTAAATGCAGAGGCCAATGTTATGCATCAGTGTTGCAAGGGGGAGGGGAAGAGAGGAGGCTGCTAAAGCACTTCCCCTAGTCGGAATGCTGTTTCAGCCCCACCACGCGCGCAGGAGGGGGTGAAGTCTTGGCTCCAGCACTCAGGGAACTTTGCCAGTGACTGAAGAGAAGCCAGGACTGTACCTTGCTTGGGGTGATGGGCTCATATGTACCTACAGAACTTGTCTGTCAAAGTCAAGCTCGTTTAGACAACAGTTCACTTAATAGGCACTTGATTTCCTGACTTGTGTACATAGTTGTAGAAGTAGGTCATATAAATATGTCTTCATGTGAAAGTCTCTTTTCCAGTGAAGTTTCTGAAATAGGTGCTGTTTCTCAAACTAAGAGTTAAGTACCTGAAGTTGGGTGCATAATGAGAATCCCTGGTGTCCTGCATTGCTCTAAGCCACATCTAGTTTCTTGGCTACTCAAGTTTCATTTGTACACCTTGAGGTTTCAGTCCAAAACTAGATAACTTGTAACTGAACATGCTTCCTGGTAACAGCAGTTCTTAAGGGCTCTGGCTGTTCATAAACAAAAAATGGTGACAAAACTACATCTGCTGTTTCTTTGCTCTTCTCCAGAATGAATGTTTCTGTAAAATACTGGCCTCAAATGCTTGAACTTGAGAGCATTTTACAAGGCAACTGTTGCTGCTTAATAAATGTTTGATTGATATCACTTTTACGTAAGCACTTGCAATCTGATTTAGGTTGGGAGACTTTCCTATGGATGTTCTCCAACAGGTAACACCTACACATCTGTTTTTGAAAATAATCTGGAAACTTCGTTACATCTGTAGTATCTAGCTAAAGCTAAATGTGGTTAGGTAAGATCCATAAAGTCTTTGTTTCTTCATAAGTATGCAGCACAGCCTGTGATCAATGAAATTCCCTCTGATTCCTGGCATTTCAGTATTTGAAATGTTGACTCAAGATACAGTGACCTTTGTAGTTCAAATTGGAATATTTCAGTCCTGTAACTAGTGGTCTGAGGTTTCTTTTCTGTTCTAGGCTGACCACTGGATTCTAGGAGTGCTTAAAGCTTTTTCTACCTATTCTTTCACAAAAGGTGTGCTGTGACACAGCTAAGCTGACCTACCAGCCAGCAGCAGCTCCCAGAAAGGACAGTCCCACTCCTCAACTGTGCATTCCTGCATCTTACCTTTGTCCACATGTATAGTATGGATTTCATAAGTTGTCTTGAAAGGTTTAATTTTGGAAAGTAACTTCTGAGGGAAAGGTGGTAGAAAATCAGTGTCCTTCCCTTCACCCTCCATCTTTGAGAGTACTACTTAACTTCCCTTTAAGATTTAGGGAAATACTTTCAGCTATGAGTTTATCTAATGGTTGGGTTTGTTCAGCCGTTAGATGACTGAAGTTTTCAACAGAATGTAATTAAAGCACGAAGTTTTTGTGTGGTCATGCCTAGCTTTTTCTTCTCTCCTACAAGAGCTTCAGTTGTGACTACTACTGTTGAGTGTATGTTTTCTTTTGGTGCTAATGGAAATGACTAGAGATGTGCAGTAAAATGGGATGTTCTCTGAAATTCTGTTGCAGCTACAGACTTGTAGCCAGCTGGTGTCTGCTAACAAGCTCTGACCTGAGGTTTTTGTCTGTTGTGCCCAATAAAAATGCCTTTGTTCTTGTGAAAAGAACTGAAATGAGGTCTAGCTGCAAATCTGTAGGACTTGGATTTGTATGTCAATCTTGAAGATGATACTGTGTAGGATGCTCAGTTATGCTGGTGAGAGACTTGTCTCTCAATTGTGGTAAAATGTCAAGCACAGTTTAAAATACTAATCTCACTTTTACTTGCACTGGCTTGTGGATAGATGACCCCAAATGGAAGTTGAACGCTTTTAAGTTTGGCAAAGAAAAAAGAGAAAGCACCAGTAGTTTAAGTTGGGTTGCAGTAACTCTTTCTTTTGAGGCTGGAATGCAGGTGAGTTACTGGCACCAGGGGTAGCACTGCTGTACCACAGCATGAGACTTAATGTAAAGTATAATTGGACAGCAGAATATGCCAGACCTGCTAAAATTTCTCCTATTCCCAGACTATATGCCCCATCCAGAGAGGGGTAACTACTAATAATATGAAGAGTGAGAAGTAGTGCATTAATTTATCTTATTTTTAGCTTTCTGCAATCCAGTGGAAACAGGATGTGAGGAAAAAGTACCCTTTAATTTTTTGTTGGATTTGCTGCAAGTTGCATGAGGTGTTTTACTTTTTTCCCCCACTTGTTCTCAAAGCTTTCCTTTGCAGAACACGATGCATAGAATTTGAATTCCACAAGATAAACTGGATAAACTGCGTGATCTCGATGCTGATGGAGAGGAGGGGAGAAATTGAAGAGCTCGGGAGGTAGAAAAGTATAGGCTTGTCTTTTATAGGCTAATTCTAGCTTTTGTCATCTAGTGTTAAACTGGCTCTTCTGCTAATGGTTCTTGTAAAAGACAGCGAGTTGAAGTTGTGTTTGTGATTGAGTCGCAGACTGCTTAGCAGGTACAGGAAGCTCATACCTTTTTGCCAAAGTTAACGGGCTTGCCCTTGCCTGCAGGGAGCTAGCTGCCTCTGAACTTCCTGGAAGCAGAAGTACTGCATTTCTTGAGGAAACCCTAATAGCATTGCTTCGGGGGGGGGGGGGGGTTGTATGGATGTTATTAGCATCATTGTGTCCCCTGATTGCTTACTGATGCTGTTTTTAAATAGCTTTGTTTCCACTTTGTCCTCCTGAGGTGGTGCTTGGTAAGTGAATCTCCCTATCCATTTAGGGTCTTGTCCAGCTCAGCATGCAAAGTATAAGTTAGCATACCTCAGCTTAGTTTGCCTGTCCTACTTCAAATGTTATATTAGGTGTGGACTTAACTTCTTTGGGAGGAAAAGGTAGGTTAAACTTGATCTACTTAAGAAAAGAATCCTAATAAGTAACCTGCCTCCTGATTGATTCCAGACTCAATTATTTATACTCATTTGGCTTTAGAAATGTTATATTGATTATTTGTTTTTGCTTACTGCCAGAAGGTTAGCAGTCAGATCAAGGATTGCTTTTGTTCTGAAGTCAACAGTCAATACGATATTTACAAATGTTTGTTCTTTTATCCCCTTTACTAGTACAATATTTTGTATTTGGAGATCTCTTCAAACAGTGTTTTTGCTAAAGTCATAGAGTCATAGAATCACAGAATGGTTTAGGTTGGAAAGGACCTTGAAGATCATTGAGTTCCAACCCCCCTGCCATAGACAGGAACACCTCCCACTAGACCAGGTTGCCCAAGGCCACGTCCAGCCTGGCCTTGAACACCTCCAGGGATGGGGCCTCAAAAACCTCTCTGGGCAACCTCTTCCAGTGCCTTACCACCCTCAAAGTGAAAAACTTCTTCCTAATGTTCAATCTGAACCTGCCCTCTTCCAGTTTAAAGCCATTCCCCCTTGTCCTATCGCTACATGCCCTAGTAAAAAGTCCTTCCCCAGCTCTCCTGTAGGCCCCCTTTAGGTACTGGAAGGCCGCAATAAGATCTCCCTGGAGCCTTCTCTTCTCCAGGCTGAACAGTCCCAACTCTTTCAGCCTCTCCTCACAGGAGAGGAGCTCCAGCCCTCAGGTCATCCTCGTGGCTCTCCTCTGGACGTGCTCCAGCAGGTCCATGTCCTTCTTATGTTGGGGACTCCAGAGCTGGATGCAGTACTCCAGGTGGGGTCTCATGAGAGTGGAGTAGAGGGGCCAAATCACCTCCTTTGACCTGCTGGCCGCACTTCTTTTGATGCAGCCCAGGATACGGTTGGCCTTCTGGGCTGCGATTGTACACTGCTGGCTCACGTTGAGCTTCTCGTCAATCAGGACCCCCAGGTCCTTCTCCTCAGGGCTGCTCTCCAGCCATTCCCCACCGAGCCTGTATTTGTGCTTGGGATTGCCCTGACTCAGGTGCAGCACCTTGCACTTGGCCTTGTTGAACTGCATGAGGTTGGCTTGGGGCCCACCTCTCCAGCCTGTCCAGGTCTCTCTGGATGGCATCCTCTTCCTCCAGGGTGTTTATCTCACCAAAGAGCTTGGTATCATTGGCAAACTTGCTGAGGGTGCACTCGACCCCACTGTCCATGTCACCGACAAAGATGTTAAACAGTACAGGCCCCAGTACCAACCCCTGAGGAACACCACTCATCGCTGCTCTCCACTTGGACATTGAGCCGTTGACTACAACTCTTTGAGTGTGACCGTCCAGCCAGTTCTTTATCCACTGAGTGGTCCATTTGTCGAATCCATGTCTGTTCAATTTAGAGACCAGGATATCGTGTAGGACAGTGTCAAATGCTTTGCACAAGTCCAAGTAGATGACATCAGTTGCTCTTCCTTTGTCCACTGCTGCTGTAACCCCTTCGTAGAAGGCTTAAATTGTGTGACGAGCACTGTCAGTTCTCCTAGGACTAATAAGTTCTTGAACATGTAGAAATATTAATGTTGTAATCGTATTTCTTTTAAATGACTAAAACTAGCTTTATGTGCAGAATAGAAAGGGCTCTCTGTCTTATTCTGCAGTCGTGTTCCCATTCTGATTCTGCAAGATGTGTATGGGGTTTTGATCACCATAAAGATTCCTGTCTTGCAGTGGTCTGTATAGGGAGGGAGACTAGGTGTACAAGACAAGCTGGAATTCTCCTTAGGCTAGGAGGTCTAAAAAGACAGTTCACTTGTTCCTCTCATCTACTAAATTAATGTTTGTGCTGGGTAACAAATGCTTTTTAATACAGATTGTCCTAGATCTGTGTGTGTATATTTATGCCTGTTAGAATTTTATATCAACCTACATCATCACAGGGTTAAAGGAGAGGGATGCATTAAAATACTTGAGAATACAGTCTCTTCTTGCTTTTGTAAGAGGAGTGGTCTGTTTGTGCATGAAGACTAAGAGTCTATCTCATTTTGTTTAGTGACTGCCTTGGGGAAATGGCAAAATTACAAATATGAGTTAAAGGTGAATTAGAAGGGTGAAAGCCTTGAAGTGGTATCTGAAGTTTAACTAGTACTCTGAATGCTTCTTTTAAATAGCTGTTAGGCCACACTTAATATTTGTTGCTGAAGTAATTGATCTGTAAAAGCCTTATGGGCCTCAGCAAAAGTTGCATGAGAAGTCTTAACTCTGAGTGGAATTTCAAAAGTTGAGTTCAGGACTGAGGTTTTTCATGTGGCTTCTGACCACCTTTGAGACAGCTGAGAAATTTTCTTCAGAACATCTGTGTTGATTGCCTTTCCATGGGCATGTAGTGGTCTAGCACCAAGTTACTTAAGATCTTCCTTTTTTTTTTTTTATTCATAACAACTAATAAAAAATTATAGGGTGTCATACACAAAACCACGCTAGCTCTCAGTTTCCCCGTCTAGGTCGTACCTTCCAGTAGCCTGGAAAAAAAGAACAAGAGTTGCATTTGGTTTTCAAGCTCCAGTGATAGCTCTACTTAGCGTGCTGCTGTGGTGCTTTGGTATCTTGTAGTCTAACTGTTCCTTTTCTCTATGTTACTAAGCTTGTAGTAGTCTCCATATAAAATTTGGCTGTAGAGGGTGTGTGCTGAAACCTTCATTGTCAGTATGATTGATATTTTTTGGATGAAAG
Source organism: Vanellus vanellus (assembly GCF_965231255.1). NCBI lineage: Eukaryota > Metazoa > Chordata > Aves > Charadriiformes > Charadriidae > Vanellus > Vanellus vanellus. The sequence continues at coordinate 32,634,827 of NC_138911.1, read as the reverse complement.
AGACTGTTAAACTCTAGATAGCTTTATGTATTCTTATGGACACTTGACCTTGTGTTCATTAACTCTTTCTTACTCTTTTTTGAAAGGCCCTTCCTTCTTCCATGATGATAGTAGCTGTCTACTGCCCGGTGATAGCAGCTCTCTTTATCGTTTTGAAGATGGTGAATTACCGTTTGCACAGGGCACTGGATGAGGGTGAAATTGTGGAGAGGAATGCCAGTGAGCATATGGACAGAGGTGCAAAAACAGAACAAAGCAATGTTTCAGCCAAGAGGAAAGACAGCAATGGGCCCAGGTAAGGTGTCTGCTGATGTTTGTATACTGCTTCAAATGATAAACAGTCCTGTCTTCATCAGATGTGTAACTAGCATGGTGTTTGAAATAAACACTGAGGGATATAGGTGCAGACCTCTATAGTTCTGAAAGACTGTTTAAGTCTGGTCTTTAAAAGCAGACTTATTTATGTATTAGTTTTGAAATGATGGATTCATGTTAATTTCCTGGTTCCTTCCCCAAAGGAGTTCCAGAACAATATTGAAAATGCTGGAAGCACTGAAACAATAGCATGGAAAATGTGTGCTGATTAGGTCACTAAATACTTAATGAACACAACCAGTACAAGTCATCTTATTTCAGCAATAGACTAAGTTTTAAAAATCTGTCTGTCAAAGACCACGTACTACATGCTGAGTCCTTTATGACTAAAAGGAATGTCTGATCAGGCTTCAATTTCCTTAGTTTTACAAGAGCAGGAGTCAGATACAGTGCTTGACTCCAGTCGTAGCCTTAATTCAGGAGAACACTGTCCTGTGAATTTGGAAATTCTGGAATTGCTCAGCTCAGTAGTGAAGATGATGACTTTGAAGTACTGTCAATAGGAGGTGATTCCTTTCCACAGATCTCTGCTGCCACCAGCATAAAAAAAAACAACCCAGAGGTTTTCTTCTTCTGACCAGACTTCTTGGAGAAAGAAGAGCAAAAAATGACTCATCAACAAGGCCAACCTAACCAGTCTGATCAGACTATGGATGTGTTATGAGCTCTATTATCAAAGCCTCTGCCTGGCTCCAGATAATTGAGGCCATCTTAAGAGTTAGACTGCATGAAATAAATCCACCTTGAATTGTTAGCTTTTAAAGAAGACCTTTCTCTTGTCTGAGTTTCTGGTACTAGAGCCATGAATAATTTTCAAAGTGAGGCAACTAGTATGCTGTCCTGACTCTTAAAAGGTTGTGTATGTTTTATTTAAAAAAAGACAAAAACAAACCCAACAACAAACCTGGAAAACAAAACCCTGAAACTTTTACATGGAGACATGTGCTATCAGGAAATGTAGTTGAGAGAAGCCTCTTAAGTCTCTCTATCAAGATGCTTAAAGAAGGGAAGTGTTAAAGTGATGCTCTTCAAAATGCTTAGCGTGGAAGTAAAAGGACTTCACTGTGCATATAGGGTAGCTTCTCATGAGATGTCTTAAGTTCTTCTGTATCTGCTCTCAGCTCAGGTATTGTTAGTAAAAACAGTGTCTTAGATTCCTTTAAAGTTGATATGCAGTAACTTCTATCAATCTTTTATAACCTGACCCTTTTTCCATGTTGTTTTTGGTAATCGAACCTGCTGATTTTAATTGTGACTCCATTTAGATCGCCATATACCATACTAAAACTGTATTGAGCTATTTTGGCAGAAAGCTTGCCTAAATGTATATTAATGCTTATTCTGCTTAATAAAACTCATGAAAATAAACTAGTGGTCTGGTCTGTTTTAATGCAACTTTGCTAACGCATGTTTCAGCTGTGATCTCTTTTTTTTTTTTTTTTTTTTAAAGCCATGTAGCTTTTGCTTCTGAGACAGTAGCCAACACTTGCCAAGGGACTTCTTTCTACTAGTATTGTGAATTACTTCTGAATGTTTCAGAAGTTCTGTTTTGTCTAAGGAGGTGTTGACATGGGACAAATTATTACATTATAAGCATTTGTGAGCTCAGAAGTAGAGGTTAGTTTGATGCTGTGTGTCCTGCTTGCCAACTAAAGTTTCATTAACTTTTATATGATCCTTGTTCCCACTTTCAGGTCTCTTAACTAGAACTGGGAACAAGGTCAATGCAGAAATTACGGAGTTACTTTTTGGTAAGTGGGATGTACAGTATATACTAATCTTTGCCTGGAAGCTTACGAGAACTCTGGGATAACATTCAAACCAGTAGAGTGAATGTTTAATATTCAGCTGTCACCTTCTTAGCAAGTTAAATTGGAACACTAATAAAAAAAAAGTGCCTTGGAAGAAAGTATGTATGTAGGTGTTTTGTTTGGTTGTTTGTGTTTTTTTTTTTTTTTTTTTTAAATTCTGCTCCCCTAGCATAAGGTAGATGTAGGGGAGGTCTAAGCAGGCATACTACCTTAAATATTTGCGTAATCAGGATATTAGTTTTGATAGGTTAGGCTACAGCATGTGATACTGTGTGTGTATATATATAGTATAGTATGCAAATCTGTCCTAGCGTTTTCACCCCCCCACACACCCTCCCTGGGACCACTTTGGATATGAATATTAGTATTTTTGAAGGATTAAACAATAGTCTGGCTTCTGTTCAAAAGTTATGTTCGGGATTCTGTTTAGCTTCTAAGAACTGCTGTTCCTTCTTTCTGAAGATGTTTATCTGCAAAGTGGTGTTTTCAGGTATTTGTCAAATTGTGCTGTCACGTATAGGTTTAGGTGAACTGCTCATTTATTATTGATTCGCATTTGTTTGTGAATAGGATCAAACTCTGAGGGTTTTTAATCTTTTCATAAACTTTGGTATGCTTAAGCGAAGAACAGCTTACTGTTCGGTAAGAAATGCCTTGTTTGTTTTTTCCTCATCCTCTTTATAAAGCTGAAATTCTCTAATTAATATTTTGAGAGAAGCGAGTCTTAATTTAGAAATAGGAATGTGAGTTGTTGTCTTCTGTAACTTGTAGGGCAGTTGCTGCTTTCATACTTAAGGGGTGGTATTCATAATTCCTCTGTGAGGTTTCATGAAAACAAGCGATGGGGATACAGGCTTCTAATCTCACATAAAAGATAGAAGGAACAGTGCAAGTGTAATCTTTGGGTATTGGTGGACCCACATGGATACCTTAAAACAGTTAAGTCAGTCTTGGTTTTGAAGACATGAATATGGCTTCTTTCTTGTGTCAGTGACCATATGGTGGAAAGTATCATAAAGCATTAACCTGGTGACACTGCTTTCCCTGATCTCCATTAGCATGGGGGAGCTGTAATCATGATGCTACATGAATTTCACAGGCACTTCTACAAAATAAAACTGACAGCTGGAGAATGTTGCATCTTTGAATTACATATAGTCTACATAAACAAGTATGAGCAAGAGAAGTTAAAAAAAAAAAAAAGGTAATTTCTACAACTCTTGCCCTACCTTTGCTATTTCTTCTTGCAGTCTCCTGTGGCTAGCAGGCCTGTTCTTAAGCTTGGAGCTGTTTCTCATTTTTGACACTATAATTAGTGATTCAAGCTTTAAAGAAAACTTCTCTTAATACTTGAAACTGTTGAGGTCTAGCATTTGCGGTACATGCTGTGGCTCTTTTGTATTTTGAGAACTGCCTTCTGACTAGTTAACTTCCTATTTTAGTTGGAAATTAAGGGTAGAAGAAGGTGTTCAAAAGAAAAGAATAAAATTCTTCCTCTGCTTCTCCCTGAAATCAGAATTGCTCATTCCAAATTCTCTCTGGAAGTTCTAGTTCGAATATCAGATTTTAGTCAATCAGCCAAAGTCAGGTTTTAAACTTCTGAATTCATGTAGACTTACCACCTATTCAGACTTCCAGTTAGTCTCTGACACACTAAAGTAATATAGCTGCAGAGAGTGATTTTTAGGTAGGAGTTACTAATAATTAGAAATACTAATTTTAATTTGTTCTGTGCAGTCTCTAAATGCCTCTTCCACAGCAATCTCTGTTGCAGGTAGCTGGACATAATTTATTCAGTCTTCTCAATTTGTATAGTAGCTTAACTTCAGTTTGTTTGCTTGCAAACTGAAAAGCATAGCACGTGCTCTAAGGTATGAAGCCAACAAACTGTAAGAAACCGATAGCACAACTTAATAGCAGAAAGCAATGGCCACAACACTAGCAGAAAATAGCTCCTAAAGGATTCTACGTGCTGTTGTAGTTTACATCCTTATGCATACAATGATTAATCCTAGAAATCTGTACTTCCTGCTTGTTCCTGCAGTCTTTATTTGCTGTTCATTACTAGCTTTTGTTAATCCGTTAGTTTGCATGTGCTGTCACAGAATATAACATCTGTGAGTATAGTGGTCATGTTGGGTTGTGTTTCTGCTTATGCTGATACCTGTTGTTTCACTTTTAAACAAAATCATATCCTTCTCCCACCCTGGCTGACTATCCAGTTCTATGCATGACAGCTTATTCAAATTGACTTATTTTTCTACTTCATAGGACATACTTTAATCATATGCAGTGTTTCTGAATGAATTATTCAAACAGGAAAAAAGTAATCTTTTCTGAAAAGCGTTCTTTGTTTTATCTTCAGTTGTCATCATAATATATGCTGGACTTAAACATTAAGTGAGAATTTTTCAGTTTAGTCTTTAACTTCATGTTACATCCTTATGTGTTCTTAAAATGCTTACCTAAGGAATACTTTGTTTGGCTAAAGCTGGTGGAAATTATTGAAGCTGAACTCTGTGTATTTTTCTTTTTTTGTGTGGTTCTTACCTGGTTCTGCCTTACCAAATTGATAGTAACAGGTCAGAGAGGGCTCTGCAAACAGCCATCAATAAGAGCATGCTTATGTCTCACTGCTGAGCTGTACCAAAATGTTGGCTTTTCACTTTTTTTTTCCATGTGCTGGATTTGAACCATAATTGTTCTGCTAACTCATGGCTGGTTGTCTCTTAAGTTAACTTATTTTTACTGAAGTAATATATTCCTAACTTCAAATTGTCTTTTTTTTTTTTTGTCTGCTCTTTTGTTCAGGGGCCTCTTGTATGATCTAGAATGGTTCCCAAGGTTGTACCTTTACACCTCTCTGAGATGACAATAACTTGAAATGTCATGCTGCAGAATGAATGATATTTCAGGACCTTTAGCCTCCATACAGTTTGTTTGTTATATCCTAGATTGATGTCTATGTATTACAAAAATTATTAGGTGTTGGTCTTATTGCATGAGACTTCTGTGAGACTAGCTGTCTATTAAAGTAAGCCCTGTGGTGCTTCTGCCCGTTTCTGTCTCTTTCTCCAGAAGGGCTTCATCTTTAGTTTCTTTAGTCCAGATGGAGAAGGGTTGTGCAAAATGTTGGAGTGAACTTGCTGAATCACTGATTATTGGGAGGCAGTTATTTGTCTTTGGGAAGGAGCAGAGAGTGTCAGTGTCAAAATAAGCTGCAGTTACTTCTGTTCAGAAGTCTCCTGGATCAAGATGGTTAAAGAGAACTATATTGGGAGAGGAAAAAGGGTACCTCAACTTGTCCCTCTTTGCAATTAACAAACAGTCTTAGGTTGGATCCCAGAGTTGTAGTACCCAGCTCATTTCACACCCCATTGTCCTAATGGACAGGCCCAACTTGCTTTTGTTTCATAAATATCTGCCTTTGACAAGCTGAATTATGTTTTATTACAATTTGGTGATGTTGATCTAGAAAATACTTCCAAACCAATACTTATTAATCCTGAAAGGGTGAAATCACTAGGTATATATTGTACCTCAAAATATTTCTTGTTAGGGCCTGTAAATTATCAGAAGGGAAACTATTTTCTGGTAGCAAGAAGTGGTTTGCATCCCTGGGAGAGATACAATGTCCCTGTGTGTCTCTGCCGTTCCAGTAACTGATAATGTTTGGCTTTCTTGGTTAACCCATACTTACTTTTGCTCCTAGATCCAGTTGAAGAAAAAGATCTGGAGTCCTTTCCCTGATCTTTTTAAAGAGTTCTATTTAGTATTTTTTCTGTTGATTGATTTCTGGGTATTCTAGTTGGACAGATGATCGGAAAGTTACATGTATGTATAGACAGAGAGAATTTCATATGTCAGCATTTCAAAATGCCTTGTAGCTCCCAAGTCTTCACAATTTGTGTTGGCTGATGACAGTGGACTTTACAAGACAGGCGTTTCTGTGATAGTACATAGGGTGCTCCAGCTCTGACTGAGCTTCCTGTGTCAAACGGGCAGTATTCATCTGAGGGATATACTGGGATATATTTGAGCCTCTAATATTTTAAAAAAGAAAAAAATGTTTTGAATCTGTGCTCAGCGTAGCCAGACAAACTTCTGTTTAACTAGTAGGTTAATGTTTGTGGTTTTTTTCTTTGTTTCTCTTCTATGTTTCTCTCAGTGACCCTGGTGGAGGGATTGAGATGTCAGAGTTCATACGGGAAGCAACTCCCCCTGTTGGCTGTAGTTCACGCAATTCTTATGCTGGGATAGATCCGAACAACCAGGTAAGAATTAAAGCTACTGCAGTTGTTGCTTTAGTACTGCTGGCTTTGCATTCTGTAATCTTTGCTGTTTTTTTTCTTGTTATATTATATGACCTCTTTATTAGGGCGGCATAGCACTTTCCCAGCTGCATAGCTCTTGCTCATCCCATCTTATGTTCATTTTAGGAGCGGCAAGATTTTGTATGGCAGTTTACTGTCCCATCAGAAAGAATTCCCTTTTTCTCAATTAGCTTGCTTCTGATTTAGTAAATCAAAATGGCTCAGAGCATGGTCAGATAAGTACTAAGATCTGCTGTGGTGGGCTTCCTTCTTCCTTTTTGGTATCAGTGAGCCATTATATAGCTCAAGCTGTAATTTCATCCCTGTCTTTTAACTTTGTTTTCCTCCATTACTTTTGTTTAGTCTGTCTTAATCGGTAAACTTCAGTTGTGCTGAATTTGAGGAGGCTTCTGTTAAGTCGTCTTAGAATGTATCCACTGCTGATTGTCTCTTCCAATGCTAATTGGCTTTCTGAAAGTTATTAGTCCTGACAGTTCAGACTCTGCAGTCAAAAATGTTAATTTGCTAAAGTACAAAGCAAGATAAATTGGTAGAAATGGAAAGACTAAAACTGTTTAATTTTGGATGACCTCTGCAAGATCTTCGCTATTTTGATGCTTCAACAGGGGTGGGAAGAAAGCAATAAATAGGCGCTGCTGCACACCAGATGGAAGTGCTGAAGAACTTGGCTTTATTAGATTTTAATGCAACTTCATTATGCTCCAGTTGGCTTGGAACAACTTCCCCAGTGAAATTACATTTCCTTCTGTCTGCTAGATTTATGCATTCAGCTTCCATAGTGCTGCATGTGTTGTTCCTTCTATTTGGCTTGTGATGTTTAGCCAGTCATGGCTTCTTTCTTTAACCAACTCTTCATGAAGACGAGTAGATTGACTGGCCAGACTGTAAGGTTATGTTGACAATGAGCAATGCAGCATCATATTAAAGATACAGAAGCTATTTTTGAACGAGGTGGAAAACTTCGGTGTGGTATTATGGTATTGAATCCTTCTAATTCACTCTCTGAGCAAGCAGTATATAATGTAGTGCAGTGTTATGCTAATGTTGGTGTTTTATCTGAATAATGCTCTGTTATGCAGCATAGATACTCTATGAAATTTTCCCCTTTGAAGGGAGCAGCTATTTGGTAGTGTTCAAAGGAATAGAAAGTGATGGTCTACATAGGAAGACAGAACGAGGCTGGGGATCGTGTTTCTTTGACTGGCCTTGGAAATAAAAATATTCCAAACATACTAGTAACAGTAACAGCTTGTGAAGAAGCTCTGTGGTCTTTCCTGTGTACTTTAATGCTGACACTATGAAACAGTTAAAGCGACTGTGAACGGGCGTATAGTGTTTAAAATGTGTTTATGCTGATAAAATTGGTGCTCAGTAGTCCCCTGAGATTGAATTTGCAGCATCAAAAGGGTATGTGAACAGTAAGCATCTGAGTTCTGTTCATTTTTTTTGTATGAAATAGCTTTCCCATGCTGATGTATTCACATTCAGCTACAGCATTCTGCAAGGCATGTTACTGAAGGGAAAAAGAAAAAAAGTTGAAACATGGCAAAATGATCTACTATAAGCATGCATGACAGTGTAGTAAAGAAAATGCATTAAACAAGCTCCAGCTGCTTTTCTGACTTACATGTAGTAAAGCCGTTGTTCTTCTGTAGCATGGCTGAATAAAATCTGCTCACATCTTCAGATTACCTTCAATTTGCTGTGCTTATAGAGAAGAATTAGTGGAATTATTCCCTTTTTCCTGAGTCATTCAAACTAGGGATTTTTGAAAAACAGCATCCCAGTAAGTATACAGTAAAGTAATTTTTGCCATCGTTGTTATGTATTTTGGATTCAGATTTTTGCCTTTTGAGTGCCTTTCTCCTATCTTATCTCTGAGGGGTTTAATTATTTGACACATGCATTTTTGTGTATTATTTAGAGTTCTTAGAGAGAGGTGGTACTGGAAATATTATTGAAAGAAAGACTAAGTTCTCTTTAGCACCTCTGCAAAATAAACTGCTACAGATTACAGGACGTATGTAAAAAGACAGACTGCAGACCTAAACAGCTAGCTCATTTTTGTATGAGGAGGTACATGACTGCTGGTTAGCCATTGAACATAGCTGAAAAGCAGATTCTATAAATTTGAAATGTGATTGTAACTAATGTCCGAGAATAGTCAAGGAATACTGCACCGTCTTACAGTAACCAGTTTACTTGCTTTGAGGTAACTAATCTGTGTACTCAGAAACTCTTCAAATGAAAAATCACATTTGCAGGAATGAGAGGGAGGAATAAGATACAGTAAAATGATTAGGTTAAATTAATTTAAGTTTATTGAGTTGCCAGCAGGGATCACCCTGCCATATCCCCTGTTCATGCTGCTGCCACTGTCCATGTACCAGTGCTTAGGTTCTCGTGGTTATCTGGTCATTGGATCAACTCTGACAGACCTGGAAACTAACCCTGTTAAATATTTTTATCTTTTCCAATGGGACCAGTTTCTGGATTTAGCTTGGTGTTTAATATGTTGAACAGATAAGGGGTTTTTCATTAACATGGTGTTTTATTTAAGCATTTTAGGCAACCACGATCACATCCAGCTTTACAAGGGCAGTTATTAGTGTATCACCACACTAGTAGTTTGTTTCCACATTAAGTATTTTCAAGGAAAATGCCTGGATTAGAAAGGGTCTTTAAAATCAGCATAGTAACATCTCCAAGTATATTGGCTGTAAAACAGAATAATGCAGTGATATAGATGGATACATAATTAGATGCCTTGTCATCTCTCTTTGCAGTGGAAACATTCTGAGTCAGAAAGGATTTTATAGCACTGTGCTGTTGGATGCTATTGTGTCTCTGAAAATCTGTCCTAGCTGTATAGGCAAATGCATGCATTGCAGCAATAGGAAACAACAGTTGGGTAGTTGGTTTACAGCTTTTTACGTAATTCCCTGTTTCTAGGTTGCATCTGGGTTATCTCGTCTGGGAACAGCAGCAACCATCAAAGGTGAGATTTTTGGTTACTTCTTAAAATTACTTTACAGTAGCACTACAGATCACTGTTGTTTGCTATGTTGTTTCCAAATATTTTCTACCTTGTTCATCTTCAAAACTTTCTTGTGAGCTACGTACAACATTCACTAATTGGAAGAAATCTTACTTGGAATTGCAAATTGTGTGCCTAAAACACTGGAAGAGAATATCCTGGAATCCGTGCTCTGTTTTCCATGTAACAATTGTTTCTTCTCTTGCATGTAAATGTAGAGCCAAGGGGTTGGTTTGAATGGACTTTTCTCTACTATTCTGAGTCCTGTGCAACCAGCCACCCTTCTGGTATTGTATTTCAATGACTTGATTATTTCTAGTTGCTTGGCATCTAGCCAGAACATTGTCCAGGACAGCCCTTGTGAACTCCTCTGAGATGAAAAGATAAATTATTTGTAATATGCAGAGTTGCTATAGTGTAAATTTATTAGTCCAATAATAAGACAAAAGAAAATGAGATGTGAATTTTTGTCACCTTCCTTATTCTGCCTTGTCTTTATCTTTACAAGTATTTTGTTACAATCTACACCTCATTTTTATTGGCAACCATGCAAAAAGGAATAATCAAATAGATATATCTGTAAGACAAAAACAGTCTTTATTTCCATTGGGTTCTGTGTAAGGTACTTTTCCAGTTCTTCATAGAAGATCTGTGTGGTTGAATGAAAACTTTCTTATATACAAAATAAAAGAAATAGAGTAGACAATACTTACCTCTAAACGATAATAGAAATCTTGTGTTACTTGTAATTATTGTGGGTTTTTTTTGTATTGTAATTGTAATATTGTAATTATTTACCTTCAAATGAAGAAGTAAAAGCAATAGTCTTGCATGATAGGTGAGAAATCTGTGGTGTAGGTAGATGTATGTGTTAATACTTTGAGCACTAGTACTCTTTTTTTCTTCAAATTCACAGGAGATACTGACACTGCCAAGACCTCTGATGATATCAGTTTAAGTCTTGGCCAGAGTTCTAGCCTATGTAAAGAAGGGAGTGAAGAACAAGGTAAAATTTCCTCTTCTGCATATTAAACATGGTATTTTGTTACCAAAGACCCTTTACTTAATATGCTAAATAAATTCATGCAATTTGTTGATAGACTTTAAGAAAGGTTATCTTGAAGCTTTCTGTTTCCTTTCTTAATTACTGTAAGTTCCTGGGATGCATAGCTTGAATATTTTTAACTTTATTCTTTGGCTCTGTGTTTCTTGTTCTGGTATCTTCCAGCAGGTAATAAATATTTACTGTCCCCTTAATGCTGAAAGATAGCTAGCTTATGTGTCTCTAGATTGTCTCTCTCATACTGAAAGTGGCCTGCTGTTCATGGACTTCATTGTAGACTTAATTTGTTTTGCTTTCCAGCACAGCCAAATGATTATTTTTTTTTTTTTTAACTCAAGTGTGCATGTCTGTAAAGTAAATAATCCTGTGAGGTGTTCTTTGTTTCTGGAGCTATAGACTGCTTCTAATATGCAAGCTATCAGAGTTTTGTAATTGGTTTTTCCTACTATGTAAGGAAACTGCTAGCTTGTATTCTTCCATTGTCCAATTTTGTTTCAGATCTCATTTTTCATTTAGCTTCATTGCAAGGAAAAAATCTTCTCAGACTAAAACAGAGCATAAAATTGCAGGGAAATCTTGTTTGCTGATTTTAAAGTACCTGGTAATTAGCAAGACGTTCACTCTGGGGATACCATAGTTCATTTTGACCAATTTCATTGGACTGATTCAGTCGTTACGGTGTGATTCAGTGCAGAAAGTATGTTTGAAACAGAGGATTACAGTTGACTGTGCTGTTGTAATAGACAGCAGTGTTCTACTACTTTCAGCTGACTAACCGAAGTCTCTTAAGTTACACATGTGCAAATGCACTCTACAAACATTTAGCAATTTTAGTAACTTAACTTGGCCTCTAGATCTTCTATTCTTAGTGACAGTACCAAAAATGAAAGTAGCCTGACTTTCAATGCTACCTGCAGGTGGACACTTTTCCAAGAGATCGCTTGTGATGGATAACAGAAACAGTTGTTCTGACCAAGAGCTAACAGCAAATCCTCATGATTTGCTTTAACAGCACCAGTTTCAGAGGTAGTAAAACTCAGTAACTTTGTAGGGAGTTTCATTATAGTACCAATAGACTTGTGCTGCTGCCTGTATCCTTGCTAAGTATGAGGTTACTTGGTATCTGGTATGAAAGATGATTTTTGTTGAGTTTTTTTGACTTCAAAGTTGGTGGGGTTTACTGTGTTTTCCTGAATAATTTTTAAGTTTATGTGGAAAAAGTCCACTGCATGTAGGAAATCAAACAAAAGGCAGGGTACCCTTTTATAATAAAGAAACTTTGGGGTACATAAAAACATTAAGTCTGAGACATAGGAGCAATAGAGGAGGTTGGGGACTTGTCAGAATTATGTTCGCTCTTGTTAGCTGCTAAGATTAAGTTGGTGTTGATGGTTTCTTTTTTATTTAAAAAAAAAAAGTTTGTCAAGTTTGCCCAGATGGTAGGAAATCTTTTAAATGACAATGCGATTCATAGTACTTGCAAATGGATTTGTCAGTTTATTTGCTTTATCTCATATAAACAAGCAGTTGTAAAATGGACTGTATAACTTACATGAACATTTTACATGAATATTTTTAAATATGTGCTTAAACAGATTTGGCAACTGATCGGAAGCTTTTTCGTCTGGTGTCGAATGACTCGTTTGTCTCCATCCAACCTTCATTATCCTCTGGACAGGATTTGCCAAGGGACAACAGTGACAAAGTGTGCCTCTCGAACAACCAGCTTGTGGACCAGTCTAAAACCAGTGCATGTGACACAGAAGTAGCTTCGCTCGTAACTCTGCATTCTCACTCCTATAGGAAGGATCATAGACCACGAGGTGTACCAAGGACTTCAAGCTCTGCTGTTGCTTTTCCAGATGCCTCACTAAATGACTTCCCTCTCTATCAACAAAGACGAGGACTAGATCCTGTGAGTGAGTTAGAAGCTTCCAAGCCCCCTTCTGGATCCAGAGAGTCCTTGGCTGAGAACTCTTGCATTTCAGGAGTTTTTCAATTAGATGACATTCTGAAAAGTAGCAGCCCTCAACCATTGGCTAAGAGTGGGAAGAGCAAATCCTTGAAAGCAGACAAAAGTGTGGACAGTCTGAGAAGCCTGAGTACTAGAAGCAGTGGTTCAACAGAAAGCTACTGCAGTGGGACTGATCGTGACACTAACAGTACCATCAGTAGCTATAAAAGTGAACATACTAGCTCAACACATATAGAAAGCGTGTTGTCAGAGCATGAGGAGGAGTCTCCTAGAGAAGAGAGAAAGGATGGTAAGAAAAAGGATTGTGGTGTTGACTCAGAGGATGACAGTAGTTCTACTACTGACAAAAGGACTAGTAGCGAAAGGACTGCTGTGGAAGTGAGCGCTAACAGTGGTGTTCAAGAGGTAAAGGGTTCTAGTGCATCTGATGAGATGCACAGTCAGAAAGGTCTTGGTGCCTCTGCTTCAGAAGAGGCCAATAAGAACCCACATGCCAATGAATTGACTACGCAAGCTGACAGGCCACCTGGGAAGGCTGCTGAACAAAGAGATGAGCAGAGTGAGAAACTAGCTGTGTTAGTAGATTCAAGAGCTTCTAAAGAAACAAGTGGAAAGCAAAAAGAAGGAGATGTCCGACCAAAATCTTCTAGTTTAATACATCGAACAGCCTCTACCCACAAGTCCAGCCGGAGGAGGACAGGAAAAAAGCGGGCTAGTAGTTTTGATTCAAGTCGGCACAGGGAATATGTTTCCTTCCGAGGTGTATCTGGTACTAAACCTCATAGTGCTGTGTTTTGTCATGATGAGGACTCCAGTGATCAAAGTGACTTGAGCAGGACGTCAAGTATGCAGTCAGCTCACCAGTTCAGCAGTGATAGCTCTTCCAGCACCACCTCCCATTCATGCCAGTCTCCTGAGGGAAAGTACAGTGCTCTAAAGACCAAATATGTTTCTAAAGAACGTGGGGGCACGGACCCTGAAAATGCTCACAAAACCCATGTAAGCTCTGAAGGAATTAGCAAAAAGCGATCTACACGTCGGACTTCTAGCACAAACAGTGCCAAGAATCGTGCCAGAGTATTAAGCCTGGACAGTGGTACTGTAGCTTGTTTAAATGACCCAAATAGTTTAATGGCACCAGGTAATATAAAACAGTTAACCACTTCAAAATCTGATTTGGAAGCCAAAGAAGGAGAGGTGCTAGATGAGCTATCTCTGTTGGGAAGGGCTTCACACTTAGAGTCAGTCACTCGTTCTAGGAATAGCTTACCAAGCCAGGCTACGTTTCCTGAAGGGGAAGAGCAAGAATCAGCAAGTGGAGGTAAGTAAATGACCTACCAGAAGTACCTTGCTGTCTTTTGTTAACGAGTCTGGTATCTATGACTGAGGTTACAGCTATACTTAGGCATCTTCCTTTTTCTCTGTTCTTGCCTAGTAAAACTGACAAAGCATTTCCTTCGTAGTCTCTTGGAAGAGCTACAGAAATGGGAGTTGAATTCGAACAAATGTTATGAAATCTGTAGGTAGATTTGTTATGGGTTTGTAACTGACAGTCTTTGCTAAGCAGAGTTATATCTTTAAATTATGTGTGATCAAATCAGACCTGCTCCATTGTATTACTCAAACTTCATATTATGTGTACTGTTTTAAAAGTTAACAATAAAAGAGAGACTATTTTGTTTGAAAGATTGTGCAATTTAGAAAATTGGGAACATGGAAGTGATTGTTTGAAGTTACTGCTGCTTCTTAGATGAACTCTCTGGAATGGCTTGAGGAAGTATCAAAAAAAAATCCCCAAACCCTTACCATGCTGCCTTGAATTGTTCACTCTTACGATGGTCTAGTTACTAAGCTGAATTCTCCTAGGGATTTGATTTTGCTTAGCCTTGCCATTGTTGGCTAGACAGTGTTGTTTACTTTGGGTTGGTGTGGTTTTTTTTTTCCTCGTTATGAGAACACAATAACCTTCCTGTGCTGGAGAGGAATGTAGCTTCCTCTTACTTTCTATAACTGTTGCTTTGCTTGGTGTAATGTTAGTACTAAGCTTACCTGTAGAAGCTGATATTAATATAGATTAATAGGGGCATTTAAAAAAAATGTTGGAGCTCTTAGTAGTTTTTTGTTTATCACTCTTTTATGATGTTTCAGTGTCTTTTCTTGGTTAGCCATATTGATTGCCTTAACTGGAAGTCTTTTTGTGTCATGAAAGACAAGTGGGTTTAAAATATCTTTGCAGAGCATTATGGGATTGCTAATTACCTCAGTCTGACATTTGGGATTGTTTGAGGGGAATACCTACCAGATAATCTGGTTAGCTAAGCACACAAATGCTTCATAAAATTGTGGTTTAGATCAGGACATAGATATTTTTAAGAAATTGAAGCAAACTTACTGGCCTTGTTATTTAGACTGCTTAAGCAAAGTATAGTGACTCTTCCATCTTAAAAGGAGAGACTTCCAACTCAGTGACATATGATGGGTAGTTCTTCTCTTTATTCACTCTTTTTTGTTTGTGTCGGGTTCCCCCCCCCCCCCCACTGACATAAGAGCAAACTCTAAAAATTAGTACAATTTCTTTGGGGGGGGTGGGGTGTGCGGAGAAGTGTGCTACACTGAATTTCAGCTGTGTATTGATTACTGATCAAATTTGACTGGTTTACAGTTAGCTCAGGCCTATTTAGATGCTTTCACTTAAAAAGAAAAAAAAAATCATCTGCATGTATTGGTACTTTCTGTCTTTCCGTTATTCCCAGTAACAGAGTTCTGCAGTAGCTTTAGTGAAAGAGTCCAGGTTGCTCTTTAGTACTAACTCTGCAAGTGAAACACTTAAAACATATTTTATTATGCCTTGTTAAAGTGACAGCTCTTTTTTGTCTACTGAGAGTAATTTGCCTAATAAAAGGTCTGCTTTATTTATTTACTGTTTTGATTCTATGCTGTCCTTCGCACAAGATTTAATTTCATTTTGGTTTATGTTATTACAGCTTAAAACTGTTAAGGTTTTCTCCTTCTATGCAAAGGAGGATTAATATACCTTACCTTACAGAACCTGTCAGACTTTATATGCGCTCGCTAGTTGTCAGTAGTCTGAAAGAATAAGTGCATGACTGACTGCTGTATATTGCCAAATATTTTCATTGCTGTTTTAAAGAGTGAAATGTAGGGAAGACAAACCCTACCACATTTAAAAGCAATCTTAAAGATACAAATCTGTAGCAGCTTAAAGCAGGGAAGTCTTGCTGTCTTTCTTGCTGAATTCTTTTCAGTTTCCCCTTTAAACTTTGTGTAAATAATGGACATTTTGAAGTTTTTAGTATTTTTGATAAACAGTGAGCACCCAGGTATTACTTGCCCATGGGTTTCACGCTGACTTTTAAGAAGCAGTCTAGATTCAGGTTCCCCAGATTTGTCGACATCATATGAGTAATAACAGTTGCTGTATCTTATGTTTTTTATTACCAATAGATTAGGAAATACTTCCTTTATAATTGTAAGAAATTAATGTCATTCTCCTGTTTTTGAAAGCAGAACAAAAGTCTCACTTACTTTTCTTTAGCATTACTTAAATATTTATGCAGTGATGTCTAGCATCAAGTGAGTAATTACTTTGAACTTATCTGTTCATGATCAATCTGAATAATTTCTTTGTGTTGTCCTTCATTTCTACTGTTTTTTCTTTTGTGTGTCTTGGGTTTTGGTTGTGCTCTCCCCGCCCTCCCCCCCCCCCAATTTATAGCTTATATTACAAGTTTTGCAACAGATGTATCTTTAATTGTGGCTTTCTTCTTTGGGCTTACCTGTGACTAATAGTAATCGGAGAAAATGTTTTAATTTTTTTAGAATCTCTAAATTGCTTTATATTCAGTATTTCCCACTATTGAGTTGTCTCCACCTTTTGGGAGTGTTTTTAAGACATGTGTAATATAAATAAACATCATATGTGTGTATGTATATAGAAATTATTTGAGAAAATTAAGAAGTTCTATTATTTACATGTAGCGGATGATTTGCAGCGTAAACTTGGTTCAGATTTTCATAAGATCAGAGAATATTGGTTGGGTGGGACTTTTACAAGTTGTCTGGCCCAACCTCCTGCTGAAGGGATTATTTTGTATAATGATTTTTTAATTTCAGTGACTGCTTATGATAACTTTCTGAAACAAGTAATTAACAGATGCACTCTGGATAACCAAAAGACTGATATTAATACCGCCTCCTCTTATTTAGTCACCAGCTTTATGTTCCTAGACTTCAAATATGACTTAAATCAGTAATTATAACTTCATTTTATCTTTAAGTCTTTAGGGAGTAAATTAAAAAAGTACATTCTTACTTCTTTGTGTAACTGTTAAAGTGTGTTTCATAATGGATATGGCCTTTAGTAATCTTGTACTGAGCAGGATGCTATACAAATTTGTACATCTTATACTTCAGCAGATACAGCTTAGCAGTTTCGTTTCTGTTTTATTATGCCAGGAAGTGGTGAATGACTCAGTTTTTACAAGGTAACCTGTGCATTTGAATAGAAATTGCAGTTCATTAAAATGCAGACAAACAGCATTTGAAAATTGTGTAATTAAATACCTGTGGTGGATGTATAACAAAAAAAGGAAGATGTCTTACAATAGTTGTTACCCTCATTTAACTATTCAGCCTCTAAAATTAGCTAGTGAATTGATGGGTTATGGGTTAGATGAAGTTGTTTAGATGTCTAAAAGTTTGCCTAGATGTCTAGTGGTATTTCTACAATACCACCTTGATACTCTCCTATGCGTGGTTCCTGTCAGACGTATGCTATTTCTGGATTGCTGTCTGTAAAGATTTAAAGAACCAACATAATGCCATATATGACACAGTGATGTTTTGTGAAACTTGAGCTGACCTGAAAAGTCAAGTGTTCTCCCCCAGTTCTATATTAATTGTAAAAGATGCACCCTTTAAGTTCCTACTTTCTTTTATAGCTTTCTGTAATTTAAGATTTATTTAGTTACTTTAAGTTCTTGAGTTACTCTTTTGTAAATAAAACTGCAAGTAATGTAATGTGTTTTTCCTTCTGTGCAATGCATTGTGATATTGAAGTAACAGCTCATACTGTTCTGTGTTTTGTGGTCTGCAATACATCTCTACAGGCAGGCAAAATAGAGGTTTGTGAGCTTGGATTAGAGTCTTGTATTTCATATGGCATATGGAAACCTGTTCATCTCTTCAGTGCGTATGTATTTGTACATATATGCTCAGCGTATCTGTAATCATTAGACAGTATTCTCTCCAAAGTTAAAAGTACAATTCAGTTCTCTGCTGTGCAGCCAATGGTCATGTCAGCTGCTACCAGTATATTGCTTTTGCCTACTATGCTTATGTTGCATGTGGTCTACGGTCATTACTTATTTTGGATGTATTGTAGAGCTGTTCCATGATTCTGATGGCCTTAGTTTGAGATGTTTTCTGCAGGTGGAATTAATACAGTTATAGAAGATGGGGCTTCTGGTCTGGTTTCTGTAAGTCTCTCAGTTCACATTCAAACTGCTAAACCCAACAGTTTTGCGTGAGAAATCAAACTTTGAAAGAGTTTAGAAATGGTAGAAACTGAAAAATGTGTAAAGCTCTTGTAATCTGGTTGTGTGTATGTTAGCTAACTCTGTTCATGTGTTCGGCAGGACCCCTCCTGTAACTGGATCAGATAAAGCAGATTGGCCAGTAGAAGGGCTCTCTTGTATGTGATGTTCTTTATTGGAACCAAAAGACTGTATTCCATTATTAGATTTTTAGATGTTAACTAGCAGCGTCATAACGTACACAGCATTTGGTTCAAGAACTACATAGAAATGTTGTTAGCCCTTCCCAATATCTGACTTTGAAAGCATAATGTTGTTCTGTCACAGCTTTTGTATGTAAAGGTTGAGTTTTACAGAATTACCTCTGATTTTGAATATTCTGTCATCTCAGTAGAGCTGAGGTGATGCCATTAAACACTTAAAGATGTAAACAGCATTAAGAGTGATGTGTGAGACTGAAATGGAACTCTGCAGTTTTGAAACTTAGCAATGAAATAACACTTGGCATGAATCTTGCATCTACTAATTGTTAATCGCTACCTACTAAAGCAAAATGCAGTTTTAGTATGTTGTGTGGGGACTCTGTCCTGCCTGTTTTGTCCCCTTTGTGGTATTTATAGATAATATAGGGCCTTTCATTAGATGGCTAATCACCAAAATAACTAACATCTTCCTGATACTTTGTGATTCCATAAAGGTGGTGATGGGGAACAAACAAACAAAACCCTGAGGTTTTGTCCCACTCACAGCAGTGGCTGTTGAGAGCCAGTGTGTAATTTCTTGGCAAAAGCCCTGAGTACTGCTGGTAAGAGACTTCTGTCACTTGGTAGAAACATGCTCCTTTAGTATGGCATCTACAGAGGTAGCAGATATTCTACCTAAAGTTCTGCAGGGCTGCATAAGGGAAATTCAGGATACTTAATGAAAAAGGCATGGAACAGCACTATAGCACATACCAAAAGTTAAAAATGAAGCAAAATACACTTTTTTCCCTGGAAGTGTTATTTATAAAACTTTACCCTGATTAAATTCGCTCAAGCCTCCCAAAGAATGCAGAAGTAGTAGTTCTTTTCAAATACTTTGTGTTGGTGTGAGAGTGAGTTGTTTAAATGTTTTAGATTGGTAGTATTTATGCAGCTACAAGAATGCAATAATCTCTACTTGATTTGGAAAGAATGATTCAATTTTGTTGACAAGTAGCGTGTGTTGTTCATAAATTTGCCAAGTATTCATCCCAAACAGGGGTTGAATAAGAATTTTTGATACTTGATGTAAACGAAGCTGCATCTACTAAGTTAAGTATATAAGCCACTTTTTTTGTGCTCGTTTGTGGATGTACCTGGATTTATTGTTACGTGTACAGCTGAGAACATTTCTGAGAGCTCTCTGAGCTTTAATGGAAGTGCTCATATTGCTGCCAAATGTAGCTATGAGATGTAATTCCAGGATATATTGAAGTTGGCTACTAATTACCATTTGGTATTAAGTTAATAGAAGCCCACTCAAAGCAAACGTGACTTTCTTAGTATATCACACAAATATAGAACACCGCTTAGCTGGAAAGGCTGTGTGTTCTAAAGATTTAAAGCATCCTTTCCTTAAGGTGAAGAAATCCAAATACAAAATCAGAATTAAGTTTCATAAGGATTGATGTAGGTTATGAACATTTGTCTGCTGTGTGAACATGCTACTAGCTATTGATAACCAAATCCCTGGATATAGGGACTATATTGGGCAGGGAATAAGATTAGGTCATAGCTTTAGCTCTTTGACCCTAAGGCCATCAACATTATAGTCAAGGAGTCTGTGTTACTAACAGTGTTTTTAAAAATGAAATAATTCAAGTGGAAAATACAGTGAAGTAGAATAACTGAGACTCCTAGTTTTGGTATTAACATAGAAATTTGTTTATCAAGCTGGTCTGTAAAAATGTTTGGTTGGGAATTCAAAACAGATGGTTTCATTGTCCTGGTGTTCCCTGCTTGACAGTATTTTGCTTTTCAGATTGTTGTAGTGACTGGTTTGACGTAATTGTAAATATTCCTCCAGCCTTGTCTCAAACTTTTTTTTTTTTTTCATACATTCAACCACAATACTGAAGTCTTGGGCTTTACTTCCCTTGTTTCTCTTTCAATTTTCTTTTTTAAGACAAGCTTTCCTTGTGTTGTTATCCTCTGCCCTATTTTCTAGCAAAAGTTTGTATCTCAGAGAGGTCCCTCTGTTCTTCATTGTTTCTCCTTTGCTGCCCACATCTCCATTCTTCAGAAAATGGCATTAGTGATATTTTTCATTAAATGTCCACAGTAAGTTGTAATGCTATAAGCCAATATCTTGATTTTTTCATCAGAGAAGTATAAGAAATCCATGCAATCATAGGTCTTATAATGGTGCATAATCCATGGTGATTAATAACTGTATACTGAATATACAGACTGAACAGACTCCTTTATACTTGGCTGTTTTACAAGTATGGATTTTAAAATAGTGTTAGGGCACATGAGATTAAACTGCAAATGGTGTTAACCAATAAACAGATGTGACAAGTGTGGTTTTCAACACAAATGTGATATACTTGATACAGAAGAGCAAAATTTCAGCTATTTGGTGGTGTGTTCAGTATTAGAAGACAAGATTTCATTGCTTATGTGAATGCATGAGCCATAAATTATTAATTTCAGCTCTCGCTGAGAATTTGTAGGGGTGGTCATTACAAGCAGTTGAAAATAGATCACAATTTCCATTTGATAGGAAGAGAAATGGCATGTCCAAGCATCACTCAGTTCCATGCACACATTTAACCATGCTTAACCTGACTAATGTTCAAAACCATCTAGACTTCAAGTGATGTATTTCTTTCTTTCCTGAGAAGACATTGTGTTTCCATTGTATGTGGGTGTGTTGTTTTCTTTCCAGTCAGACTGAAGTTTTCAGTTCTTACCCTGAGAACTCTGTGGTATACCACATGGAAACTTTACCTCTGTCTTACCTCAATACCATATCTTTCCAGGAATCTTCTTACTTGGGAATTGTATTTCAGAATTTATCTGAGGCACTGGGTTCAGCATCTTTGCCTAGCAAAAATGAAATGGGACTCTTCGCAATAAAACGTTGGAAATGCTGCTTCAGTTTCCATCTTCTAAGTTTGGGTTAAAAGCAGTGATACATACATGCAGGGTGATGTTCTAAATGTTTTGGTTTGTGTATGTAAATGTTCCTGTTCGGGGGGAGGGGGAGGATTGCATTTTATGTTTCTTAAAGGTAGTTGCATCGTACAGTAATTGTATAGTTGTAGTGTAAAACTTTGAGGCACTTCAGAAGTTTACATCAAAAACACTTGTGTATTATAGAAAGAGAAATTTTGGAAGGGTATAACCTGCAGGCAGGATAGTTCAACCTACGGTCAGATACTCCTAGTTGTTTTGCAAAGGCGTGTGAATTTTTTGTTGTTCCAGAATTTTCTCTACAAAAAAATTTAGTCCTTTTATTGGGAAAGTATCATTCCAAATGTGAGATGATGAAATTTATATCCTCATTACTTGCTAAGTGTGTAACTGCTAATTTGGCTTTTTTTCCCCATCAGAAGTGTAATGAAAAAAAGGATGAAGTTTAAGTATGTATTCGTATGCACATTTGTATTAACTGTTACAAAAGTCAAATTATTTCCTCTTTGAAGTTAGGTGTAGTATAGTTGGGAATAGGTGTGGGATGGTTAAGTTTGCTACAAAGTTGTCATTAGGTCTCCACCTCTTATTTTATTGATCTCTGGGATGTAGGTTCGTATTATTAACTTGTATGCTTTGAACTTCAAAACCTGATTTTTCTGTTCTTGAGAACAGATAATATTGGGGGCTCAAATTCATATGACAGCATGCAGAAGAAATTCATACTTAAGTTTACACTGAAGTATAGTGTTTTAACATGAAAGTTTAGAGTAAAGCAGAAAAGTGGAACAGACTTCAACAACAAACACTCTGTAAGTTGAAAGGTTTGTCTTCCTTTACTGATTTGTTTAAAGTAAGGAGGAACTGTAAAGGTTTAACCTATGTTATCTCTCCCTGTTACATCTAGATTTTGTACATGAGTGTAGATGTTGGATATTACCTTTCTGGAGTCTAGAGTAAGTGGTTGTAAGTAGCAGCATGGGGGAAGTATGAGTGAGCTAAAGACATGGTTTTGGTTTTGTTGGGTTGCTTGGTTTTGGGTTTGTATTTTTTTTTTTTTTTTTTAAAAAAAAAGCTGTCCTACAAGGATACTTCTGTTTGTTTCGTTTTGTTTTTAAACATCAAAACACTTACTTTGTAAATATTAAAGGAAGCTTATTTATGTTAAAACAAAATTATGATTAAACTGCTCTCAGAGCATGATAGATGATAATTTACATCCTCCTGGTGAACTCATGAGTAGCTGTACGGCTTCCCATTACAGACAAGTAGAAACATAAATAATATGTATTAATGTAAATAGCTTTACATACTGGTATATATATATTTTTTAATCCTTTGTGTTCTTTAAAATAAGGTGTTTTTAAAAACAAACAAACAAAAAAAAAAACCAGCAAAACAGCCAAAACGGAACTTTGCTCAGTTTGGCTTTCTATATTTCAAACAGTAATCCTTTCTGCTGAACTAGATTTTTTTACTTTCTTAGTCATGGTTTCACCATGCAGCTTCTTGAGTTGTTGCATAATGTTAGTAGACTGGGGGCTTGTTGAGCTGTAAAGCTCTGCAGTCTTTTTAAAGAATTTACAGACTTGCTTAGTGATCCTGAATGTCACCACCCACATTCAGGAAGAGCGTATATAGAAGACGTGTGTTGAACAAAAGTTTCAAGATAAATCAAAAATCCCTTGGCAGATTAGGAAGAAAGCTGCACCAAGATCTACTTTGATTTCTAAAGGTTAAAGTGAAATACTGAAAAGTTAGCAAATGCCAGAACTATTTGGCTGTGCAGCTTTGAATTTAATACCCAAGTACATACGAATTCTTGGTTTTTGTTGTGTGTGTGTGTTTTTTTTTTTTTTTTAAAAACTTCAAACATGTTTATCTCTTTTCCTCACAGGACACTGCCTCAGTCAGTGCTTGATGTAGACTTGTTTTAGCGATAAATTGGAGCTCTGTAGGAAGGACCTTTAGTGTTTCCATAATCTGAGCTCCAGTGCTTGCAGAAGGTGAAGTTTACTGATAAAAAGAATATGAAAAGAAAAACAGATGTTGGGAGTGTTAAGTCAGTGCTAACTATGCTGCCTTGAAGAATTGTACTTGAATGCTGCTTTTGCTGAGTGGTTGCAAATGGTAATTAAGATGTAATGCTGATGTTTACCATCTTAATGGTAATTAAGATGTTTACATTTCAGTTAAGACTAGTCACATAGTTCTTAACTATGACCTGATAAGCAGAAATGTGTAGAATTGCTTTGCACCTGAAGCCAGTGGAAGCTGTGTTGTGAATGAGTTTTTATATGCTGATGTATACACTGGAAAAATTGAGCTTTACGAATTGACAATCAAAACTAGTGGGCAGTTTTGGCCTCTTTTGTGTTAACTTAATCTACCAGAAAAAAGTCAGGATTCATGCTGTCTTGTTTAGTGTGTTTCGCTTTTCCAGTATTTCAAAGAGCTGTAAAGAAATCCTTGAAGAAATTGGGCTGTGTATTAAAACAGAACATAAAGCTGTATATTAAGCCGCAAGAGAAATGTATTGAATTCTTGCTGAAATACACTGAAAAGGAACTATTTTCTATTTATGCTTAGAATAAAAGAAGTGGCTGTGGAGGAGAAAGTGAGCAATCCTACAGTTTTCCTGTCAATATAGGAAAGGCCTGAATTAAGGATGTCCTTAATTTTTGATGTTTTGGTAATGAAATGCTTGCAACTTCAGTGTTGATCTTAAAGTAATCTCTTCATGTAGCTTCTTGGCTCTTAAAGCAAATTATACGAAACTTCAGTCTGTACAGTATTCACTTGATAACCTGTGGTTCATGGGTGGGATTAGACTGTTGTTCCATGTGGTCTTTATTGCTTGAGCTATGGCAGTAATACGCAGCAGCAGTAGGTTACTATCGGTTGCTATTCCCTGTAGACCAGTGTTAGATTCTTTGCTGCTAATTTTTGAAAGCTTAATGACAGAAATGCTGTAACTTGAAATGTACACAAGTAAAGATGGAACTACTCTGCCTGTGATCTTTCTGTCATAAAAAAGCATTGCTCCATTAGTGTTTTTTCTTTTGGCTTGATACAATCCTTGGTTTTCTCGCTCTTGTAACAGGCTTCTTGGCTACCAAGTTGTGACTTCCCCTTCAAAATTGTGATTTTCTTTTGCACTGACTTCATGTCAAATTTTGCTGTGTTTTTTTTTTTTCTCCTCCTTCCCTTCCCTGCCAAAACCTATTTTCTCTATGACCCATTAATTTGAGCTCTCTAGTGCTCTGCATTCAAATCGGTTAGTAGCTTCCTTGGTTCAGGAGGAAGACTGACATTGTAGACACACCATGAAGCAGTCCAAATCCAAAGTTGTTCAGACTGTGAAGCTTAGGGAGCACAGGTGGGATTTTGGGGGGTAATTGTGGAAAAATCTTAAGGCTGCCTTGAGTACACACAAACTGTTTTTTACAGTGTTGCTTTATAAGTGGACTAAACATGGGGTTTTTTGTGTGTTTGTTTTTTTTGGGGGGGGAGTTGAAATAACAAACCCACTGATACTTACAAATAAGTTGTTCTCTCACTTAATCTCAACCCCCTGCTCCTCCAAATCATAGCATAACTAGTCTAAAATGAGCCACATGTATCCCTTGGTGCTTATGAGGGGGAAAAATAAGCAACTCTGTTTTGTTCCCTGAGGAGGTGCGATAAGGTTAACCTCAACCCTACTAGTTTGGCAGAAGTTACAAAACTGAGAAGAGACTATTATGGTGAGGAGTGGCAGATAACCTTTCTAGGTTGTCCTTTAGGCTTCTCTTTTAACTATCTATTAAATGAGATAAAGGGTGAGATCAGTTTTGTCTCTTCCTGCCCTGTACAAAATGGAAGAGATTTGGGATATCCAACTTTTTTTTCAATCTGGCTATGTGGATCTGGGGGTAAGAAAAAAAAAGTAAGCTCTGTGTTTGAGGACAGTCACACCCCATTCCCCAAACACCCAAATTTTTACTAATAATTGTGTGTTGTAATCCTGTCTTGAGGCAGGTTGTTTGAATGGTCACTGCATAAGCTACTTTTGTTGTTGCAAGTCAAGTTCATTAACTTGGGGAGGGTCACGGGGAAGAAAGGAGTCTTAAGTTACTGTGTACGTAACTAGGATGGGTTCTTATTTGACCTAAAGTCTGTCTTGATGCAGCAGCACAAGCCAGCGAGGAGACTGTCACATTTCGTCGTGAACGCAGCACATTTAGGCGTCAGGCAGTACGACGCCGGCACAATGCAGGGAGTAACCCTACCCCTCCTACATTGCTCATCGGATCACCCCTCAGGTAGGGTATCTAAATGTTCCACCATATTTAGCATGCATGTAGCAGACCACTTCTCCCTACACCCACCAGTGTTGCCAGAAAAGCACTTTTTACTTCCTTCCCCACCATAACCTCCTTGAGCTGTCACTGCATGTCACTGTGGGCTTGTTGAATTGTGCATGTATATGTGGCACTATTTTCAAAATGGTCAGGATAGCCCGTCTCTAACATGTTGTAGCTGATTTCAGATTGATAACAAAATGAACTAACGCTAACAAACTTAGACTCAGTGTTTTTTATCGAAAACTTTAGAAACTTCTAATTTCAAGGAATGAAAAGAACCCACGAAAATATTATTTATCACTCCTTATTTTGGTTTTCTTTCTTTTAAGAAAGTAAACATTTGGTACTAGTACTGTAGACAGTGTCTGTATCTCTCACTCTCTTATCTCTCACTGTCTACAGACAGTTTTCACGTCTGTAGACAGTGAGAGATAAGCATAACAACAAAGTGGAAGAACTTTATAAAAAGCCTAATCATATGCGCAAAGATTCCAAATCTAAAATACAGGTAAACCATTGTATGAACATCCTGTAGCTTTTTCCAGCAGAAGAGAAATAATGAAGTAATAGCAATGCACAGTATTGCTCAGTATTAAATGCAATTGTGTGGCACTTCGCATGCCTTGGCAATGTTTAAAATAAACTACGTACATGTATCCCAGGAGTCCCCAGCCTTCTCTGGCCCATTTGTTAACAATCCTGAGCCTATTGATGCGTTACATACAGCAACTCTGTTGGCTCTGTCAGCTTAAACAGCAAAACCAGCAACCACAATAACTTTTTAAACTTGCTTTTTAAATCTTTCCATCACCGTGGTTGCCTGTGGTGTTGGAGAATCTGGTGAGCAGAACATTGCCTGTAGAGGAAGGAACACTCACCCATACATATCGAAGTAATTCTTCCTCCAGTTATATGGTAAATATGCAGGAATAATCGTATATGTTGTGTATTCTTAATCATATTCCTTCCTATGTGAAGCTATCTTTTAATAATAGGAGCAATCTGCTTTTGTGTTTCAGGAATATTTGTGTAATTTTTTTTTTAATTGGAAAAAGCTATAGAAACTGAGCAAATAAAAAGAAAATACTTTACAGTAGAGGATGGGGGAAGAATTGTGCCAGCTGTGTAGCACCACTGAAATAATCAAGGACTAAGTTTCTAAATTTTCCTCAAGCAGGGGGATTGCAAAAATGGTACCTAAAATCTAAGAAATAAGGGACTGACTTCTGCCATGTCAGGGATTGAACCTAGTTAGATGTGTTTTTACTGGCTAGTGCAATATGTAGCAGTAATCGCAGTTCAGGTAATTTTATATTAAGCTTCTGGTTTTGCTGAATGTAGCTTGTTCAACTATAAGTGATTTACTTCATAGTGAGGGATGCTAAAACTTTGCGTTCTCGTGGATCACTTTTGCTCTACTTTTCATTGCATTCACTTGCTTCTGATAAGGTTTTCATGTGTTTTTTTCTCTTTAAGAGGAAGGGTAGTATAGTTTTGTGTTGGTTCATAAGAGGTTGTGCAGACTAATCAGAGCTCCTTAATTGTGCATAAGCCAGAAAACAGTGAGTTTTCTTTCTATTAAACAGATAAAAAGTGGGGCAAATAAAGGACTCTGTCTTAAACTGAGGCTGACAGCTGCCTCATTTTCACATGCTAGTGCAGTCATTGAGGTTCCCATGGCATAAACTGAACTTCAGTGAGATCATGAGAAAACTGAAGTTGGTGGAAGTAACTTTTTAATCAGACAATATGTTCAAGGGTGAAAAAGTGGAACAAATATTCTAGCCTTGCATTTCCTCTCTGCACCTTCCAGTTATCTAAATTTATTCTGTGCTAAATAAAACTGAAAAGTCGCAACTCTACTCTTTCTGACATAATGATACACATTACCAAAAATACTTGTATTGTAAACGTATGTTCAGAATTGAATGCTTACTGAGGTTACTTTGCTCAAAGCATTGTTTGTGATGCTAAATGACTATCCCTTGGATTGGAGTTAAATTGCCTTACTCCAACCAAATGCCGAAGTGCTTTCAGATTCCTTTGACATAAATTCCATTTGAACTACCAACTGTGGAATGTATCTGCAAAATTGTCTTTATTACTCTTATGATTTCTGTGGTCTGAAAAATGCTCCTGTATGAGTAGTGTAATTGTAGTGTAAATTCTATGTTGCTGGAAGGAGAAACCCCCAAGAAAGATTTAAAAAAAAAAAATTGTGCATAATGAAGAAATGTGAAGAAATACAGATATTTTTAGCCAGTTACCACCAAGATCCTTTCAAAAGATCACTGTAAGTGTACTGGCATTAATTGTGTATGTTAGTGGTGAGCTGCCTCGATCTAGTTCCTGATATTGCTAATCTGTATGACTTCAGGTGTTAAACTTCTAAGAGTATTAGATTTACTAATCTTTAGTTGCCCTTATGTTTCTTCTTTCTTATTGTTCCCAGCAAAACTTTAATCTCCTAATCTTCTAACTCTTGCATAAAATTGGATGTTGTGGGGATGTTCCCTTAGAACTTGTTGTGTTCCACCTGATCTTATTTTTTTGAATTTCCTGTCCATTATTGCAATTATGTTGCACTTCCTCTGTGGAATATCTAGCAAAAGAGACAATGGCATTATATATGTATGCGTTTGGCAATGATAGGTACTTAAGTAAAACCTGATCTAGTAAACTGCTGGTTTGATGCTAAATTAGATACAAGAGTAGTTTGCCTGGTAACTTAAACAAAACAAACAAACATAAAAAAACAAGCCCCACAACAAAACAACCAACCAACCCTGCTTTTGTCCTGCCTAAATGTCAACAGTGTTTTGGGCACTTTAAACATAAGTATGCGTTGGCATCCTATGTAGTCAATGGTGTATGCATGTGTGTCTGATACAAAAACATAAGTATCTGAAGCAGAATTTAATTTTTTATAATTATTAATTAGGTAGAGAATAAGTGTACGTCTTGCATATCTGTGCAATCTGTTAATGTCCATGTTTCGGGGTTTTTTTTGTGACAGATGGATAACCACTGAAAGGTCAACTTTGTATATACCTTTTGATACATAGCTACTGTTTAAGGGAAAGCGGTATTGTTTAGCGTTGTTTTGGTGTTGCTGATAATACTTGAGGGAGACAATGAAGGCTGGCATATCTGTGAGCTTTCTTAAGGCTTTTGTTGCCATGTAGCTTACTGAAAGTCATGTCTATAGCAGCAAAACCACTGAATTTGAAGTTCAGATTCAAATATGTTAGAGTACAATAATGATGAGTTGCAATTTTTTGTCTCATGAGCTGTATGCATGAGCTTTATTTTGCATGAGCTTTTCTTAACACCTGTTCTTATACTTATATCCGTATGTTGTTTTCCAGCAGTGCTCTAAAAAAAGGACTGAAAAGTAGATGTTCTAGAAAATATTGTTATAAGCAAGTACATCAGATATAACCCCTCGATTCTTAGTAAGATCTTGCTTTTTCAGTTGCCTAACTTGCCAGCTGTAGCATCACACTGTGAACTGTGAAACATTAAAAGCAACAGTTGATAATGTTTTTCAAGTGTTTAAGACATTTTCCATAGTCTATAAAATATAAATTTTTATCTAAAAAAACTTCTTAATTTGATCACGTCCCACAGCTAACGACTGTGAGATGTAACTTCTTTAAATGCACAAAATGAAGGATAATAAAACCACGAATTCAACAAAGTAGATGTGATATGGAAGTGTAACCGCCATATATTTTGGCACTTCACTTTGTTTAATATTAAACAATATTAAAAAAAATCTAACAATGTTAACTAGCTTTATAAAATAGTTTTGTGAAGAGAAGGTTGTGAGGAGGAAAACTTAACATTTTCAAGCGTTGTCTACTCATAGGGCTGTAAACTTACAAATTTCTCTGAAGCCCAAGATGACTTTTATGACCTGTTTTTTTTTGGTGCAGGTATGTGTCTGGGTATAGAAGATGTTTTTTTTTTTTGTGGTAGTAGTACTGAGTAATAGTTTTTGCTCTACTGTCAAAGTAAGTTCAAAATAGACTTAAAGTTTTGGCAGTTAATAAGTTATAAACATTCTTGATATGTTCAAAAAATTCTGAATCCAAAGGGTTAACTACAGTTGTCTACAAGGTCTGTGGTAGCATGTGACGTAAAGACCAACGCTTAAAAGACATTTTGTAGTTAGAGCACAGATTAATAGCAAGAAAGGTGATTTTATTGTGACAAAAAAAATACCCCAAACGGCCAACTAAAAAGTTGATCAAGTCATAGTTCGATGAACAAAAAGGACCCAAACTGTCATGAGAAGACTGGAATAGTCTCTGCTCTATGTAAGTGATACCTCAGGTTAGTCTACAATTAGACTAAGTACCAGTAATTTGCTTTTGCAGCCACAAATTAAGACTTAAAAGAATATACTTGAGGGTGGCTTGGGGAGGTGTTAGAAAGCAATACTGCTTTAAAGGAGTAGGACAGGAACTGTATCTCTAGGGTACTGATGTAAGTAGTGTCCAAATATTCTGTTATATGGAACTCATGGGTTATCTTAACCCTAATAAGTAGCTTCTTAATGCTATGCTCTTTTAAGTTTTCCTCTTTCAACTAAAACGTCTTGTTTTGCTTCACTTCTAGCTCTTTTTCTCTTCTTCCTGGTAACGTGTCCCCAATCCGTGTTTTCTCGTAGCCTTCAAGATGGTCAGCAAGGCCAGCAGCCCTCCTCCCAGGTCAGAGTGCAGTCCCGCCCCCCTTCCCAGGCCGCTGTGCTGGGCGCTAGCGCCTCCTTGCTGGTGAGAAATGGGAGTGTCCACTTAGAAGCATCACATGCCACTGCATCTGCTGTAGGCGGTAGCAGTTTGCACGATGAACTTGGTATGCAGGCCTTATGTAACCTTGGTGACATGGAAGTTTTAATACGGCAGATATATCGGTAATAATGCAGTGAAAATCAGCTAACCTTAGCTTTGTTTCTGAACCTTGTAGGTGCATTTCTTGGAAGGCCGTAAATTCCTAATTCATAAATTCCTTGCTTTTCACAGTCGACTTTCCAGGCACTTTCTCTGACAAATGCACGATGGGAAATGCTCTAAGGATGCATAGATACAAGTAGCGATGGTGTGAGAGCTTTCATGACTTAAATGTAACACGTATAATGCATAAGTTTTCTTGCATTGTCACAGGCAGCTGAGCAGAGATTGAGACCAACTTTGGGGATCTTCTGGTTCCTGAAAAAAAAATACTTGTTGCGGTCCCTAGGAATTCTTGATCTTACTTTTTTAGATGAGTTTTGCTTAGGTGCTGTTTAAAAAATAAATCCTTGTGTAAATGAGAGTGCTTTACTTTTCATGTACACCTTAATTTAGGAGCTTGAGATTGGAAGAAAATCTGGACTCTTTCTTATATGAAATGTCATCATTTCACGGAGCCTTATAGTGTCTCTTAATTCTTCATGGTCCATTTTATGTAGTGTTCTTAACTATTTATTAACTTCTATGCAGCTAATAAAATTGCTAGGGAGTAGGAAGTTATGATGATCATAACAAGTGACTGATCTCCTGTGACGCAGTAATGCAGGGGCAGATTGTGGAAAAATTCCTGGCAGGGATCTCTGCAGCTATCTACACATGGCCTGAATTAATTACAACTTCAGCGTTAATATGGAATACTTCCTCGAATTATTAAAGTGGGCATCTGTAGAACTGAGAATTATTAGTGACAATATATTGAGCAGCTGTCACTGTAATACCTTAAAAGTACAGGTTAGCTCAGAACACTGACAAGATACTTGTTTCAGACCTAACTGCAACCCAGCACTAAAAGATAAATGAATTGTCATCTTACTCCACTAGTGGAGAAGACTTCAAGAGTTGCCAGGCTGTTTAAATATGAGTTTGGCTAACACGTTGCTGTTCTTCTGCACCATCTAGCTGCAGTATAAGGAAAAAAAGAATAGAAGCAAAACTGAAAACAACCCTGACATGCTCTGAGGTGTTTTATAAAATTTAACTACAGTTGCGCTAAACGCGCACAATCTACTTATGAGAACTTTCATGTTAGAGTCTGTGGCTTTACTAGTTTCTAGATAGCAAAATTGAGAGTTATATCTCAATGCTTGTATGTATCTCTGACTTATCACATGAAACTATGGATTTCTTTATTTAATTTGGACTCTTATTTCTTGTTTGAAAAAATACTGGAATATAACCCTGAAATTCAGGTATACTGGTTATATCTATCCAAGGTTAATGTTGAGATTTATTCTTAAAACTACCATTATTGTATTTGAAGGACTTTGTTCATCAATCAAGTTTTAAAGAATTCAAGGTTTTAATACACAATCTAGTTAAGGCTGACTTATTTAAGACCTTAAATTGCTATGTTGTAGTAGAAATCAAAGTGGATCATTTAAGAAACTCAATGTTGCATTCAGGCTCCCTAAAAAGCATATTTATTGTGCTTGGCATGTATTGGAGTCTTCAGAAATTCATATAGCTAAATTCTTCTGAAATTTTGTGTGTACTGTGCTTACAGTTATATGGGGCAGCACATTGCCTTTAGGAGGCACAAAACTTCCAGGATCTGCTCAGTTAAAAATCTGAGGTATAATAGTGTTTTATTCCTGATTTGAAGCTCTGAGCATCTGTTCAGAAACCTTCCATGCGTGAAAGCGGCTATTACAGGCAAGGTCTGTTTTAATTATTTTAGGAAAATCAAATTTTCTAGTTTGTGTAGCAAGCTTTGTCTGACAGGTACTATCTTTTGTTAGAGTAAAATAGGTGGCAAAATGGTGCATGCTTTCACATGTGTGATTCGTTTATCAGGCCTGTCAAGAAGGGAGAGTATCTTTCCTTATAACTGGTATATGGTTTATTTTGGGATTGGTTTTGTGTGTGTATGTTGGTGTGTGTGTTTTTTTTTTTTTTTTTTTTTAAATCCTCAGTCAGGTATGAAGTAACATTACTGCTCTGTTTTCCCTTAAGTCGAAGGCTGTTGGTTTTGCTCTGTTGTCCCAAGATACCTTACAGTGAAAGATGATCCTGTTACTTTACTTTAGATTGTATAAGGTTTGGGGGTGGGAGAGGGTAGTAGTTTGCTTTTTCTTTAACTCTTATTCTGATGCTGATCAAAGCAATGCAGGTGATATGACCAATTCTCTGTCATTGTGGAAATTGCTGTGACTGCCCAGGGCAGAAAAAAATATTGAAAATAGAGGCTGGGGAAAAGATAAGGAAACAAAACATGATTTACAGTGACTGGAAATATAAGTGGCAAATGTAGTAGATGGGGTTATATATCTCTCTACAATGCACATAAGAATTTAATTTCTTATTGAAATTGTATGAGCATACTCCAGGTCTTTTGGAAGATCAACAGGGCATGTGTTAATTTGTTAAAAGCCCCCATGTTTAGGACTCTTGCGCACCAGTGTAGTATCTGCTTCTACGTTCTTCCCATCTATGTGTTGATGTCAAGCTGCAGATCTTAACAAGACACAATTTTTATTTTTTTCCTTTGCTTTAAATATTCGTGTCTGTTAACTTGATTCTGGTGGCTTATTTTGCAAAGGATGAATGTTATTGTGTTATACCTCGCCTACATCCAGTCTGGTGACTATACAGCTGTCTATACCTGGCATTGGCCTGAGAGTAAGGCAAGAGAAGCTCTGAGGTATTATCTTCAATCTTCCAAGCTCATAGAAAGATTTTTATCAACAGTGTTGTTTTGGGAGGAGGAAGGAACTTGAAAAGACTGAAAAGGAGCTTAATGTGGAGCAGTAAACATGAAGTAACTCATAGGAGGAATGCAGGACAGAAAGGAAAGGTGGCAGACCAAATACTATTATTTATAGGTAGGATTAATATAATATGAATCCAGAAAGCACCAAAACACATACCGTGTCTTAAGTGAATGACAGTTTTCAGAGCACATTGTGGCAGTGCTGTTGCCTTTTATTCTCACTGATATCTGATTCTTGAGACATGTAGGTGATGGGTGAGATTTTTTCAGTCCTTGCAGCGAAGGCTGTAGGTGTTAAAATTCGTGAAGTAGTTTGTAACTCAGTACTTGGTTACCTAAAACAGATGCCCAGTTTCTGAAACTGCAGTGAAATAACAGCCTCTTGTCCTTAGCTGGATGATGTGTGGGCTTCTGGCTCTTTTTTGAGGAATATTACTTTTGTGATTAAAGAGAACTGGTCATCTGGATCTTTACAATAGTTACATTGCTATGTTGGACTTCTGGTTGCATCGTTTATATGCAAGTGATAATATTTCAGATTTATTGAAGTATCTCAATTTATGAAGGCAGTTGGATGGTCTTCAAGGTCAAAACTTTAAATATATACACAGTTCACTTACTTGATTAAAAACAATTTAGAATCAGTTCCTCAATACCTTTTTATAATTAAATAGACTTAATTTATTTGGGATGAATGGGGAAGTATTTTCAAAGGTGCAAGTAAAAAATAAATACTCACTTCCCATTGTTCCTATTGAAAATATCCCTGTTGTAGTCTGGAATTCAGTATAATAGGTGAGTTACTCTTTTGACAAACTACATATAGAAATTAAAAAATGAACCACTTTGAAGTGTTCGAAATGAAAACTTCTAAGTCTTTATACTGCAGCTGAAGGTAAAATTTTGACCTTTGAAAACAATAGCTCCTTGCACGCTAGAGTATTCAAATTCTGATGGCATTGTTGGTTTTGCTGACTGGGATGTAAAAGATATTGTCGAAGTAGTAGGTGAATATATCTTAATGGTCTAATGATGACATAGGCTTCAACATGCCAAAAAGTGTTAGCAATTTTCAGAACTAGTTTATGAGAGGTTTAAAACAAAGTAGTATTGGGTGGATAACTGGGAAATGTGCGGAAGATAACTTGGCTGAGGAAACCATCAGACTGTCATTTTAGTCAGATCCTCGACCATTTAAGTCTTCCAGGCTTCATCTGTGTAAGCTCATCAGCCTGTTGCTTTCGTTGATTCCCGTAACTGTGGGAACACCAGTTCGTACAGTGTGAACTGTTACGTGGTTGTCTCTGGACTTGATGATGAGATATTTTTGTCTTTTGAAACAAGGAAACTTGTTTCAAAGGAAGTGCATTCATCTTTTCCTCTCTTCGTGTCAGAACAAAGCTGTATTTTGTATTTGTGTGCCTGAGTATCAATGACTTGGTTTTGTTATTTTTGTAACTGGGTCCTAATAGAATATTGTTTGGGTGACTTTAATTTGGTAAGAACTTGCAGCTCTCCCTCTGGGGGAGGGGGGAAGTTTACAGGAGGGAAGTTTACTGTTTAGTGGACAAACAAGCAATTGACTGTATTTATTGATCTGAAAAATAAATTTTTGAGTCTGCCATTTGTGATAAAACTACAGTCCTTAGAGAAAGAAAAAAAACTTTCTTAAGCTTTTTCAGTGTGATGCTGTTAAAAATATTTCGGAGAATGCTGTGGGAGAGCTAGGAATGGGAGGGAGAGAAAATTGCTAGGGTAACTAAAAATGGTAGGTATATCCACATGTATTGAATCTTGTGAGCATTGGGATCCTTCATTAGAGTTTGAGAGTGCTGTGAGGAAGCTGCTGTTACCTCACACACTTTAAAAAGTATGTAACTGATGGGAATTTGGAGCTCAGCTGTAGAATCTCCAGTCACATCTTAGGGTTTGCGTCCTCAACAGTGCTGAATAGTCCTGGCATCTTTTCTACTTTGGATGAGTTGAGGCTTTTCTGGAGAGCCTTTTGATCTTAAATAAAAAAAAAGGGGGGGGAGGGGTAGGGTGGCAGGCATTTTTATTTTTTTAATTGAGAACCCATGCTTTTATTGAGAGTGTTAACTTTTCAATAGGAAGCCTATATAAGTAGGGGAGGTGAATTGCAAGTATGGCAGAACCTGAGTCTGTTTTGTAGTTTGTGTGTAAACAATTGGAATTAAGTGTTTTGTCTGTTTGCTACCTCTCTGTTAACCAGGTTTGTTTTATTCCACGCAGCCATGCAGTAGTTATAGCAACACAAATGCAGTAAATTTTGACAGATTCAAAGATGAGTTGGATGTGGGGGAACTGTAGATATTTTCTAATGTGAGGTGTGTTATGCTAAGTTTTTTTTTCATAATCTGAGGCCCTTTTCAGACTTTTGACATGAGTGTAACATTTCAGTAAACTTTGTTGGAAGCTAATATATCTGATACATTATTTCAGCCCAAGAGAACAGGAAGTTATATCTTGCAAGTAGTATATTCTAATTTCTATAACTAGAATTTCATTAATTTAAAAATCGGAAAGTTTAATTTCCAGACCCTCAATTCAGTAGTGCAAAACCAGGAAGAATTTAAGCCAAACTCACTTGTCTCTTTTAAGGACTGGTTGCATGGAAGATTTTTTTTCTGTAATAGGTTATGCATAATTTTGTCCTCCCTAGGACCTCATGTGTTATCAAATACCTTCGTGTTTGCTGTTGAATTTTATTTTTACAGATGTAGTTGAGAAGTAGTTCTGTGTAACTGAGGTTATTTATTAGTTGCATGGAGGAAGATTCCTAATGTCCTGTACCAGTTTAAATTTTAAATTTCAGTAACAACTGTGTACTACCCTATGCATTAAAAATCAAAGGATTCGCTGAAGTGCTTCATTAAAATCTTAACTACTGAGGGGAAAAAAAACCCTGATAAGTGAACTCTCTACTTGTATTTCCTTACAAATGCCTATAGCAGATGTAGTTAAATATTGAGAGAGAGCTGTTGCGTTACTGAGCTCTGACGCACGCTGTACGTGACTTCTGAACTATGTAGTTGACTGTCTTGTCAGAATGGTTGGTCTTAGCACGGCTGCAGTATGTGTCGTCTTGGTATGAAGTGCCCCCTCTGAGAGTAGAAAGCTTTATGAAGATATTTTCAATATACCAGTGTTTTTCCTTAGTTTCACTGGGTTTAATCATCCAGTTCAAGGTTTTTAGCCTTTTTGCTTTCAAACACTTCTATATCAAACTTAATTGCCTGTGGGCCTGAAGAGAAGTTGGAGTAGGATCATAGTGTGTTTTTGTTTAAAAAAAAAAAAAAAAAAAAAAAATCAAAACCCACTGTATCAAAGTAGGTTATGTTCTCGCAGAAAGGGGAAAGATTGGAAGCTCTGATCTTATTAGATATTTCTCCTGGGACTGCTTGTTATCCTGTTATCAACAGAAGAAGAGAGAGCTGCAAGACATGCAGCTGAGAGGAGTATACAGTTTTTGCTTCAGATGCTCCAAAGTGGGATTTTTTTGTCATGATTTTGTATAAGCAGATCTTAAAATATTGCATGCTTTACATCATGGATTAAGAGGGGTTTTGAGCTAGAAGAGATGGAGAAGTTGGCAGGACACTTCA
The DNA here is from genome assembly GCF_965231255.1 of Vanellus vanellus. Lineage (NCBI taxonomy): Eukaryota > Metazoa > Chordata > Aves > Charadriiformes > Charadriidae > Vanellus > Vanellus vanellus. Next base: position 32,597,819 of record NC_138911.1, on the reverse strand, counting down.
TATGAGATCACAATTTCAAAATCGGCTTCCTGCATTCAGAGCTGAAATATATTGAACCTGGCCTTCAGGGGAAATTACAATGCTTATCTCTCTGATCAGACTATTGTGGGAGAAGGGCACTGTAAAAACATCATATTGTGAGTAAGGTAATTTATCATTTGGGTTATAATCTCTGGCTACTTTTTTGTTAATTATATATTTAGGAGTAGCTTGATATTGTTTATTCAAAAAGTTTTCAATAACAACTTCAGGAAATTATGGTTAATTGAGTTCCAGTAACTCCAAATGGTTTACCTGAGAAGTTAGTTTGCAGTTTTCTGTTCGTACACTGAGGTGTTTGCTTCTGGCTTGTAGAATAAATCTCTGCCTGCCATTCACTTTATAGTTTTTCTAGAGGTAAAACTTAAGAAGCATCTCTGGCCACTTCTTTTAGCTCTTTGTTTCTATTCCGTTAGACATGTGCCTCTCAAAAGAATTTTATTCAGGGCAGTTGAGGAATCTCTGCCTTAGCTAAATACCATGGTTCTTAAATGCTGATAGTGAATGACTTACTGATTGTTCTACTGGGGGTGGGGAAGAACTGAAGCAGCTTGTCATTGCAGGTTTTTCACCTGGTTATTCTCTAAGGGGGGGGGGGGAAGCCTTACATTGTGCTTCTATTGTGTTAATGGTGACATCTTGTAAATACAAACTCTTAAAATTTAATTCAGTACAGTAGTTTACTGTATATATGTCATGTAAAATGGTATGCAAGAGGACTGAGTACTTAATGTTTTTTCTGCACTGGTGATGTGTTAATGTGTAATCACATTTTATATTCTGACACTGATATAAATTTAGATGAGAGCACCTGTTGTTTGTTTAGTGGCCAGCCCAGCCTAAACCATGACAGATTCCTAAATTGATCTCTGTAGTAAGTTAATAAATAGAAACTAGTGCCGGTGGGATGAAACATTATGAAACTTTGACCTGCTTTTGACCTTTTCTTTAATAGGTAAGTTCAGTTCTACGCTCTACGAGACAGGGGGCTGCGACATGTCACTTGTGAACTTTGAGCCAGCTGCAAGAAGAGCATCCAACATCTGGTGTGTGTGAAGGCCAGTCAAGAGTGATGATTCTTGTCTTACTGCAAAAAAAATCTTTGATTTTATTTTTAAAAGGTTATTTAGTATGGACTAAAAAAATCAATATAAAATATTATCCATATACTTATACTTTTGAAACCTAAACGATTTTTTTACTAGAAGATGACCATAACATACATAATCTTCTCCACTTAAATAAATCTCAGAAAATGAAGATTACTATTAGCTTAAACAATAAATGTCCAAACAGAGAATTTGACAAATGGATTTTTGATTGGCTTATAGCAGGTCTTTCTTAAAGGATTTAACCCAGGTTTTGGGAAAGTAGGTGGCTGTTGACCTTAATGGCTATTAACTTATTTATAAATGAACTTCCAATTGTGAAGCAAATGTAAACTGATAAATTTGTTTTCAAGGTCATAGATGGCATGAAACAATACATGGAAGTGTTAACATGCCTGAGGTTAAAATTTGACTTACAGTTGAAATAGCCAGCTATGTACTGGAAAGTTCTTCTGCTGTTGGAAAGATGCCCTGTCCCTTCAGAGAAAGAAAGGAGGCAGAAGAAAGAAAAACAACCCAAAACCTCCCATGCCACAACCCCCCCCACACACTCCACTTCACTACATAGAACTGCTCTGCAGCTATTGCGTCGTGCTGAATGCTACAAATTCCCACCATGTGCAGGTGGAGTAGCTGTTGGAATTATGGAATAATGAATCTAAAAGGTCCCATCTTCAAATCTTTCTTCTGAAAGCGTGCAAGTGCCTTTTGTAGAGTTGAACTTTGACAAAAAGTTCATATTCCTTGCACAAAGCTGCCAATGCCTGCCTCTTGTGCTTGCATGTTCCAGATGCAATGGCTTTGCTGATGGCTGCTATTATGAAGTTAAATGTGCTAATGGAAGGAACAAGCTGGCCACATCCAAATAATCAGATCTCGGCTTTAGAGAATACTTGAGTTTCAGTGAAGTGAAATTGATAACAAAGAATGTTTTTATCTTAAGGCAAGGAACTGAAGGAAAGTTGCATAGATTTGATACAAGTCTTACAGCCATGTGATTTACATGGAAAACAAACATCCAAAAGCTATCCAAAATTGGGGAAAAAAGAAATGGTTGGATATGGACTCTCATACAGTAAGAGAAATTTCTCCTCATCTCTAATGAATGGATATTGCAAAGTAATTTTTCTCTTGTTACCAGAGATTTATTTAAAGTTAAGTTTTTCAAAGACAATTTAAGATTAAATAACACAGTATACTCGTGATAAGCATGTACTATTTTTGGCAGTTTTGGGACCTTGGTAAGAACAGTATAGAATTAACAAAAACTCTGTATGCTAACATATAGCAGACTTTGCACTCCTTTAGAGATGTGATGCATGTTTACACATTGGTAGCTGACAGATTATAGGTCAACTTCATTTTTTCAGTTGAAATAATTACTATCATGACAATCCTTGTTAGACAACTTAGGGACTAGGTGTTGAGAAAACTATACCAAGGATAAGGGGAAAGAGTCTCCTGATTTACTGTGGCTACAGAATTTACCACAATATGCAAGACTAAGTGGATACTTGTATTTAAATTACATAATCAAAGGAAAAACTTACAGAAAGACTTTTAGTTAAAATTTGCAAGGAGTCAGAATTTAATTTGGGACACTAGAAAATGAGTGGTGTGTTGAAATAAAATGTAGTTTTATAATCTGAAGTCTTTCCCCTGTTCTTATAGTGACACGGACTCTCACGTATCGAGTTCTACCTCAGTTCGCTTTTATCCACATGATCTAGTAAGTTTTTCTTATTTATTTTTAAAGCATGCAAAAAATCAGAAGATTTTCCAATTTTATAGCACTGATTTATCATCTTATGTGGTAGTTCTATGTTCTTAAGAATGATTTTTGCCTGAGTTTAAATGAAGATAAAGTATGTATTTATTGTTGCAGTGTCTTCGTATATACACACAAATTCATCTTTCTGCGTAGCATTTGAACATTTAAATGTAAATGGCTTCCTCTGATCTAAAGCATATTGATTTTCTAAATCACGTGGAAATTGGATATTCTGAGATACCTTGTAAAGGTTTCCAGAGATTGACTGGACAACTTGGACACAGTTTGCCTTCTGTGTATTACTAAGGTTAGCAGGCAGCAGAAAGAATAAATTTCGTGTTCTGACCAAGAGAAACTTCAATAGTTTTCCTGAAAGGAATTTAAAAACCTGTCGTCGGAGTCCGCTGTACAAAATTTTATTCATATGCAAGGAGTGACTGGGGAAAAAAGGCAGAGGCTTACGCAGTTTCATACTGCTAATAGCTTTAGAGTTCCGTAGTTTTATGATCTCAAACCTTTTATATTGTTGTCAAGTCCAGACATATCTGTACTCTTAATTCTGAAGTCTTATATTGCTTTGTCATGAAGACAATGCAAATAGTCATGATTCTTAAGCTAGGAAACCAAAGTAAAGTATATTGAAGTACCTAATGAACTAATGAAGCGGGAAAAAGAAATATGAATTCAGCATTTGGCAGAGGAGCAAGAGATCTTGCCTGACCACGCTTTTGATCGAGACTGTGCTCTTCAAACCTGGTATCTGCCAGAGGAAGTTGCTTTGCTTTCCAGCATCCCCCTCAAAAAAGTAGCATACAAAAAAGAGGCTGCATTAAGTGTTGTGTGCTGTTGGTTTGACAGGTTTTTTTGCTGTTGGTTTGTGGAGGGAATGATTCTGTTTAAGGCAAACTTGTATTTGAAAAAGCTTAGCCCACGTGCCTAAATGGAAGTTTCCACTGAAATTTATTATTAGCGCTATGAATGTTACATTGTGGGGATTCTACCTTTTAAGAAACCAACTTTTTAAAAAGTTGTCAACAAAGCTGTTTTCTGACGCAGCTTATCTTAGATAGTATGTTTTGTATTTTTTAAATGCCTTTAGAAAGGCAGTGTTCCTGCTTGTTGTTTTTATTAGTATCCTTCTTGGAAGGAAAAGCTGGCTGAGCATGGTTACAGTACAATGATGCTTTAGGGAGCCATGAAAAAAAATTTCAACAATGAGAAATCAAATGTAAAACTTCAAGGAAATTAAAAAAAAAAACAACCCCTATAATTTTGATACTTAAAGGTAACATGAGTATTTACATTTTACTCTTTGCCTTAAGATTGTGAAGTTTTTTCATTAAATGATGTTTTAATTATGATACTGTTTAAGAATAAAGGGCAGTGCATTAAGATATGCCTGAAGGGACATGGTTTAGTGGTGGTTTTGGCATTGAGAGGTCGATGGTTGGATGATGATCTTAAAGGTCCTTTCCAACCTAGACGATTCTGACATGTTTAATGTCCTGTTAATGAAATCTATAAAGCAGGTTAGATGACACATACCTACTGTAGTAACTTTTTAACCTGACCACTCTCCTTAAATGTCCTTTATGGTTAGTATTACTGTGATTTCAAGAGAACTCTAGAGTGGCAAACTACAAAATACATGTGAAATTTAGTCTGTCATAAATAGTACTTGACTAGTTAGGGCAGAGCTTTTTGTAGTTTGTCTCTGAGTATATTCTGAATGTAGTGAGTTTGATTTTTTTTTTTTTTTTTTTTTTTTTTTTTATCACTGACGCCTACGTTGCTTTGTAAAAACATCCATTCAGCATGGATGCGCATGCACATTAGTTGACTAAAGAAATGTGTTGTAATTTATTTACATTCAGGATTGGATTATTCTTGTAGTATACGTTATCCCTGTTCACATATCAGTTTACTTGTCTTCAAATTTGAAGTTTTCAGGGTAAATGGGATAATGTGCTTGGAAGGCATGTTCATACTTCATTTGAAATAAGGCATATGCTAAAATGGCAAACAGTTGTGTTATAGTCAAACTATTATTGCTGCTTGTGCTACTCAGTTGCTATGATAAGGACCTGAACTGTAAGTAGAAGCCTGAGAACTGACAGTGTTTAACATATAACTTCTCAAAAGTGAAATTAAATAATTCTAGTGGGTTTTTTTTCCAAAGCAGTTTTCAGTACAATGCAGTGATATAATAAAAATGAATTTTTGTTAATACTGACTTTCTTTTAGCTTTCTCTTCCTCAGATCAGGTTGAACAGGCTGCTAACCATGGATACAGATCTGCTGGAGCAGCAAGATATTGACCTGAGCCCTGACCTTCAGGACCACATGCAACCTCAAGAGGAAGCAGCTCAAAAAGTCAAGCAGTACTATCGCTTTTGGATCCTGCCTAAGCTTTGGATTAGCATCAATTTTGATAGATTAACTCTTCTGGCTTTATTTGATAGGTGAGAACCTTATATGTTACTAGACTTCAGAAAGTAAAGATTAAAAAATGGTAACTAAACTGTAATATGGATAAAACTATCTGTAGAGATAAAACTATCTGTTTATTTACTGCACTCTGACAGATGAAAGAATAATACAAAATGCAGTTTTTCTAAAATAATGAAAGCTACTCTCATTTTTTCTCCAGCAATGCCAAAAAAAGGAGAAAAAAAAACCAAACAACAAAACCCACAACAAACCCCTCACTTTGCATGAGTTGGGTGATAACCTGTTTGAACAGTCAAAGAGAGAGATTTGTTGCTGATCTTTAAAGTGCAAAAACAAACTTCTCTAAAAAACTAATTGAAAGGGTCTAGAACCTGGCATACACTTACATTATTTAACAAAAAGAGAGAATTTACCTGCTGTTTCAAAGCATTTTTCCAAAGGGTCATTTAATACTGCAACCTGTTGTCCCTGCTGCATTTACCCAGTGGAATAAAATGAAAGTGACCTCAGAGTTACTGGCTTTTGGAATATGTAAAGTATTTAAATTTTAGTAACAAACTTCTTTGAGTTAAACAATACAGTAGTGATTTTGTCCAGGCAGAAATACTATCAATTCTGTTCCTAAGCACTACCAATATGTTATGGAATTCTCTTTATTCCACTTGGCGTTTCTTAGCCAAGTGAGAGTGTTTTTAGTTTCTTCATTGCAAAATCATGAATGAGGATGATCTATAATGCATATATTTTTCACAGGCTTGTAATCATCCTGTGTGGGCCTTGAATATAGATTTGTGTTACAGACCACGCTTCTGGTTGAGCATTTGAATTATTACTGAAGTTATGTGCTGAAGTTACCTTCTGCTGTTTAAAGTTCAGTTCCATAAGATACTAATTGCTTTTGGCTAGCATTGAAATCCTGGTAGCTCCTAGCTTTGCTAAAAGACAATGTGCTAGTATAGTCTATGCAAGTTCAAATCTATTAACTACTTTGCTACCAGAAGCATAACTCGTTAACTTCTGACTCTAACTGTTCCCTTGCAGCTTTTTCTAGACATAGTTAGCTTTTAATTCTATCCTTTTTTTTTTTTTTTCTCTCCCTCTAATACAGGAATCGTGAGATCCTTGAGAACGTGTTAGCTGTCATCCTAGCTATTCTAGTTGCATTTCTGGGCTCTGTACTTCTTATAGAGGGCTTTTTCAAGGATATTTGGGTCTTCCAGTTCTGCCTGGTAATAGCCAGTTGTCAGTACTCGCTGTTGAAGGTATTTTAATTTCTATCTTCACTTTCTATAAACAATAGAAATAACTTGGGTTGGGTGTTGCAGGTTAGTTAGAGCTTTAAGGAAAAAACTGCATGTTTATCATTTAAAAAGAAATGAGTAAACTTCAGCTTCATGGAAAGTTTGGTGGATGGTCATACAAGGTCACTTCACTAGAATGGTCCCAGTGAATGTTTGTTAAACAACCCTTTATTTGTTGTTCTCACGCACTTTTTGTTTTCCCAACCAGGAGCACATTCTTACTGGTTGAAAACAGCCTACAACCTAAACTTGAAGTTTTATTGTTTTGGGTTTTTTTAGTGGATACATCTCAATGCATTAATTTTAAGCAATTATGTCTCTAAGCATGTTTTTAATCAGAATCTTAGTTCTATTAGAAAATTGTTCATGGTATTTTTGTAATTTAAGAATGATTGTTTATTTCCTTATTATTAGACTACTAGGGTAGAAAGTAGATTTAAAATTAAAGTGCATAACACATTTTGTGTTTAAAAAAATGTAAGAGTTTAAACATTTTTGTTTTGTTTTTTAAACTTTGTCTATAGACATAGCCTTATGATTTAATACATTGTGCTATTTAAAAGCTGTAGAGTGGCTTGACAATTGTAAAACTAATTGTAGACATTATTAAAAGAACTTTAATCAGGAAAGTGCAGGCAGGTAAATGCACTTATCTGTAGTTTGGGTAACTTCCCTCTTTCCGTTTTGGTTTCAGAGCGTTCAGCCAGATTCTTCTTCCCCTCGACATGTAAGTCATGGGCATGTGCCACTGTACTAACCCTGCAGATGTAGAACTTCCATATAGAATTGATCTCTTTGCTTTGATCTTTTTTCTTAGGTGCCTTCTGATAAGGCACAAGAGGCTTATATTGTCTTAGTGTGTGAGAAGGGAACTGATATTGATACTATTCCCCCCCCCCTTTGTATTTAGCAAATCATGTCCTCCCTGGTTTAACCCTATAGCTTTTGCTATAGAGCCATATCATGAAAGGTTTTTTGATGAATCTTTAGTATTCAAGTGATTATAGTGAAAAGTATTTTTAACATTGTAATTTACTATGCTGGTATGAACTGACACAGCTTTGATATTCTATTCTGGTCCTGTAGATCATTCGGTTGCCCCAGAGTGCACACAGCCTTATTTTTTCACTCTGTTAAGCTGAGTATGCAATGCTCTAGTGAACATTAACATTTGAGCATGGAAATGTTAATGTGCTAAATATGTTTATATTCTATTGTGCATCTGCTAGATTGCCAAGACAAGATATTTTTATGTCCTAAATATGATATGAAAAAGCATTATTCCTCTGCAGCAAGTCATTCATATTATTTTAGGTAATAAGCTGTGTGTATTAATGAACATACAAATGCAGATTCCCTTCCCCCCGCAGGAGCAGTATTTGAGTAATAAACATTAATTGCTTTTTCTTCAAAACTAATATATTTTCTCTTGCTTATGTAGCCTAGTCAGACTTTCTCTGGCATTTAGTATTGAAAGAAACATTTTAAAACTTAGCAGAGAATAAGGGTGAATATAGTTTAGTCTAACTTATTCTAACTGTTGTGTCCTCATTATATCAAAGCCATAAGAAAAGGACTCATATCACTGCAAAGCAATGCATTGAAGACTTAATGAACAAAACTTAAGGATGTGCTGAGATGACAGTAAATCAATTGAGGAACAACGATTAATTTTGGTTCTGAAACAACCTCTAACAGAAAACTAACAATTGCTTTTTCTGCTAATAATGAAACAAATTTTCTTTTTTTTTTTTTTAATTTTTTTTTAAACAGGGTCATAATCGTATCATAGCCTATAGTAGGCCTGTATATTTCTGTTTATGTTGTGGTCTTATTTGGCTGTTGGATTATGGCAGCAGAAACATATCTACAACAAGATTCAGGTTGTATGGAATGGCTTTCACCAACCCCTTGCTGCTGCTGTCAGCCAGGGACTTAGTTATAGGTGAGTGGCTTTTTCATGGATTTGAATTGTTTGCGTTCCCACAGTAGAAATTTTTTTTTCCACTCTGCGTCTTGTAATGACACCTTCTATATGCAGTTCATGGAGATTCCTTTGGAAAGAGTAGTTTTAGCTCTGCTGAAGTTTATGGGAAGATTCCCCCCTTCTATAACTTTGCTGTAACAAACTGCAGATGTCAACTAATATGGTGTCGTAGGAAAAAAAAATTAATTGGTTTTTTAATTATGTAGTATCTTAGTCCTCATTCCTGAACCTTCTGTTCTTTCTTCTTAACTTGGACTTGGATATGCTCAGTAGTTAAACATTTTGGTTTGGCCTCTCTTGTATTCTTTAGAGGGGCTTCTGGCAAATGAGTAGGACTTCTCTTAAATTAGGTTATTTGTGTTTAGCAATCAAGTAGAACAGTAGAGACATACTGTTAAAAAACATTATAGAATCACAGAATCACAGAATTATCAGAGTTGGAAGGGACCTCTAGAGATCATCTAGTCCAACTCCCCTGCTAAAGCAGGATTGCCTAGAGCACATTACTCAGGACTGCATCCAGGCGGGTCTTGAAAATCTCCAGGGAAGGGGACTCCACAACCTCCCTGGGCAGCCTGTTCCAGTGCTCTGTCACCCTCACCGTAAAGAACTGTTTCCGTGTGTTTGAACGGAACTTCCTGTGTTCTAACTTGTGCCCATTGCCCCTCGTCCTGTCACTTGGAACCAATGAAAAGAGCCTGGCTCCATCCTCCTTCAACCCACCCTTTAGATACTTGTATGCCATAATAAGGTCTCCCCTCAGCCTTCTCTTCTCCAGGCTAAAGAGTCCCAGCTCTCTCAGCCTTTCGTCATAAGGGAGGTGCTCCAAGCCCTTAATCATCTTAGTTGCCCTTTGCTGGACTCGCTCCAGCAGTTCCCTGTCCCTCTTGAACTGGGGAGCCCAAAACTGGACACAGTATTCCAGTTGTGGCCTCACCAGTGCCGAGTAGAAGGGGAGAATGACCTCCCTCGACCTACTGGCCACACTCTTCCCTATGCAGCCCAGGATTCCATTGGCCTTTTTGGCGACAAGGGCACATTGCTGGGCCATGGATAATTTACTGTCTACCACAACCCCCAGATCCTTCTCCTCCAAGCTATCTCCCAGCAGGTCAGCCCCTAACCTGTACTGGTGCCTAGCATTCTTCCTCCCCAGGTGCAGGACCTTGCACTTGGTTTTGTTGAACCTCATTAGGTTCTTCTCTGCCCAGCTCTCCAGCCTGTCCAGGTCACGCTGGATGGCAGCACAGCCCTCTGGGGTGTCAGCCACCCCACCCAGTTTGGTATCATCAGCAAACTTGCTGAGGATACACTCTGTCCCCTCATTATAGACAGATTAAATCTCTTTTAATGTGTATCTTCTCAGAACAGGCCTATCAGCAATACCAAAAATATAATTTTGGTCTGTATGAGGTACTTTAATTGTATTCTGAGCAGCACAGTGCATTCACAATACTGCTGGTATTTAACACCCCCACCCTCAAAAAAATCCAGCTCAAAAAACGAATACCAACACCCCCCCCACCCCCAAAGCCAACAAACCTTTTCCCTTTTTACATAGAAAATTTATTGAAAATAGTAACTATGTAATCTCGGGCAGAGCCCGTAGAAAGCAGAAAGAGAACGTAAACGTTTGAAGACCATCTTATTATGGAAATTTTGTGCAGATTCTGTAATGGAGCAAATTTATTTGGGTGATCCTCTCTGGATCACCTCTTTGGAGGGGGAAGGAAACCTGTAAGAATTGATCTACATTGAACACACTTGGCCTTCAGTTGTACCAAAATACCTGGGCATGAAAGACAGAGCAGTTAAATGTTATGACTGCATGCCTCCAGCACTTGGACAGTCTTCTGTCCAAGAAAAATTAAAGCTTGGTCTTGGTTTTTATTCTTTTTTCTTTTTTATAATTTTATTTCAGACTTTTAATTGATTAATAAGAATTATTGACTCGGCATTTGGAGAGTTAGTTTTTATTACTTGATTTTAGGAACATATTCCTGAATTTCATACCTCATTCTGTTTCCCCTTTCAACTTTCTGGTACTAAATCTTTATTTAAATTTAAACGTCCAAAGTGAAAACATCTAAGCCACTTATCTATGAACAGAGTGTTGTCCAGACCTTCCCAAAGGTGCTTTTCTACAGATTCTGTGGTTCTATTAATGTGCTGGCATACTGAAGTTAAGACAGCAGATACTTTTGACTCATTCAAGATGGAAACCTTGCTTCATTTCCCCTTCTTTATGCTCTGTCAATTTCGGAAGTCTTTTCTTCCCTTTCCTGTCACCTTGAGTCATTTCCATAACATATATCCATATTCCCAAAGATAATACATAAATGTATATGTAGGTGGTGTGTTGTATTGTGAAAGTGACCTACTTTGTTAAAGTATGTATGAGTCTTTTCCAGTTTTAAAAAGACATGCTGGCATCTTCACTAGCTTTTAAAACTTCCTAGTTTAGGAGTTCTGAATGCTTTTTGATCCTTATGTTTTACCGTTCTTGGGTATCTTGCGCCAGCTTATATAGTTCTACCAATAAAAAAAAAAACAAACCAAACAGTTTGCCAGAACACCTCTGTCTTCTTAAAAAACCAAACCAATATAAAAACCTGCCCCCTCTCCCTGCCCCCCCTTGCCCTTCCAGCAATTCTTAATGTTGCTGAAACAGTGTTTCAAAAAGCTTTGTGTGTGTGGCAAAGCAAGCTGGTTGCTGGCAAACATACTTTGTTAGCACAAACTAAAAATCTCAGCTGCCTTTTTTCCCATTCCCAGGCACAGCTACTAGAACAACGCAGGTGCAGGGCAAGGCAAACTTTGTGTTTAGATAGTGTAATTGCTGTGTCCTTGCCAACAGACAAGTGAGGACTGGTATAAATTTTTCATTTTTTTTTTTTTTTTTTTTGTCCCACATATTGGACTTGTGGAGCAGATTTCGATCAATTGATCATTTATAACAATTGTTTTCTCTTCTGACTAGGTGAACCTCATTAGAGAACAATTCTGTTTAAAAGCCATCAGAAATGTTGGCTTCTTGCTAGACTACTCTTTATAAACATTGTATTCCCAGATCTGTTTTGTAATTTTGTTTTCAGTGGACATGAGAGAGTTCAACTTACAGGTCTTCGTAAAACAACTTTTTACCTGTTAGTGAGGGAGCACTTTTTCTATTTGCCTCCTGTGTAGGCTTCCTTGAGTAATGATTTGAGATAAAGGTTTGACTTGAGAATTCTGAAAAATATTTTCTTCAGGTCTGGAGTAGCTGGTCCTTAGTCTTAGATTTCCTAATTTATATCTGTAAAAGGATGCAGAACTCAATGCTTTTTTTTCCCAAGCCCTGAACTTACATGTCTTTAAACAACATTTAGTTATTTAACTTTACTAAGGAGTAAGTAGGGGAAAAAAAAAAATAAATCATGTTCTCAGTACCTATCCTCACCATAGATATTCCTAATGTGATATCTTTTAGTATCCAACTATTCTGTGGATATAAAGTTAGAAACTTCAAATTGAGACTGGTGATTCTTTACAGGATAATTTAAAATTGGTTTCTTATATTGGTCACTGAAGCTACAAGTCAGTAAGGTTATAGAAAATCTTCCCTAAACTGTCAGATTTTGTCTGCTAGGGTTATTTTCATGGGTTGATCCTTCTGTCCCTTGGAACCTAGAGTTTATCATATGCTGCTGCTTGTGAATTATATCTGAAATACTTTACGGTTGTGTAAAAGATTGTTGTTTCTGCATCTTTTATTCCTTAAGATGGAAAGTAAATGATATATGGTTTGGGACATAACATTCCCTGTATTAAGTGGCATTCGTTTATCTTTGCATTCTGAAGTCCTGTCATTTGCAGAGGTTTTAACAGCTTATACAGTTACCCATTTTCATTAAAAGAAAAATCATTTAGGATCAGAACTTTTCAGAAGTAATGTGGGAAAATGGGTGAAATTGTCAGACATTATTAGTGGCAGAAACCTCAGAGGTGAAATGCTCGGCCTCTCTTACATCAGTGTGGCTGGTGTTAGCTTGCTCCTGTAACCCCGGACAGGAAGTTAAGCTTGGATAAGCCTTATTTACAATGAGTGAAAATTTACAAATCTTCTAATCTGAAAACACTCTTGTCTGATCTTTGCTAAATAAAAATGGAAAGTCTGAACTGGCCTGTGTCCATTTCTACAGCAATTAAAACAGAATTACAAGAAATCTTCTGACGATTTGTCTATGTAACCTCTATATTCAGTTTTGAGTCATTGAAGTAGAGATTTACGTAACGGATGTTTTCCTTGGAAATAATAGAAGTGCTTCAGTAATGTTGAGTTAAATAGTGTGTGTGATACCCTAGAACTTAAACTGTGAAGAGTACTTTTTTTTGTATTCACCACTTGTTTCAACTATCTTTTTCCTCCGTAGTGTTTACACTATGTTTCCCTATAGTATTCTTCATTGGTCTTCTGCCTCAGGTGAATACATTTGTGATGTATCTTTGTGAACAGCTGGATATTCATGTCTTTGGTGGCAATGGTGAGTGTTGGTGTGTTTTTGTCAGTGGCAAAAGCATTAGATTAGGAGCAGCCATCAGATTAGTAGGCTAGTTAAAAAATTTAGTGGTTGCACTATTAGTATTCCTACCCTCTAAACATAGAATACTAATTGTATTTGTAAAAAGGTTGAAGGTCTTATGATGGATTATTGAGAAATAGAATTACTGTCGTAGTAAGTCTGTCAAAAAATATACTTTCTTCCTCGACTGATTTCTGTTGCAGTTGTTAACTATTCCCATGGTAATGCTGTTGAATAAATGAAGGAGGTAAATAAAGCCACATAAATTGCTCTTTAAAAAATCATTTGTAGGGGGAAATACAAGTAGTTGCTGTGGGTTGGATTTTCTTTTTATATCAGAGGGGTGTTGTGACTGGGGGGCTGATACCTTTCTTGTACAATCTGAAGTATTTTGTATTCTAACCTAATTACGTAACACTGCTTAATTTTTCTTTCTTTTTCTATGATATTCAGCTACCACAAGCCTGCTTGCAGCACTTTACAGTTTTATCTGTAGTATTGTGGCAGTAGCCTTGTTGTATGGACTGTGCTATGGTGCCCTGAAGGTGAGCGTACAGCATACATCCGTGGTTTGGGTTTTGTTCTCTGCTTCCTTGTATCTTAGATACTTAAACATGCAGAAAGTGAATTAGAAATAATAGTTTGATTTGGTAGGGGTTTATACTTGCTCAGCTGTGATATCAATAAAGGAGATGCAATGCAGGCACAAAGCAGTTTGTTTTGCTTTTAAAAGGTGTATGATTTGTGCCTGCACTAACAGGCTATTTTGCTGGCTGAAAACACATGACACGGTCAATTCCATTCTGTGTTGATTCTTCAAAAAAAAATCACATAAGTGGCTGTTTTCTAGCACAGTCTTCATGTACTGGTTTGTTAACCTCTCAAAATGGCTCACATGAGTATTTTTTCAGTGCTGCAAACCAGAAAGTCTCTTCAAATTAATTTTTACTTGAAAAGAAACCAGAAAGCAGTCTGTAGTGTCGAAGTGAAGATGTGTGCTTGTCTAAAAGGTGGAGTTAGCTGGCAAAGGGGGCAAAAAAGCCCACCCAAACCCAACAGCTTTTCCTTGCTTGAAATGCCATTCTGTTTGAAAACACTGTGGTGTTGGTTCTGTTTGGTTTCAGGTGTGTGTTGATAATAAGATGCTCTTAGTTGACGGTTAATTGTAGCATGAGTGCCTTCCAACTCAGAGCTGACGGGCTTTTTGCCACTCTGCCACAGAGAGTAAAAAGTTGCTGGAGGAAATACTCGCATGATGCTATCACCCACAGAACATCATTAGCTTTCTGTGAATTTGTACATTTGTCTGCTAGCCTTTTGTAAACACATCTGTTGAAGATAAACAAGCTTTAGCAAAGAATCAGTGTCTCATCTTTTCAGATCCAGAGAGATCATGAAAACAAAAATAAAGCCACTGGTTTGATCTGAATTCAGCACATTAGAAAAAAAAAATCTGAGTAAAAACACATGTAACTTTCAAAATTAAGATGTGAATAAATGCAACTCTAAAAACCTGTGGTCTCAAGGAATGCAGGAAATTCTTCATAAGGGTTATGAAAACAGAGGACTGTTTAATGATGGTGTGGGTTTAAGGGATGTACACTATGTTAGAATTTCTGATCTACAGTGAAACATAGGTAAATATTGAACAATATTTTTGTACTAAAAGTCTTTAGTTAGTGTTTCCATTCTCTTACTATGATATATGTGATTCTTGTATGTCAGATAAATGTTATATAAACTTTGTCTCCTTTCTGTTTCCAGGATTCTTGGGATGGGCAGCATATACCAGTTCTCTTCTCCATATTTTGTGGTTTGTTAGTGGCAATATCGTATCATCTCAGCAGACAGAGTAGTGACCCTTCTGTACTTTTGTAAGTGACTCAATTTGTGTCCCTTCCCTAAGGAAGAAGCAAATGGCAAGGGAACATTATTTATAATTTTAGATATTAGTACTGTTTTAACTGGTAGTCACCATCATTATCAAATATAGTATGATATTCATTCAGTAGTTAGAGAGAAATTCTCAGATTTTGCACCTAGTTCTTCCTCTAATGACAACTTTTTGTTGTGACTTCTGGCAAATCACTCACATGCCAAAACTTGATTTAACTGCCTGCTGATATTCTCCTACCAGTTGGTGTCATCTTTCTGCTGATGTGTTTGTGCTGAACAACTTGTACCTGTTCTGTTTTTAAAGAGGTACTCAAAGCACTTATTTAAGCTGAAGCCCACGTGTGGATTTCTGTACCATTTCTCTTACTTAATTTGTTCCTGCGTTCTTATCTTGAATGTGTGCTCAAAGCACTTGTCCAAATGATTTCATCTCGGCTGCAGAACAATAAGGATCTGTTTGTTGTGATGAGCATGGGGAAACGTATTCATGTTGCTATTCTGAGTTGGAGTATTGATCTAATGATGAGAGTATTTCTGAATCGGTTAATAATTATATGTATAAAACAAAATAGTTCCAGTAGGAGAAACACCTCCCACAGAATAGCCAATAGAGGCTCAATCACAAACCTGGGTTAGGCAGAGCTTGAACTTGGATTTAAATTTAGCCATAATGTTGGATGAATTTGATAAGCAGTAGTCTGGGGTAGATAGTGAGGGGCCTCTTCTGTGAACAAGGCGATTAATGATTCGTGAGTGATCACACAGAAGAAAAATTCTTATCTCTGGGTTAGCAACTAAACCTTGTCCTGTTACGCTTAGTTCACATGACTTTGCTCAGTTGGTATGAGGTCCTTGTCCCTAGATACCTGTTCTTTTGTTCTTTCCAAGTACTATAGCCTGGAAGCTTATGTTTGACCTGCAGGTTCACCTGTTTAGCCAGAAGTGGCACAGTAAAGCATTGCAATACATTGCAATATGTAATTGTCTTTGATCTAGGGCTCATTGCATAGTGAGCTTCCTGTCCATAAAATGAAATAATACATATTTCTGTAGTACAAGGGGTATTGTAAGAAAAATCCCATTAGGGGGTTGTGAGATGCTTAGGTATAGCTAGCAGTGCTGCATACGGTCTTCTGAAAGTTTAGGTATGAGTTGTTTGGGCTTTAGGACCAGCAAGGTCTGCTAAGAATTTAGTAGTTTGTTCGGCATGGCTAATTCATGAATTAATCAGGGTAGTATAGGTCTTTTTTTTTTTGTTGCTTTTGAAGTTTGCATTAAACCAAGGAATTCTTGGTTTTCTAATTGGTATTGACAAATAGACCACTTCTAAGCTTTGCACCAAGTTACATTTCTGTTCAGTTATTTATGAACTAAAGTTTTGTTTTGTGGGTACTAAGAACTCCACTTAAAATTCAGTATTTGTTCAGTTACTCCTGTTGGTGCTAGAGAAACTGCTCTTTGAACAACACCTGGCAACTCATCTTGAATGGTGGTCGTTGTGTGCAACCAGGGGACTAATTCTTTTATAAAGTTGAGATCTCATCTTCGTAAATTGGTTCAGCCATGTGAAAGCACTAATAAGCCAGGATTATTTTTTCTTGTAATCAACTTGTAATATAACTTCTGACTTTGTTGTTATTCTAAAACTACATAGAACAAACAATACATGCTTTTCAGTGGGTTCTTTTTTGTCTTTCTTTAAGCTCTTTAGTGCAATCAAAATTTTTTCCTAATTCTGAAGACAAAAACCCCGAGGATCCTCTGTCTGAAGTAAAAGATCCTTTACCTGAAAAGCTTAGAAATTCTGTGGTAAGTAGGCTTTTTAATTTTTTTTTTAATTCAGTCTAATGCTTTATGTTGATTTGTGTAGCATCAATCTGGATCTTACTTGGCTCACAATACTTGTTAATTACCATGGTGTTCAGGTGTTGATTACAATGGATATCGGAGTGTTTCCTTTAAATCTGCAGATGAACTGCTGTACTACATTAAGAGTATAATGCTCATATTGCGATTTAAGTTATAAGGAGGAACGTGAGAGAACTGGTATTCCCTAGTGTGAATTCAGTGAAGTATCATTGAGGGTTTTTTCTAGCTTATATTGATGATAGTAAATGATACTTGCTTTTGTGCAGAACTTAATGGGAAAGAGTTAACGGTGGCAAAACTATATTAACTCAGTATTTGTAGTAATTGTGAGCAAGAGCTTTGTGCATGCTGTTCCAGAAGCAGTAAATAAAAATGATGGAAAGTGTTGTAGGTTTTTTTGTGGGTGGGTTGGTTGTTTGTTTGGAGGAGCAGGTGTAACCTGTTCCATTTACTTTAGCACATACTTAGAATTATTTGTACAAATTCACTCTAAATATTTATGAAAATAGTAATATTTAAACGTTATTCTTTTTTGCACAGTGGAGCAGTAAGAGACTTAAAAAGCTTAGTATGTTTAACTTGTACAAAAGAAGGTTGAACTTTCATTTAACGTTGTGTAGGGCTTGGCTGTAGGAGAATAACAGCATAGATATGTTTCTGCTGGTGCAGCAGGCATGAGCATGACAAGGTGCAGTGTGTGGAAACTGCAAGTAAATATTTAGAGCAGAGAAACTGTAGTTCTTTTAACGCTTAGAAGAGAATGACTATAGGAGGTGCAAGCTCCTCTTTAGCTCTCAAACTGTGTTGTTAGTCACCAAGGGGCAGGGGAGCTGAGGATGATAAATTCTTTCTTTTAGTGTTTTTTAAATCAGGACTTGCAGATCTAAAAATAAATAAATAAATTGTATCCCAGGAAGTTAAGACAGCAATAATTGCTGTGTGTAATTACTTGGCCGATTTTGGAGTAGTTAATTCTTGAATGATTTTCTGGGCTGAAAATACTAATACTATATTTACAGAGTGGGAACAGGTCTGAACTTGAAAACCCTGAGTAGAGGCCCTAAGTATGTATTGCCCCCTTGTGACTGAGTCTGGCATTACTCGTTTTGTTATTTTTTGCTTGTTACCAACAGCTTGTCTTCATTTTTTAGAGCTAATGGAAAATTCAAACTCATTCCTCAAAGCTATCCTTTACCCTTCTGCAAAGGAGGGGGGAAAAGGGTTAAAGGGGCTGGTGGTTTCACCTGGTCCTTGGCTCTGTCTAGGCAGCTGTCTTCCAGAGCTTGTAATTGCCCCATAAATGGCGAATTTGGTTAGCCCTTCCAGCTGTTTCGTCAGTGCTGTAGTGGCGTCCTTATTCCCCTCGCAGTCCACAATGAGAGAGAGAGAATATATTGGGTATATTAGCTTCTCCTGCCCCACTTTGGGTATGCATCTCTCCACTTAACTCATTTGAATTAATGCTTTTGGTGGTAAGATTTATATTATGAAATTTCTGATAACTTCAATGGAAGTAATTAACATTAGCATAATTTGAAGTTCTTTAATCAGTTACTGTATTACTGCTGATGTCAGTAAGAATCTGAAGAGGACAACCAAAACTGGTGTTTTCTAAAATTACTTTGTTTTGACTCCCCAGAGTGAACGATTGCAATCTGACCTGATTGTGTGTATAGTCATTGGTGTACTCTATTTTGCAATTCACGTCAGTACAGTATTTACAGTTTTACAGGTAAGGTGTTCCATCATGTATGCCATTTTCTTTTATATGCAAATACTCTAATGTGATATAATACTTATTCTGGTAGTGTACCGGGTCTCCTGACGGTCTTTAAATATATAGTGTGACAAGTACATGACTGAAGATCTTCACGTTCCAGTTTATGTGCTCAAAAACACTTCTTCCTCTGCTCTTTCTTATTTTTTTTCTTACAGTTTGGATTTTTATTTTAGTCTCTGACAGAAAATGCCTTCTTTTGCTTCATCTGTCTCAGTTAAATAGTCAGGAACATTTTGGAGTAAGAAAAAATTAAACTTTTTCTAAACAAAAAAGTTTAAAAAGGTTTGATTCTTAAAGATTGAGGGTCTGAACCTTGACTCAGCAATTGCATGCTAGTGTGGCTGTTTGTAGACTATAGCATAGGGGAGTTCCCCTTTACTGGAATGCTTGTTTACAGGACTTCAAAGAGCCTTTGAGTTTCAAGTTTTTTACTTATCGATCTATCTAATATTACTGCTTCAGATACTTTTAATGTGTATGTATGATTCACACTTGATGATGATGACGTGAGACCAGATCCTGTGCTTGAATTCGTTTAAGTAAAGGTGTTTGCCTAAAGAGTTGCAGTTAATGAATTTTTTATTTTGGTATTTCTGTAATGAACCATTGGTTAGCTTATGAACAGCCTTATGTCAGGTAAGTGAAGGTTTCTTGCCTGTATTTTAGAAGGATTTTACCTTCCTGCTGCTGCCTACAGTTAAAGGGAGAAACTAACTTTAAAAAGTATGTGTGTTTAGGTAGCTTCAGGTTTTCAGGTGAAGTGTCCTACTTAAGTGGTTATATTAGCTTTTTCTAAGCAAAGTATCTGTTCAAATGTGTGGCTGGACTTCAGTACTCCTCCCAAATGTTACTTTCTCCCATGTTTGCGAAACTTGTCTGTACGCTCTTTACCAGATGTATAGTTCAATATGCTTAGGCTTCACAGAATTTCTGAATCAGCTTATAACAAGGTAATGCAATCCTAATTTTGCTATGACATATCTAGAAACTTTGAAGAAAATTTTAGTGTGTAGACAGCGTTGCTGTGAAATCCAGTCTTCATACCATGTTAATATAGTAGTATTTTGTGACTTCTGTGAAAGAGTTTGGTCTTGGTGGGAGGCTTCTCATTCACCTTCTTCTCAAGAGAATGTAAGATTTGTGAGTTGTTTTTCCTTATGCTTATACCTCCTTTTATCCAGCAGATTAAAATGTAAATTGGGTTCAGCCTTTAGAGGATAATGGCTTTATCATTTACAAAATGAAGTGTAGATGGGTCAGAAGCAATGGACTATGAAGGAAGATTGGTGTACTATTTTTACTTTAAAAATACTTCTCAGCTTAGTGAAAATCTGTTAGAAATAGATGGTTTATTCTCTCATAAGCATTTCTCGTTTGATCTTTAAGTTGGTAGCACAGCTTCTCATTAAGAAATACATTCCCAACTTACTGTTACAGGAGCACCTGCCCAGGTGTTGGAAAAGGTATTGCATTGTTAGTGTATCATTTTGTTTATAAACCACCAACCTTAACTTCTTCAATTCTTCTTTTTAGCCTATTTTAAGTTATGTTCTCTATGCATTGGTGGGTACGGTAGGCTTTGTGACCCATTATGTTCTGCCTCAACTCCGAAAGCAACTTCCTTGGCATTGCTTTTCTCACCCGCTGCTGAAAACCAAGGAATACTATCAGTTTGAAGTCCGAAGTAAGTATCATTCATGACACCTTTTTTGAACTTAACTATAGTTGCTGACCAACTTGTGTTACCTATTGATACACTTTATCTCTTGTCTTTATTATTCTCACCACTGGAGTATTTAATGATGTCTAACGTAGAAATGTCTAACTTCCTCAGTTCCTCATGCTTTGATTCCGTGACCTTTTCTGTGTCTCTTAACTGATGATGATAAAATACTACATGTGCTAACATTATCTCAGAGCTGTTTCATTAAAGCGCAGTCTTCAAAATCTTAAGTTGCAAAGTTTGTGCTAATGATTGCCTTAATTTTTTTTTTTTTGTAAATATGGAGTGTGTTTAGCTAGGTATTTCTCGAAGGTAGTAAGTTTTCAAATGTTTTGGAGGATTAGGTATGGTGAACGCTGTCAGAGATTTCATCTTGGCACAGATTTGATTCTTAATGGTATTGTTGGCAAGTTTTAACAACAGAAAGTAGTGCAAGTGGCCTACTAATGGAAAAACACACTAAGGGACCAGTCTTGCTAGTTGATCTGCATAGACATGCACTTGCACCTTGTGTTAAAGTCTACATTTCCATGAAATTTTTCCCTGAAAGCTGCAGAAAATATGAAGTTAGTTATACTGCTGATCAGGTTTCCATTATGGGTAAATGTGGCAGTAGATCGTGGGGTCACACTGTTGGTACATTTTTACTGTTAACAGCAGACTTAAGAAATTTGTATAAAAATGGCTTAGAAACAAATCGAAGCTATTTCGTTTTTTCTGTTCAGTTAGTTTTCAAGGTAAGACAGTAACAAAAAGAAAGCGACCATTTTGCTGCTTTCAGGAGCAGAGCATTACCAGGATTGATTCACAAACCTACCTTTGTAGCAGCTATGCAGTGTGGTCTTTTCACTGATGTCAAAATTGTGGGCTTTTTTTCAGTGATGGGTTGTAAAGATGGATAAATATGAATAGTAATTGTAATATGATGCCAAACTCTATTTGGAGGAAGAAGTGAACAGTGCAGTTGTGTGCCTTAGATTTTTAATCTACGAAACTAGAGAAGCTACAGTTGATGCCCCTTTGCTGATACCTGACTTCAGTATTTCCATATGTAGTGGTGTTTTTGGGAAAGATGAAAGTCATATCCAGTAATGTTAAATGTAAGTTTGTAGCATCTCCCAGTTTGGTCCCTGTAACTTAAAGAGAAGTC
Organism: Vanellus vanellus; assembly: GCF_965231255.1. Lineage (NCBI taxonomy): Eukaryota > Metazoa > Chordata > Aves > Charadriiformes > Charadriidae > Vanellus > Vanellus vanellus. The sequence continues at coordinate 32,576,181 of NC_138911.1, read as the reverse complement.
ATGCCGTGTCAGTGACTGACTGTCCTTATGGCTTCCGTTGTAGAAAAAGAACTTAAATTTTTGCTGGGGCTCATCTAGACACATGCAGTCATTCATAGCAATGAAGGCCTTTTTCTAGCCTCTTTCAAGTATGCCTTTAACCCTTTATGTTGCAGCCATGTTTAACATAATTTTTGCCATTAGGTCTTCCAGCCTATATTTGTACTGCTATGTAAAACAAATTTTCTCATTATGTTCATTTGCATTAATTTTTAAAAATAGCAATCCTGTTATATTTTGCAATTATTGTAGAAGTTTAAAAGAAGTTCTTAAGTCTGACAGTTGTGTTGGTAGGTTACATATGCTCTTCTATATTGTAGAGTCATAAACCAGAAATCTTTTGGTTCAGATATGGTTGGAAAACATCCTTTTGCATGAGGTAAAATGCGTAATGTCAAACAGCTTCATCAATATCAATGTTGGAATTACTGAAGAGGTGGCAGCCCAGTTTGTTTCCTGCCATGTGCAGTAAGCAAGTAGCTTGCAAACTCTTATACTGTAACACATTTTCTATAGATGTGTAACAGTGCAAAAACTCTACTGGGGCTACTGACAGCAGTTTAGAAGGAGCTTCTCTTTATTTTGGTTAGATAAGACTTATGAAAATCCATGTCATGGTTTAACCCCAACTGGCAACTAGGACCCATACAGCTGCTCCCTTATCCCCCCCGCCCCCTCCAGTGGGATGAGGGAGAGAATCGGAAGAGTCAAAGTGAGAAAACTGGTGGGTTGAGATAAAGACAGTTTAAGTAAAGCAAAAGCCACGCATGTGAGCACAGCAAAAAAGGGAATTTGTTCACTGCTTCCCGTCGGCAGGCAGGGGTTTAAGCCATCTCCAGGAAAGCAGGGCTACATCACAGGTAATGGTTACTTGGGAAGACAAACCACCATAATTACGAATGTCATCATCCCCCCCTTCCTTATTTCCCCAGCTGTATGTGCTGAGCATGATATCTTATGGTATGGAATATCCCTTTGGTCACTTGGGGTCAGCTGTCCTGGCTGTGCCCTCCCCCCCCTCCCCCCCCCCCCCCCCCCCCCCAGCTTGATGAGGGCCTCTTGCCTTCTTGTTGGCAGGCCAGTATGAGAAGTTGAAAAGTCCTTGACTGCTTAGCAACAACTAAAACATAAGTGAGTTATCAACATTATTCTCATCCTAAATCCAGTTTACAGCACTATACCAGCTGCAAGTAAGAAAACTAACTCTATCCAGCTGAAACGTGGACAGTGCAGTGTAAGAATACAGTTAATGTTTGGCTCTGTAATTACTTGGATCAAGAATCTTTATTCTGTTAGCTGAGTTTGATTTGATAGCGTGATCTGATTTCTTCTTTTTAATATATCTTGATAGATGCTGCACATGTTATGTGGTTTGAGAAACTTCACATTTGGCTCCTTTTTGTAGAGAAGAATGTTATCTATCCACTGATAGTCCTCAATGAGCTTAGTAGCAGCGCTAAGAATATTGCTAGTCCAAAGAAACTGGATACTGAGTAAGTAGAAAAGGTTATCAAATAATCTGGGTATGTCTACTGTGGTGCGAAATTAAATAGTGAATTCTGGCCTCAATGGAAAGACAGTTAATGCTATTGTCTTAAAACTAAGGCAAGAAATAAATTGTTTTTCTTTATTTGAAAGCTTTTATACAAGCGAGTCACCTTGTTGACTTAAACTGAATGGAGTATTGTTACAGTGTTAAACTAGGAACCCTCCCCAAAGATAAATCATTCAATCCATAACATATACTGTAAAGATTGCAGGCTGCAGAATTATCTAGTAGCATGATATCAGAATCTCCTTGTTGATCTTCAGAGTCTAAAATATGATTATCTGGACTGCAAGTTCAAGATAGTGACAATATGTTCTGGTATTTAGTCACTTGTAAACTTAAGACTTGTGTAATGTTCCCTGAGTTGAAGTGACAGCTTGCAGCCCCTATATAGCTTTCTGCTCTCATCAAGGAATTCCCCAGGCCTTCCAGCCCCTAAGTGTAATCTCTATCCAGATGGAATTGCACACTGCCTCTTAAATTGAGCCGTTATTGTAATTCCTTGAGCAGTGTAGAGAGCAGAGTGTTGTAGAGAAAATAACTCTTGAAACAAAATGAAACATGTATTTGGGGGTGATGGTGGGGGTGGCGTTGGATTTTTTGGGGGTGTGGGTTTGTTTTTTTAAAAAGTTTAATAATCCCTGGATCTACTAAGTTCTTGCTTTGGGTTCATTACTCTTGTTACTACAAGACCTTTGTGAGGCATATTGCCACTACATTACCTGAATGTTATTTTTATAACCCTTTGATCTGTCAGTTACTACCTCTGAATATATCACTGTAAGATTAAGTTGTGGTTCCCCCAATATAAGCTGGAGCGCTATAGTCATGCAGAAAATAATGATAATCCAGTGTTCATTAACATTCTTTTGCTGACTAATCTAGAGCACTTGTAGCATTTCTGCATCTCAATATTCATAACCTAAATAAAGACCACGTTTCTTTTCAGAGTACAAGGATATTTCGCCTCCTTTTTTCTTTTTTTTGTGAGACTCTTACAAATAATGCTAATCCTTGAATACAGATTGGTTTGAGAATACTAGTAGAAAGACTTGGACTATAGTAGCCTTTAAAAAACAATTTAAAAATCTCAATAAAAAAAACAAGAAACGAACATTTCCCCCCTGCCCACCTCCAAAAGCAAACCCAAATCTAAACCTTGAGTTTGAAGAGATTATAATTGTATGACAGCAACAATTTAGGTGGTCTTTAAACCCCTTTCGGACAGCAGATAAATAATGGTTTTGTGTGAATTTCTTACACAGGTTGGGTGCTTTAATGATCACAATAGCTGGCTTGAAGTTACTGCGTTCATCATTCAGTAGCCCAACGTGCCAGTATGTCACTGTTATTTTCACAGTGCTCTTCTTTACTTTTGATTACAAAAGTTTTACTGAGACCATGCTGCTAGATCTCTTCTTCATGTCCATACTCTTCAGCAAGGTAACTTTAACTGTCTATTTCTAGGTGTTTCAGGTCATCCAAAAGGGAAAACAGGTAGTCCTAACAGATAGGTACTCCTCCAGATCATCAGTCCTATTGGTACTGTAATCAATATGCTATAAGATAGTTAAGGCTTCTCCTTCCCAAAGCACTTACGTTTGCTTGAGAAAGCATATGTAACTTTCTAAACAACTCATGAGTTTCTGTTAGTACAACAATGAAGTGTGTGTAATGTTACTTGCTTCAGTATTACGTCCTTTTTGTAAGTCTCAAGGCTTCTGGTAGATCAGTAAGAACTCTAGTGTGACCAGTAAATTCTTCATGATATTTGTGTACTGCAAAGCATGTTGATTCTCAGCCCAATCACTAAATTTTTCTTCTCTTTTTTTTTTTTTTTTTTTTTTTCCCCCTGTAGCTTTGGGAACTCTTTTATAAATTGAGATTTGTGTATACCTACATTGCTCCCTGGCAGATCACATGGGGATCTGCCTTCCATGCTTTTGCCCAGCCCTTTGCTGTGCCACGTATCCTTTGAAAATGTGAACTTTTTCCTGAGGTCATGTGTTTATAACGTCTGAGTGTTGCATTGTAATGGATTATGTATTATGGGCTAAATCTACTGAATGAACAGGTTTGGTTTGTCTAGTGAGTATTTATGAAAAACTACACACTTCCTGCCTTGCTATGAATTATACAGTAGTAGATAGAGTAGGAATATAAAAGAAACATGGAGCAGGAGTTATTTCATTCTGAAAATGACACAGCTTTTCATATGACAGTCATTCCCTTTCTCAACTAACTATGGTTTTAGTTCTTAAGCTCTGCATTTTAAGCTTCTGTAGACTGGTTTGAATGGAGTGTTGAGTTAGTATTCTGTGTAGAATTTTAAGAAAGAAAATGATCACTATGTTTAGTGCCGTATTTTCACCTATTTCTTTAAAAACAAAAATAAACCCCTTATTGCTGGAGATCCTGTAAAGATACTTAGCTGCATAAAAATTCTTAGAGGTCTTATTTTAATCTTAATTGGTGTTGCTGTCTATTTCAGGTACTATTACAGATGCTTGAAAAAAAAGTAGTTGTTGCTTTGCTTTCCTTAATTCTGTTATCCTACAGATTCTGCAATGTTGTTTGTCCAAGCAGCTGTGTCAGCTTTCTTTTCTACTCCACTGAATCCTTTTCTGGGAAGTGCAATATTCATCACTTCATACGCCAGGCCTGTCAAATTCTGGGAAAGAGACTACAAGTAGGTGAAATAAGACCTTTAAAGTTTGCGTCCTTGTTTTTTCATAATGTTACTGTGGCTAAATGTGATGTTTTGGGGGTTTTTTTGTTTGGGTTTTTTTTTTTGTGTGTTTTTTTTTTTTTTTCCCCCTCCCAAGTGCCACTATTCTTCCAGAGGAAATCAGTTTATAGCACTGAAATTTTCAATGAACTTGTTTCTGAAATAGTGTAGCAGCTGTTTTTATACTAGCAACATTTGCTTTAGCTTAAGTAATTTCTACTTAGAGGTATGCCATTCCGGTAAATTTTTTTAAACATATAAATGATAGTATTGTAAAGTACAGTTTTAATCAGAAAGTGAATTTATGTCCAAAAAGGTTTGGAGGGGCAGTTCATAACTGTATTTCACCTGTGTTCATTATTGTCGTTTTCATAGCTAAAACTGGCTAACCTCAATATAAAAATCTTAAAAAGTAAATCTTGTTTGGTCAAGGTGGGATCAGTTTTAAAAGATTCTGTGTCAGATTATATCTCCCTGTGTTTTATTTCTCCAAGGTCCACTGTTGTTGATGGAATATCAGTCCAATGAAATGTTAGGTAAACAGCGTAGGGCAAGATGAGCAGATAGTTCTGGTATTTATGGAGAATTAATTTTTCATTTCACTGCTTTATTGCTTTTTTCCCTTCTAACACTAGAACAGCTTAAATACAATGTTCCAAATCTTATGTTAAAGAGTTAAGCTTGTGACTTCAGCCAATGAAATAACTTTCTGGAAATCACCCTTTCAGTAAAGTCTACTGGAATGTTAGCTGTTTTTTGTTAATTTTTAAGTTTGCCACATCTAAAGTTTTATGATCTAAGAAAATATATATACTTATATCTAAAGCTAAAAATTGTTCTATGGCTACCTACGGTGGACAAACTTTATTAGGTATTGGATCATAATGCTATTATAGGCAGAAAATACTTCTACATGACAAGAGCAGCAAATTGGAACATAAAATTATTTTAAAATAACTTTTTGAAACTGTTTCAGTGGGAGTATTTTTTTTAACCATTTTTATTCTGTTAGTGGTTTCTTCCCTTAAATTTTCTTACAGAAATAAATTTTGTTAAGTATGCTTTATTATATTTGCAGCACAAAGCGTGTGGATCATTCAAATACAAGACTGGCTTCCCAGCTTGATCGAAATCCAGGTAGCTTTTAGTCTGGCTTTTTTTTTGGTGGTGGCGTGGGGTTTTTTGGGGTTTGGGTTTTGTTGGGGGTTTTTTTGGGTGGGGTTTCGTTGTGAGGTTTTTTGGAGGGTTTGGGGGTTTTTTTTGAATAGTGGTGTGTTTTTTTTAAATGTAAATGGCTCTTAGTTTTTTTTTTTTATAGGACTAAAGATCAGCTTGCCCTCTGATCTTCTCCAACCCTGCCTAGCCATTCTGTCTACTGTTATTTTCTCTTCCATCACCTCCCTCTTGCTTTATGCTTTAGACTGTACTGTAGGTTTTCCTTGTTTTCCCCCTTACCTTTATGTGTCTGCTTTACTTCTGTTTTTATAATCATAATATGTGTTATGCTGTTTTGCTTTTTATTCTTCCTAAGTGGTTAAAAAAAGCCAAACTTTATTTGAGGGACTCTGTCATGGTGATGAGACCAGTACAACAGGCATTACTGAGGTTCTTCTGTGCTCATCTGCTTTTGCACTTTATTATGTGGAATAGATTGATGGGAGATGCATGAGTGGAACCGAAGGAATAATTTGGAAGGTGGGGGACTAAGAAGGGAAGAAACTTGGTCAAAAATACTAAATGTCACTCATTTTGAGTAGTTGTCCCTTAAAAAAGGGGGTCTGAGGTGTAGAGAATGACCTTGAAACAACATTGCTGTTAAGAAAATTGTGGGATTCCATGTGAAGTGATAATTGACATTCAAGCTTGATGTTTTTCTTCAGTTTCAGATAATGACCCAAATCCAATCTTCTTGCAGGTTCAGATGATAATAACCTGAATTCAATCTTCTATGAACATTTAACCCGTTCCCTTCAGCACAGCCTATGTGGAGACTTGTTGTTGGGCCGCTGGGGAAACTATAGTACTGGGGACTGCTTCATCCTAGCCTCTGACTACCTCAATGCACTAGTACACCTTATAGAGATAGGAAATGGCTTGGTCACTTTCCAGCTGAGGGGGCTTGAATTCAGAGGTGAGTGTGTTACACTTCCTTAACTGTCTATACTGAAAAGTGGACTTCTGCTTTGGAAACATGAGTTATCTTCAGTTCGAACCTGTAAATTAATTGCTTTGAAAATGGGCTGCAGGGCCTCTTTATGCCCCTGTCACTTATAAGGAAAACTAGCTTGCTGTCACAGAGTTGATGCTAAGTCTCTCTTTCCATTTTGGTGCAACTTGGCCACCATAATTGATTCTGACACCTAACTAAAATGGTATCCTAGAGTGATAAATTAAGCTAACAAAATCTTTCCTGTTCATTAGCAGATAGTTTAGTTGGTGTTACAGAAACATAATCAAAGAGGGATTGGATTCTAAACACTTTTAAACACAAGTCAACATTAAAGCAATCATATAAAGCGTTCAAGTCCTTCTTTTCTCTATTTTCTCCTAAGGAACTTACTGCCAGCAACGAGAAGTAGAGGCCATCACTGAAGGCGTAGAGGAAGATGAAGGTTTTTGTTGCTGTGAACCAGGCCACCTTCCTCACATGCTTTCTTTTAATGCTGCCTTTGGGCAGCGCTGGCTGGCTTGGGAAGTGCTTGTGACAAAGTATGTTCTGGAGGGTTATAGCATCACTGACAACAGTGCAGCTTCCATGCTTCAAGTCTTTGATCTCCGGAAAATTCTCACTACTTACTATGTGAAGGTATGATTCCAATTACCTCCCCCCAAGGGATGCACTATGCTGGATTACATCTAGGAACTGCTTAATGTCCTGAACTTTCATATGAATATCATAGAATGTGATACGAGTTATAGATATATGAACACCTTCATCAAACAAGGACAGAGTTTGCCAAACTGATGGTTACTCTGGTGCATGAGCAGGACCATGACCCTGTAGTCTAGAACAGAGAGAGGACACTTTCTAGCTGAAGTAGAAATTTGAAAGCTGTTACCCGAATCTAATACCAGTGTTGAAAATAAGTTAAATAGTGTGTTTCTCTTGGAGAAAGCCAAGCTGCTTCGGTCTTTAAATGCTGTTGAACCGTTCCTGTCGGTGTTGTAAGAGGACTCCAGGTCTCAGATCCCTTCAGAGAATCGGTTTAGTAATTGAAATCTTTCATAAGCTATCCTCTTTCAGAAAGCTGAAAATTTTCAGCTTTCAATATTTCCAAGATGCTTATTCATACACGCATCAGTTGTGGGCCTCTTCCCCCCCAAAAAAACCCAAGGGTGTTAAACTGTCTTGTCTTCTATTTAACATCTGAATTCTTTAGGAATTCAGTATCTAAACCTCCATGTTAACTAGGTAAAAATTCCTATGTATTTGTTTTTCTGCAAAATTACAGTAAAATTCCTGTCCCATCCTTTTTCCTTTTCCTTATTCCTTCAGTGCGTGCTTCAGAAATCTTGACAGTCTTTGAAAAATATGCCTGTATATAAACCTGTATTATGTTTTCTGTGCCAATTTTTTGCATCTCTGAGCCAAATAAATGCTATTGTGTATCAGTTTTGTTCATTACCAGGAAAATAATGCAAACAAATTGAAACAATTGAGATTGCTGACTTTTATTGCAATACTGACTCATATTTTTGACTACTACTGTTTCAGGGAATCATCTATTATGTCACAACATCCCCCAAGCTAGAGGAATGGTTAGCTAATGAGACAATGCAGGAAGGACTGCGGTTGTGCACAGACCGCAATTATGTTGATGTAGACCCAACATTTAACCCAAATATTGATGAGGATTATGACCACCGTCTAGCAGGGATCTCAAGAGAGAGTTTCTGTATGATATATTTGAACTGGATAGAATATTGCTGCTCTCGAAGAGAAAAGGTAAGTATGAACATGTGAGGAGAGCCATTCACTATTCTAGCATGGTTGCATTTTTTCCCTGTTGGTTTGATTTACAGGCTGGTTTAATATTGTTCTTTAAAATAAAGATTTATAATTGAAATATTAATTTATTTTTGATTATTTTGATCTTCTGCTTTTGACACGTGAATTTAAATAAATTCTGTAAGTAGCGTATGATTTAACCTGTTCATTAATGAATTTTCATTTACCAGTTCAAATGAATCAGTTGAATCTTAAGCATTTATCTGCATGCGAAAGGATGTGTTTATAGAATCGATGTTTTGTGCTTAGATGTCAGTGGTTACAAACAAATGAACCCTAACTGAAACAAAAACACACAAAACAAAAGCCCCCCAAAAAACAAATACCTTGTGACAGCTTATAAAACTGACTAATTTTTTCTTGGTGGTCATAGTATACCATTTCTCCACCACTGGAATTGTTGGCTTGTGAAAATTATCATCCCATATTCAACCCTTTTCCCCCCTCTGCAAATCCTTTCACCTTTTAAATAGAAACATTAGTATGTTTGGAGAGGAATGCCTTGACTTACTGTTTACAAAAAAAAAAAATGTGATCTAGTCAAAGTAGTGTTGCCTTTGAGAATAAGCAGAAATTGAGTGAGATTAAAGGGACAGGAATATAGTTGGAAATTACGTGTTTAATGAAGGATCTGAGACTTCAGAGTTCAGTTTTACTTTGGAGGTAAAAGATTAATTAGAAGCCCATTATAACAAGTGGAAGATTTAAAGCATTCTGCGGTCAGGTGGCAAACAGCTGAAGAAAAGTGTTTCCGTCCAAGTCAGTCTTGTGAAATATTTTGTGTGGGTATTGAATATCAGGTTTAATCTCTTAAATGAACAATACTATTATCTAGGGCATTATATACCCTATACAGCTACTACTGGCTTTGAGCTGAGGGTGAATTTCCCCAAATAAAGCTGTAGTCCAGGGACATTTTCAGTTAACTCAGAATTATATACTCCTAAGCAGTAAGTAAGAATCCACGTTATTCACTAAAAATATTTTTGTCTTATCCCCATAATTTTGCTAATCAGCAGTTTGCATACAAGATACATGGTATCCATGAAGAATGTTACACGCATCTGTTCAGCTTACAATGTGTCTTATTTCAAATATAGTGTGTGTGTATCTGCCTTTACAAGTATTCTACATACTTGCAAAACTTTCAATAAACAATTCTTATTGAAAGTCTAAGCAAAAGTAACTGGTGTGGTAGGTACTTGAGTTTGTGTGCTGTTGTATGTGTTTGGGTCTTTTTACTGTGTCTGGCAGAAGGCTTTTTCTGTGGTGATTTCTTTATTCCATTCACCTGAATATTCTTTTTTTTTTTCTCTTTCGTTATTACAAGCCACTGGATTCAAGTAAAGACTCACCCCTGGTGACATTGTGTTATGGACTGTGTGTTCTGGGGCGGAGAGCATTGGGAACAGCTTCACATCATATGTCTAGGTAATAAAATATTGTTGTAAGCTTCCTTTCCTCAAAATCCCTCTGGGTTGATAGGTTAGGTATTAGATGAATACCTCTTCATAAAAGAAACAGATATTTAATGCCATCTTTCTGTGAAGTGGGCAGATATGCTATGTAACCTGTGTTCGTTATAACAGCCAGGGAAATGTAACCAAAGAACAGCAAACGAGGGAGAACTTGAATTTTAGCATTTTGTTTCATTAAACTAATGCAAGGTGAGTTCTAGTGTCGGTAAGGACCAGTTATAATTGCTGAAAAAAACAAGAACTGATTGAGTTCTAAAATGAATCTCCATTTCCTGTTCCAAATATGTGCCCTATATGGAAATAGGGGGAGGAAGAGGACAGCTTCTTAAAATGAAGAACATGTGTATCTTGATGGAAGTTTAGATCAGACCATTATGATAAATTTCTCAGTTTAGCTGGCGAGCAGTTGTTTTGTGCACATCTCCTTCAGCTTAACTGTGTCATCATATGGCAGCCTCTTGCAGACCGACAGCCCCAACTTACTTTAGAAAGCCAATGTAAGAGAGAGTTGTATGTTTCAGGAAAACACGAGGTGATGGTTTAAAAAGAAAATAGAAGAAGCATAATTGGATGTGGAAGCTATTGGTCAGCTGGGTGCCAACTGTAAAACCTGTTCACTTTACTTAATTCTTCTAAGTACCAGCCAATTGCCCCCTGAAGGTCTTGCAGATAGGCAGTCGCAAGAGTGATCAGGACATGTTTGATTTTTCACTCTTAAGTTAGCTTAGTAAAAGGAAATGATGCCTTTAAGCATGAGGATGTTGTCAACATTTTTATTTTGTACTAAAATATGCACAACCGAAGCTACATATCCTCCTTAACCAGTCCCTTGTGGTGTTATATTCCCTGAAAAGTTTTCTCTTTAAAAATTTTTAGAATAATTTCAGGCATTCCTCACAGTGTTCCTGTTTACTTCAGTCCGTGTAAATAGTCTGTTGCATGTATGGTTTATGCATTACCTGTTCAGTGCACATGGACATTTAGCGTTCAAGCTTTGCTTAGACACACATCCTTACTTGTATGTTCTCTTCTTCCTGTCTTATCCTGTAAGTTATCTTCATAGAGAAGAATTGTGTGCCTTTCTGTACAGTTCAGTATTTTCTGCTCTTGTCATTGATGATAATTGTGGATACATTTGTATTTCTGTTAATATTTGGGCTATTTCCTTCATTTCTTTTTCTTCCTCAACAGTAACCTGGAATCCTTCTTGTATGGCCTGCATGCCCTGTTTAAGGGTGACTTCCGTATATCTTCAATTAGAGATGAATGGATCTTTGCTGACATGGAATTACTGAGGAAAGTAGTTGTTCCTGGTATACGGATGTCACTTAAGTTACATCAGGTGAGGGGTTACACAGGGAGATGTCTCCAGTTCTTTTTGTGTGTTTGTTCTTTAAAAAATAAGCAGCTGGGAGAGAAAGAGGGAAAGACTAAAAGGGCATGTGATAGAGATAGACAACTGAAAATGAGGGAATATATTGTCTTGTCCTTTTTTTTAATTATAGCTCATGTGGAAGCTGATACAGACAAAAAGGAAATATAGTTTATGCTCAGAGCTTGAAAATTACATCAAATGTTGATCAGAGAACATGTCAAGCCCTGTTTCATATTCATCTAGAGAATTCCCTTATGAACAGCCTCTCTATTTTTCCTCCCTGTTCCCCTCCCCACATATATAAGTGGCTTAAAAGTTATGCTGTTCAAAGCTGCACAGCCCTTTCCTCCAATGGAAGTTATTTTTCTTGTTCTTTTTTCTGTGAAGCGTTGTAATAAGACACTTGGGCATTACTCATTGGTCCTGTCAGTAAGGTTTCAGGTGAGAATTAGAAGATTGCTTTTCAATAAGCTGAAATTGTGGTTAGTCTTCAGAGTGAAGTGAGGGTGAAGATGAACAATCTCAAATTCTGTCCAGTGCATCTATTAACTAAGCTCAGCAAGTACAAGAAAGCATGTGCTGAGTGATAAGTGCTCTGTGAGGATGAGAAAAGTTGTTGGTACTCTAGAAGAACAGATTGCTTGAAAATCATAGTAATTAGGCAAATCTTAGTTGCACTTTTTAAATAATTGGTTTCTTTTTTTGCCTTCATTCCAGTATAGAAATCCTCCAAAGCTTGCAGTGACTGAGTAAACTCCTTCATGTAACGCAGACTCCCTGAATTTAGCAGAATGTGTATGTTAGGACTGCATATAGCGAAGTAGAATAATTTTTAAGTCGTTGTTGAAACCAGCAGAAGTACCACTCTGAAGTCTTCTCAGTATATTTGGGTTACCCTGCAGAATGGGCTTGAATTAAATCAGAGAACGAAAAGTGAGAATAAACCAAACAAGTCTAACAATAAAAAAGGTTTTTCTGAATATTATTGTATTAATCTATAAAGGGTGATTTTTATTTACTTGCAGTGCAATAGCATATCGAGGCTTCAACCAGTGTTGGAAATTTAGGTATTAACCACTATCCTTTTTTAACTGGAAAGTAGTGTGACCTAATACTGAATTGAACTTGTAAATTTTGTGTTTCTACTTGAACTGTCAGTAATGTAAGTTGTGTGGTAGTATCTGATGCTGAAATAGTCTGTCATCAAGTATTAATGTGAACTTTTAACAGAGAATACAGATAAACCTTATTGGTTTTCTTCCTATTGCTATTTTCATATAATCCCGTCTCAGTGAATAATCAATGCTTTACTAAAATGTGTTTTACAGTTGGAGAGTTGTGAATAAGCAAAGAAGCTAAAACTAAAATGCTTCTTCAGGCAATATAAGTAGATATAAATCTAGTGTAAAATTCAACTAGAAAATTACTTCAATCGATAATAGACAGATCCTTCCAATCATTTTGTTCAAGTTAAAAAAAGAAGCAAACAGAACTAATCTGTTGGAAAAGAGGTAGTCTTTAACAATGATCTCTTATAGGTATCTAATATTTTTTATGTCTAACTTTGTGTAATGCACTGAGCCTTTCAAGAGTTTGAGGTGTGAAATGTTTGATTTTTATATGTAGTTACACCTGTTAATTGTATCTTACTGAGCATGTGTTCTTGGAAACAGGATCACTTCACTTCTCCAGATGAATATGATGATCCTTCTGTCCTTTATGAAGCCATAACAACCCATGAAGAAAATCTAGTTATAGCACATGAAGGGGACCCTGCCTGGCGGAGTGCAGTCCTTTCCAATTCTCCCTCCCTCCTTGCTCTGCGTCACGTGATGGATGATGGCACCAATGAATATAAAATCATTATGCTGAATAAGCGGTATCTCAGTTTCAGGGTCATAAAAGTAAGCTTTGTACACATTCCACAACATAGACAGTATGTTATGGTATGTTATAACTGTACCAAACCGCTGTTTCAACTCAAATAGTTACTTTTTTGTCACTGATCTGTCATTGCTAGGGCTGCTTCTTCTCATATAGTAGAAGTATTTAATCAGAAAATCGCTTCCCGGTTTAAAATATCTTATTTTTCATCCCATTCTTAGATTTGCTTTATTCTTGCTGTTGCAGCTTGTGTCCATAAGTTCAGCCTTTTAAAGTGAATATGAATGTTTGCAGTTCTGCAGTGCAATATTGCATACTCTTGTGAAGGCCTAAGTATAGCAGGGCAGTTGCACACACTTTGTTTCACTTTCTGACACAGCTTTTCTACTTGGCTTTTGCAGGTGAATAAGGAGTGTGTGCGTGGCCTGTGGGCAGGACAACAGCAGGAGCTTGTCTTCCTGCGTAATCGTAATCCAGAAAGAGGAAGTATCCAAAACGCTAAACAAGCTCTGAGGAACATGATCAACTCCTCTTGTGACCAGCCAATTGGATACCCAATCTACGTCTCACCTTTGACTACTTCCTATTCAGATAGTCATGAACAGCTAAAGGAGATTCTCGGGGGAGCTATCAGCTTAGGAAACATCAGAAACTTCATAGTGTCTACATGGCACAGGTGAGCCAAGGAAATGAGTTCTCATTAGCATGTGTCCCTGCTCTCATATTCTGTTAACTAGTCTCGTACATACCAATACAGCAAAACTTATCATATTCAGCCACGTAAAAATAAATAAGCCTTGACTTTTATTTCGAGCACATCTGTAGCATATGGCCTATGCTTTGGTACAGTGTCCTGGTTTGAGGTGAAATCATCAAGGCATATGAGTAATATGCCACAAACTATGTAAATGAGAGCTCAGAAAAAAACAGGACAGAAAGTCTAGATGCAAGAACTACAACTTCAGTTCTAACATCAGGTTTGATAGTGAGACACAATGCAACTTCTGTATTCTGTTTTTCAGTACCACCACTTTGCAGTTTATAATACCATCTTTACAGAATCGGGACTATTTGGTAGGGTTCCTGTCTGACAAATGTTTCGCGTGCAAGTGCCAATATTAATGTTGTTTGGGTATGCTTATGCATAGTAACACAAGCTTTAGCTGTTGTCCAGAATTTCTTGAGTGCTTATAAATACCTGTATGTCGGAGCCAGAACACGTAACTGGAGTGATGATAATATCCTCCTTCCACATGACCCCTCGGTAACCCAGGACAAGCTCTTGCTGTGCTGTTTTATATAGGCCATGAGAACTTCTACTGCACTTCTGGCCCCCTGTGACTGTGTCTGCAAAAGTAACAGTGGCAGCTGCGTGTAGCATTCAGAAATGTGCATCCCAGTTCTTACCAGTTGCAGTAGCTGGTGCCATAGTTAGAAGAGTCCTGTAACTGTTCTAACGGTCATATTTACACTTAGATGTCTAGAGCACATCAAAACGGAATGTGCTGCTTCACCCCAGAATATGCCATGCTTATGGCAGTCTGTGGCGTTTGTCTTCTGTCACCATCTGCTTGTCGGACACGTGGATAGAATAACAGGTGGAAGTATGATACAGAACAGTATTTGCATCCAAGCTGTGTGTGCTTCAGGGGCTCTGGATCCCAGGGGCAAATAAAATTGGAAAGGCGTGCTCACTGTATTTGAGTGTGACAGAAATAAAAGAATAATAAAAAGTAGGAACTGAAGGGAGGAGGAATGTGCAGTGTTTTTTGTCTATCTGAAGCTTATTAATGCAAAGAATGTGGTGAAAAATTCTGTTTGGTTATGTACACTGGAAAATGTTGGCTAACCTACTGTCTGAATGTTCAAAATTCATATGAGAACTTGCGATTCAAATAATTGCAATATGTGCTTCAAACACCTGAGTACGTTACCTAAGGTAACAAGAAACCAAATACATTAAAAAAAAAAAAAATAATTTTCTTGCTCAGCTGAATAGACAAAGATTTTGCAGTGTAATACACATATGACTGGTGTGTTAAGGAGCATAAATTTTACTAAACCAGGATGTTCTACCAGCATTTGATATTTAGGATTTTATGACTTATTGCACTTCAGAGGAGGCTTGATTTTTCAAAAGTTATTTTATATGAGCCATTTGGCTTGTCATAAATAACTGTTACTTGAATAGCTGTCATGAAGAAAATTGCAATCTCTTAGAAAGCAGCATTTATATTTGCAAAGCATATTCTGAGAAAATAAAGTCAAATTTTATTTGATTGTAAGGAATGCTGTGGATTGTGCTGAGTAAAGCCTTTAGCTTGTCATCACAAGGCATTTCTTAGAATCCCAATGATTAGGAGGCCTGACTTAATGTGTCAATTGCATTGTTTTCAGACTAAGGAAAGGCTGTGGAGCTGGCTGCAATAGCGGTGGTAATATTGAAGATTCAGATGCTGGAGGTGGAGCTTCTTGCACAAGTAACAATGCAACTATCAATGAATCGCAGAGCAGCATGTCACAAGGAGGAGGGAATGCAACTACAGGGCAGGGACCTGGAGCAGTACAGCATCCTCCTGTTGCAGCTCATTCCACATCTCTTCCTGCAGCTCATCCACCAACTCATCCCTCCACTCTGGGTAAAGTTAAAATAAAACAAGCAACAATTTCATACAAATACAATCCTATTGCTGGAACTGGCCTTTTCAGCTCTCTGGATTAGGCCTAAGTTAAAAGAAAAAACAAACAAAAGAGACTTGATGTAGTGTTAACACCTGCTGGATTCATCTCTAACTACAGTGCTGTTTTCTGCAATGCAAGGTTCCCAAACAGAGATTTGAGCAATAGGGGTTGTGCTGCCAACATAGATTAAATAACTTTTTATAGCATGTCTTTACAGATCGGATCTTTTCAATTCTGTGGTATTGTCTGAAAAGGCTAAACTTGTCATTTTTTGTGAATTTCTTTTATATTTCTTATTTATACAGTGGAATGGATTCTCTAGTATTTTAGCTGAATCCTATCCAGGAGTCCATAGGGATCTGTAGCTAGGGAGGTGATAAACAGTAAAGCTGAGAAAAACCTTGCCAGACGCTGCCTTTACTCACAAAGCATATAAAAGTGTATGTAGCTGAATGAACTTTTGTTTTTTTATACAACGTAATTAGGGCTATCAGCTGTGGAGAGGTATCTACAATTATGGGAAAAGCAATGTCACCAATGCTCATAAACTGCAATTCCTCTTTTTCACTTTAAGTGTATTAAATTTTTCTGAACTTGTTTAAAAACAGCTTTTGTGCTAACAATTTTTTTTTATTCCATCTTTGAACATCCAGTCAAAGCATATTAAGAAAGAATATATAGTATGTTGGAACATGGACATCTCTGTCTTAATGCCTTAAGTATGGGAAACTTAAGTGTTAATATTAAGAAACAAATTGTTAATGCGGGAAGAGCAAGGCTGAAGCATTTGTCAAGCTACTTGTCTTGTAGGGATTGTGAATTGAACAGAATATGAAATTCCAAGATAAGCCAAAGGAAATTTATTCAAATGCTCTGCTGTATGAAATGCAACGGAGATCTTCTGCAGTATGGCTATTTCAGATGTTGTTGATTAGACCCATCAGTTTTGTATCTAAGTGCTGAAACATTTGTGTGTTGGCAATCTAATGTGTGTGGGAGGCTTTATCAAACTCCTGATTCTGTATCTTTTACTTTTAGGCACCAGTCACAGCTCTCACTCTGTGCAGTCGAGCCTTGTCAGACATTCCCCTGCCCGTGCCTCAGTAGCTAGCCATTCATCTTATTGCTACGGCAGTCGTCATTCATCTCTTCGCACATCCACAACAGGCTTTGTGCCTTGTCGGCGCTCTTCCACCAGTCAGATATCCCTTCGTAACCTCCCATCATCCATCCAGTCCCGCCTATCTATGGTGAACCAAATGGAACCTACTGGCCAGACTGGGGTCAGCGCGCAGCATGGACTGCCCTCTTCTAGCAGCTCCAGCCAAAGCATCCCAGCCTGTAAACAGCATGCCCTTGTGGGCTTTCTAGGGACAGAAGGAGGGAGTAATGCAACTGAAACTCAGTCAGGTGGTAATGCAAGCCCTGCAAATCAAATGCAAGCCAAAAAGGATGACGTTATTTACAGAATTCAGGTGAATAGTCCAGAAGAACAAGTTAACCTGTGCTTCCACATGCTTTTGTTAGTGTTACCTTGTATGTTGTTGAAATCACTACTTTTAAATACACAGTCTGGAATGTCTCAGTATACAACTGTTGGGCAGTATTTGGAGAACTAATGTGAGGAAAAGGTTTTCTGGACAACCAGCCTTCCTGCATGCTTAGACATCCCTGTTTACCTTACTTACATGTTTTGCTGTAGTGCAGCTTTTGAGAATGTCGGCTGAACTCAGTTCCACTTCAGATTTGGTTTGCCTTTAGCTTTACATGTTGTAATGAATAAATAGCTTCGTTTGCAGGGCAGAATGCAACTAGCTTTTTTCTTTTAAACAAGTAGATTTTCCACAAATGTAAGTGTAAAAATACTCACTTTCGTTTTCATATGTATTTATTCATTTTCATATGTATTTATTCTTTGGTTATTGCCTCAATTCTGGGCTTACTGAGCAGCGAACAGTACACCATTGACGAAGTTAATCATGACAGCCTTACTTGTTTTGTGAAAACCCAGAAATTTGTATTCTTGCTCTTCTAGCTTTTATTAGCCCCACATACGTGTCTTTAGCAGTATATTAATGGGAAACAACAAGAAGTGTATTTAATAGGATCGATTGTAACAAATGCGATTTCATTGCTGATATCACCTCATTTTAGAGCAATCCTTAGTAAACTTAGACTGCATTATAGTGGGCAAAGTTTAAAAATTAATTTTGCAGGTCTGTGCTTAGTAGCTTTCCTTTGCACGCAAGGGTCCTTTTATGAAACTGCTTAATTCCTCTGTGTGAGGAGGATACAGGCAACGTTGACACATGCCCATGGATAGTGGGCATCATGCGGTTCTCTCTGCCCTTAAACAGTGAAGAAGTTTTCAGGAGTTTTCTCCTGCTGCCCCTGTAGAAAGGCCAGTTTACTTCAAGACACGGGGTGGGTCTCTAACCATGCTAATAGATAAATAGTTCTTCCGTTTAACAGTAAATTCTCTAAGACCGCGTTTCTTAAGATATTCTGTAAGAAGTGATGAGCCAGTTTTAACAGCTCCTCGTCACCACTTAACTCTTCCCCGCTACTGGACCATGTGCTGCCAATGCTATGTTGTGCCAGCTCCTCACACCCTGCCATGAGCCTGTGTAACTGAAAGAAGGGGTGGGAAGGGGAACCAGAGCTGCTGCTTCAGACAACAATGAACTGCTTTATTGTCAGCTGTGCCTGAAACCACAGCCTCATTTCCAAATTCTGTGCTGCTCAGGCTTCTTCCTAGCCTGGAGCTTGCGTTTCCAACATTGAAATTTGGTCAGAAAGCGATTTCTATGGGTTAAAGTCAGTTCTCTGGAAGTATGCAAAAGGTTACAGTTTATCTGTTTCTTTTAAATTTTGGCTGAACTAACAGTCAAAACTCAATTCCTACTTATAGTTAATGGATCCCAGTCAAGTACTGGAAGGGATCAACGTGTCAAAAAGGAAAGAGCTGCAGTGGCCAGATGAGGTGATACGGCTAAAAGCTGGAAGAAACAGCTGGAAAGACTGGAGTCCTCAGGAAGGCATGGAAGGCCATGTAAGTTTTACTTAGAAGTTGACAAGCTAATTTTGAAAAAGGCCTGATTCCATGGCAGTCTGCCTAGATGTCAAGGCCAAAGATACATGCAGTAGTAAGTTGGATCAGCAGCTGTCCCCCAAGTCACTGTTGCTGGAAGACCAGGTCTAGCATCTTAATTTGAAGCAGAGGGATATTTCCGCAACTGTAGCGAAAAGATGGAGAATCATGATTTAAATGTTGTCAACCACCTCTCCTTCCTTGCCTTCTTCCAGCTCTTGTCATGAACTCTCAGGCATTGCACTCATTCATCCAACCTTCATTTTCCTTTCCTCAAACTGTCAATCCTTGAGAAAATACAGGAGGTCGATTTACCGAGTCTTTAATTGAATGGTTAACAGTATTTGGTTTTAAATTATTTAGATGAAAATAGAGCCAAGTAAGGTTGTCTTTAGATATCTTTTTATTATATAATAGTTATGTGATAGGTGTTTACTTTCCTTTGAGAAGGAAATCTGCTGTAACTAAAACTTGCAAAAGCCTATGACTTGAAACTCCATCTCCCTTTTCCCTAGGGATGTTATATCTGCATTTTATAAAAATTCACTGCATTAGTTAAACTTATCTCCCAATTTAGGCTCACTTTAGGAGGAAAAAAAAAAACCCAACTCTGTTTGAGGCCTTTTGGTTTTTACTGAGGCATGCATTTTTTTGAGACTTTTGTGTCTATAAAGATGCTCCAAATGGGTATTCTGTCAGTGATAAATAGTAAAAGGGAAGAGTCAATGACATTGTGTCTCCATTGGTTCATCAATACAACTGTATTTTCGTTTGGAATATGTCTGTTCTGATACTTCATAAAAGTTGCTTTGATTGACTGTTTACCTCAAGGAGTTACCTGGAGGCATTATTTATAAATTGGATTCAGGGGCTGGATTTTGCTGTCTGAAAGTCCACATCACTGTGGATGTTTGTGCAAACTTCAGGTAAGAAATGGCAACATGCTGATAACAAAGTGTATGCCAAATCTATCTCTGTAAAGGAAGGGCCCTGGAAATAAACGCTTTCCACAAATAATTGTATCATAGCTGATGGTCCACTTTTAAGATAGTAGAGTTATCTTGTAGGTAACACCTAGGAGTAGAATGCTGTTGTAAACGTTTGTAGTTACGTTTGGTTTAGGTGTTATGCTTTTGGAATTTCCTTGTTAGCTATTGCAGGTCAAGAATGTTGTAAAGATGGTGAATGGGTTATATTGAAACACGACCTGTTGCCTGGTATCATGGGACAGGTTGTTTTTGTTTTTTTCAGGAGTTTGTGAGTGTCTTGCAAATTGCAGCATGCTGACATGTACAGTGATTGATTTTACAGAAAGATTAAAACAAGAGGATTTGAAGGTCAGAGTAAGCTACTGTTCTGAATGCTTCTCGTCTATTTTTAGTGCAGCATACTGGCAGGGTTTTTTAGAAGAGCATCTTTTAACCTAAGAAGAAAGGGGGAAAGCACCAGATTATCCTTTGTGTGATTAGGAGGAGAGGATTTAACTTGATGACATAGTTTCCACTGCCTGCTTCAGCTGCCTGCGGTTAAACATACTAGTGTCAGTAAAGCCATTAGCTCCTAGGACAGTCTTCCCTTTCTGATCCTGCAGCTGCGGTTCTTTCTGGAAACAGGCAGAAATTATTCTTACCTGCTGAAATGCTGCACATCGGGCAGTTTACCAGCCAAAGCCTTATGTCAGTGCTCCTGGTATAAAGTTCAGCACTCGGTTGTTTAAAACCTTTCTACTACATAGAAAAAAGTAGTTTTCCTTGCCTTGCTTTTTATTTTGCTGAGTATACAGTACGGTCTATATAATACACAAAGACATTATTGGGCTTCTTCAAGGGAGTGAAATGTAGCAATTCTCTTTGTATTGTGGCTACAACTTTGAGATTAAGGTATACTCTGCATTATCTTTCTATGATACCAGACACTGGCATGCAGAAGAACCTTCCCCCCCCCCAAGAGATTATTATCACCTCTTGACTATCTAGTGACATTATTTTGCATGTTATGAGTCACTTATGGGGATCAAATATATGCCAATCATGATAGAAGAGATGGTAAAACTGAGTATGGGGGGCATGGTTGCTGGGAGTTATAATCTGTGTACAACTTTTGCATAGACACACTTTTAAGGAGCCATGATATTGATGCCTTTGGAGTCAGCCCTTAGCTATCTTAAAGGCACCAGTTTTAAGTTGGACACCAAGGATGTAGTACTCAGGCTTTATTGGGAAATGTTTTATGTGTCTGGGGATAGAATGTTCTTGGCCTCACTCCATACAGCAGCATTAAAAGTTTATTTGGACAGATTTTTATGAAGTCAGACTTGAAGAGACCACTTAAATACCATGCTGTTCATTGAACAAAGGGGAACTAAAGATGTGATGCTTCCTTGGCTGAAACACTCTCCCTGTGGATGCGGTGTAGATCTCATGCAGTGGACAAAGCTGAATCTCCTTCACCCAGTGTTAAAGAAATTGGCAGCTGTCAGCTGGGTATAGTGAGGATTAAGGGGGGGTCTCTTGGATTTGATCTTGGAAGATGTAGGTTACTTGTGGTCTTCTGTCCTCTTTTCCCCACCTGTATCTTTAGAACTCTTGAAAACTGTACTGTCCTGGATTTTGTAAAAGTTTATTTGATTTACCTTACCTCGTCTTGAATTTAGGGTTCTTTTCCCACAGCTGGCAAATCTGAGATAATTCTGTTTCTGTGGAGCTGGCAATACTTAAAACCATGTTACTGGAGCATCATTGTGGTTCCTTTGGGGCACCCAGAAGTTAAGGGTGTATTTTTATGGAGGCAGCTGAGCAAAGGCATACAAGGTCATACAAGGGCCTGTACAGAAAAGGGACCTTCTGATGGTCAATATTGGGTGGAATCCTTGGAAGCAGCAGATCCAAGGACTTGAATTCTATAGACACAAGGGAGTATGGAACACTAGTTTGCGGCAGTGTTTCTGGAAACCCTTCCTTTTGTAATATTTTTCAATTTAAAATTATCTTTGAATAATTTAATTTAAAAGATTGACCTGAAATTCACAGTGAGTAGGGAATAAAATTAGGGCAAGGGATTTGACTTAGAGGGCACAGTAGTTTACGCCTAACTCCTGATAAACTACAGTTCTTTGCTGTTGTGTGCTGTGTGACACTGAGGTATTTTAAGACTACTACAGCTAGAGCATCACAATATCCCAAATCTGTAAGTGTAAACTTTTTTTCAATTGTTACTCACTTTGTATGAGCTGTTTGGTTCTGATTTGGGTCAAGTTGTTTGTTCCTGCTGAAATTCAAATCAAAGGCTGGCTGTTCTCAGGTAAGCTGCAGATCTCCAGCAAGGCTTTATCGAAGTCTAGCACTTAGATTACTGCACCTTTTGCACTGTAACGGTCTTGAATTATCAGCCACAACTTTGCTATGGCAGCTCTTCTTGTGGAACTTGTGTTTTATTATATGTTTTGTTTTTTTTCCCCCCTCCCCTCCAGGTGATTCACCGCTGGGTGCCTTGCAGCAGAGATCCAAGTAGTCGGTCCCATATAGATAAAACCATCCTGCTGGTTCAAATCGAAGATAAATATGTTGCTGTTGTTGAAACTGGAGTCCTTGAACTTGGGGCTGAAGTGTAAATCTGTTTGAGACTGAAACTTCCCCTTCTCCAACGGTTCAAAAGAGAGAAGGGTCCGGAAGAAGCAGCTCCTGGAACACGAAACTTTGGTCCAGTTTTAGGAAAGGACTTGAAACACAGATTTGTCTAAGTCCCTTTCCCCAAATAAACAAGTGTAAGAATTTTTTTTAATTTGTTAGCTGCTGAAGAAACATTTGCATGAAGGATAGATTTGTTGAGACATATCTTTTTGTTTATAAATTTTGTTTCTGCATTGCGTAATGCTTTAAATCAACAAACTTTTCAGTTCTAAGATCAGAGCACCTCATATTTTTCTAATTGTTTTGCCAAAAATTGCCATGTCTTGTCACAGAATGCGTGGAATTCATCCACCTTATTTTAAAGAAATTGACTACAAACCTTCAGTTTGGTGAAACAGTGTAAGGGTTTCAGGTGTGGCAAGAAGAGACTGAACAGATGTATAGATTCTTATTCCTTATGAGCTAAACATTAATGAGAACTGCACTAATTTTTTACAGCAATGCACTAAAAACAACCCTGAGATTGCTGAGAACATTTATTTATATATATAAATATAAGTATATAAAATACCATTATTTAAATTGCCTTTGGGATTAATCCCCTCCCTCTCCATATACATGTTGATGGTAAGGGCTGTGCCATGGGTTTGGTTCTACGTTCTGTATTTCATACAAGTGCATTTGCTGCATCCTCTTCACAATAAATGGTAAAATAACAAATACATAGAAAAGCACCTGAGTATCCCTGTACTACATCAGACTCTATTGTGGTGGCAGTGGTACCTCAAATCTGTACAACACGTCTAGCTTTAAGGTGGACCCTAATATGCTACCTTTTGTCTGTCCTCCCTGCGCTAGCCGTGGCTACTTTGCTTCTCTACGCCCTGAGCTGGCTATGCCGCTTCATTGGCTCTTCTCTGGCAGAGACAGTTGTTTGAGTTTTGTAGGGGGAGGTGCGGGTCCATGATTACTTCGTGGATGCTTGAAGGTTTTTTGATTCCATCCATTTTAAAAAGACAGCAACAACCACCCCCCCAAAAAACAAAGCAAAACAAACCAAGAAAAACTTGACTTCGACTTTTAAAGAGCTTTTATAGAAGGCACAGCCCTAAACTTGTATCACTTTTACCACCTTGCCTTTTCTTTCCCTTTAGTCTTCATTCTTTTCTAGGACTTGAATTTTATTTTCTGTGATTATATATTCTATGTAAGTGTAATTTGAGTATTTATAACTGTGAAGTTGAATTATTCATGTGTTACATATCCTAGGTTTTATTGTATTTTTTTTAAAAGTGTGTATTCAGGGAAACAAGTAACTCAGAACTATCATGGGAGTGTGAGAGGGAAACTGTTTTGTTCTTGACTTTCAGTTCCTATGACTCACTTCTCTTAATCCGTAAGAAAAAAATGTACCTGTTGTGATTGTTTCCTGTTTCTGACCTGTAATTATGTAGGACTCTGTGGGGAAACTGCACACAGTCCTAGCTTTTGGGAGCAGCCATCTTCTTCCCAGTCACCTCCGCTTCTTTATATGTAACGTAACCAGAAGAGACTTCTGATATACCACAGAGGTTATTGTAATCGTTTCTCTGACATCAGAGAAACCTTGTCCATTATGTACCTAATGCGAGAGTAAAATTACATGGGATGAGAGAAAAACAAAGGAAGAAACAGCTACCTAAGAAATACTGGTATTCCGACTCAAGTCACTGTATGCCATCTAGCCACGGAAGGGTAAGTCTGTGCGCCTGGTAGCTAGTCAATTCTTGATACCTGTCCCAAGTGAATTATACTGGGACCTTGGTTATATCATATACTATGCAAACTTGTACTCGAAGTACTGTGCATCCAACAGTTGCATATTACTATTTGGTTTATGCATGTGCAGTCCAACTTAATCCTGGTATAAATGCGCAGTTCTGGATCTGCCACCACTGAAATAATTTTGCTGTTCCACGTAGTTTATCATATTTGCACATTCTGGTGTGGTTGAATTCATCTCCTGCATATCTGAAAAGGTAGTACAGTCTATGAACCTTCTTCAGCAGTCTCGTAATGTTGCTGTCAGGAGCGAAGAAAATGTGCAAGTTTTGAATTGAAGGTGTTTTAGTTAAGGTTTTGTTCTGCATCCTTCCCTTCAGGTAGTTACAGGCTTTCCTGTATCACTAGGAATATTGCTTCATTTTAGAAAGAGGAATTTGTTTGAAAATAGGCCCTTAATTGATACTAGTTGCACAAGGGTTTTTTCCTGTATTGAAGCCTTGAGGTAAACAAGACTGAAAACCAAAAGACACAGTTGTGTGTTTTTCTTTTTCTAATCTAAAACTTGACTAAAGCAAGTTTCAGTATGTTAACCCTGGCTCTGAACAATCTCTTTCACTCTCTTCAGGGCAAGGTAACGACAATGTCCATTGCTGGTAATAGGCATGATAGGAATTAATGGCTTGTTAACGTAAAAATTCTAGAGAATACGTAACTGCTTGGAATTGCAAACAGCAGATGGGGAACAGGAAAGGCTTTTTTTTTTTTTTAAGGGACAAAGAATTGGTGGATCTTTTTGTGTGGTTTTTTTTTTTTTTATCTCAAGGTTTTTGGCATGTTACCTTCAGGAGATGGACTTTAATGTGGCCAGTGAACAGGTTAATACCTTCTTTCAGATATTCAACAGACACCTGTTGTGAAGCCATTCACTCTAGTGCTTGTACCTATTCCAGATCTGCTCAACAGAAGCCACCTAGTTGAAATTTCACTCTTCTGTAAGGCTTTGGAAAATTAACTTTTTTAAAAAAACTTTTTCTGCATTCAGGACTCTTAAGATTCATAAATGATTTTATGTTGGTTTATGCAAAGTTTGTAATGGTTTCTGCTGTGCATGTGACAAAACTGTGTGTTTTCTTCTGAATCCCCACGGGATAGATCTGTCCATGGAGACCTCTGTTCCAGATGGAGATAATCTCATCTTTTCTTTTCCCTGACCTTTGTCTTGATGCATAATTTTCTCCTGTTGTGCGTATGGAAAAGATGGGTATTTTCAAATTACTCCTGTCAGTCCAGATTGGGCTCAGCATAGAGCAGATTTTTTTTTTTTTTTTTTTAGATCTTTTTAAGCTTTTGTGAAAACCCATTATAGATGAGTGCTTTAACTCTGTCCACTTGCGTTGTGTGATATTCTCTGGCCATAACAACATTCCAGTTAAGTCCCTTTGTTTTAGCTTCCAGGTAGATCCCAATCTGTTTTGTTTCTCTCAGATTTCTTTAAAGGTGGTATCTATGTGTACATACATAAAGACTTACTGTTCCCTGAAACAAATACTCAATTACAGAAATGTGCTTGAAAACCCCACTAATCAGATTATGTTCATTGGTAAAAATGGCTGCTACCTATTTTTTTTTTAAACCTCTTCCCATTTCCCCTCCCTGTGAAATCTTTTAAAATGTTCTGATTAGAACAAACAAAATTCTAAAAGGTGTATGTGACACCACTGATGAGACCTAGACTTCTGCGCCACTTGCACTGTATGATACTTGTGATGAATTCTGGGGCACTCTCTCGTGATTCATCATTTTTTAAATGATTTCAGAGTTGGGGGGAGAGCAAGGGGGAGATGATTTTTTTTTTTTTTTTTTTTTAAGGTAATTCTTTGTAGGTTGGATGGTTGTACAGCCATTTTGCCTGGGACATTTGGTATCTTTCTGAGTGGTGATCTCAGTTTTTCAGTTGGCTGTGTAGGTTATCACCAGGCATTACTTACCCGCATATACAACCTGTTTGGAAACTGAAGAACTCCTACGAGAAGCCTAGATGACTGGTGAGGTGAAAGATGAAGACCTGTGGCACAGGTCCAGGCCCTTGGCTGTTTGGCAAGTGGCCATAAAACTTTGTCTAGACTTGGGTGAGGGGGAGGAAGAGATGCCTTACAACTGGGTTCAACTTCAGATGGTTTCTCTGATAATGCACGTACCACCGTACAACCTAGGAGTGTAGATAGAAACACTGCTTTAAAGATCTTTCTCAGTTGCAGAACTCTCCATTCCCTAAATGGAGCAGGACAGATTGCATTTCCATTAACAATATTATTCAAGTATTATTCAACTTATATTGGATTTGGGGTTATACCACCACAGGTTTTATGTACTTAATTTTATTAAGGAATTTTATACCTATTATATAGGCATCTATTCTTTTCTTGTCTGGCTTGCTATTTGATAATCTAATGCAGTACATTCAGTGGCGCTGGACTCTTTCAGAAATTATACTGGTAATTACTGGTGCCTTAGTAAAAATGTGGGTACATAACACCTTGGTGGAAAATTAAAGCATGTGGCTTGTTTCACCCCAGCATGATAGGCTTATTTCCAAAAAGGTGATTAAGATGGCTGCTCCAAAAGACTTTGGGAGTATACATACATCACTGGGTCACAAACATCTGAATATGAGCAATTTTTATGACTTCTGGTATGTACAGTTTGAATAGATAATCCCCGTACACCTAGTGCACAGCTCTGAAGGCTGGTGATCAAATAGCTGGATATGTTAACTTGTCACCCAGACACCCCCAAAAGGCTTGACCATAAGCTGCTGGTTAGGAAATGGAGGGAGAGGAGGGGAGGTGAGCGGAAAGAAACGAGAGGATGGCTTTGGTTTTTAACGGACAATGAAAATACATATTGCCTCTACCAGCAAACGGATACCTTGCCAGGGATAGGGATACATGTACCTGCGTGTCTGTGAGTGTGTATGTGTCTGCGTGTGTTACTGGAAACAGCCTGTAAATATTGTAGCTGTTCAAAATGGAAAAGGCAGAGAGTTTTTTGCAACGCGTTGCAGCAAAAGGACAGTATTGACAGTGGAGAAACACTGAGAAATAAAAAGAACCTTTTTTTCACTTGTTGTCATTTATTGCAGTATTACGTTCTCTTAAGATGTTGTTCTCACAAATTCCCTCTAATTACTATTTTAAGTTCACTCAAATCACCCTTTAATGAAGGATTCTCTTATTTTAAAATTTTCTCTTATGTAGCTGTAGTAGTAGAAAGGAGAACCTTAGCTATTCCTGTTTTACTGCCAGCATCTATACTGCCTGCCATGTGCCCCCTCTTCTACAGTTAAAATGTCTTTGTTGAAGTATTTTGTGTATCGCAGATTTCCCTTCTCTGAATCTTTTTCTAAAGCCCAGAACACTATTGTACTGTCTTTATGCGCAGTAATTTTCCATTCTTCGTACTTGCCAGGGAAATATTTTACCCAGTGTGGTTTAATCAGTGATTTCTAACTTTCTGCTGTCCTTGATCTGATAGCCAAATGCAGCATTGTGTAAAGTCCTGATGAATGCTACACTTACATGAAGCACTTGTCAATACAGGGACACTCATTTTAAAATACTCAGCTGCCGTCTGTACACTGTCTCAAATTCCTTCACGCTAGTACAGAGAATTGCAACATCATCTTGTCCCTCTGAGTTAGAAGTGAATTTTTCAAAGGTAAAAATGATGGTGATTTAGTCATTAGACAGCTCTGGGTGTTTCAAACTAAATGGTTCCTTTTTTTTTTTTTTTTAAATCAAAACAAAACATTTGTCTCCTGGAACTTGTTTCTGTTTGCCTGTGCTAGACAAGGCAGCTGCCTGAGGCCTTAATTTATGAATGAAAGAGGAGAGTACAAACATAACAAGTGTTCTTAAGAAAAAGAAGTCCTTTTTAATACAAGCTAGTGAGTCTCATTGAAAAGATGGTCTGTAACTGGTGTGCTTACAAAAAGCAGCTGAGGTTCCAGTTGTATTTTTTAACAATGACTATCAAAAAAAACCCCACCAAACACCAAGACAAAGGATATGTGCAGCACTTCCAGCATGATTTAGAGGTGGCAAAGGAGAAGATGGATTCATGCTGTAGTTTCTTGCTGTTGGTGTCAGTCTAAGGACTGCAAAGGGTAAAAATTGGGGGACTGGAGCCCCAGTGGGAGCGGGGCTGCAGTTAGTGGTTGGGGTCTATTTCCCAGTGGTTGGGGTCTATTTCCCAGTTTAGTTTTGCCTGAGAGGAATCAAATTCATGTGCTCCAAGACTGTGAATCTGTCGGAGCCAGTGTCTGGGAACAGGACCTTTGCTTCAAAAAACATACGCCCAGTCTGTACAAGTGTAATGCCTCTCATGTGGCTTTGTTGTAATGCCAGTGATCGTCCTGTGTCCTGTTTTTAATCAGCCTTCATCTGAAAAATAATTCTTCTGTAGAAAGACAATAATTGGGTTTCAGCAGAACATTGCCATGCTTGCTTGTGAGCATCTCTTAAGACTTATTTTCTTTTTGTTTGGATCAGCTTAAATGGATTTTGTTCTGGCTTACCAGAAAGTGGTTTGGTTTGTGGGTTGTTTTTTTTTTTTTTTTTTTTTTTTATTTATTGGTTGGTTCCCCCCCTCCTGGATACCAATGCAGAACACCTTGTCATATCGCAGCGCTAACCTATAGTGCTGATGTTGTGGGGTACTGAAGTGCTTTTGGTGGAGACTCAAGTTGCCCGAAAAATGAGCACTCTCAGTTAAACTCTGTGTGTAAGAGATCTGTTTTAACTTTTTCCTGGCAGTTCAGCCTTCTGGCCTTTGCTATATGAACAGAGCAACAAGTGATGCTATGGCTGTAAACAATGGAAAACTTTGTCTCGGCAGCTGTTTTGGCTGAGCTTTTTGGTTCCTTTACAGCTCCCATTTCTGCCTTTATACAGGTTATTTTGGGCCGCCTTTGGCCTGTCAAAAAGTGTTAAGAGATTAGCTGTGTCCGGAACAAGTCTGGAAAAGGTAAAGTTGCAGAGCGGTTAGTTTTTAGGTTTATGATGTTGAGCAATACCTCACGTCGTAGGATTGTGAAGCTCTAAGAAGATATTGGGGCGGGGGGGGGAATAATTTAATGACTAAAAATGAATCGCTCGGGCGATGCCCCGGTGGCCGGCAGGTGGCGGCAGGAGCTCGCCGAGCGCCCGGGGCTGCCCGACGGCCTCTGCCCGGCGCCGGGGGCTGGGGCTCCGCCGCCAGCGGGTGAAGAAAGCCCCTCTCCGGCTCTGGCCCCGGTGCTTTTAAGCGGGGGCGGGAGGGTGGTCTGCACGGGGAGGATGGGGACAAGCCGGGGGCTGGGGGCAGCCTTCTCCGTGCCCGCCAGCCCCGGCGCTCGCTAAACCTCCGCTGGAGAGGAGGGGGCGAAACACAATGCCTGTGATTGCAGGGAGAGGGTTCTTAAGTCCCCACCTGGCTTTCTGCTTGCTCATCTGTTCTAGCGAGCCTGTGGGCTTGGCTTTTGGGTTGGTTTTTTTTTCGTTGTTTTGGGGTTGTTTTTTGTGTTTGGGTTTTTTTTGTTGTTTTGTTTTTTTTTTTTTTTCAGTGATGCCATTTTAATCTCCACTCCCTACCAAAGCATCCAGATGTTCTCGCTAAGCTAAGCGGCAAAGCTGACAGCAGCCTTCACACGCGATAGGTTAGTGCTGAGCTGCCCCGTTAATCCTGTGTGGAGAGGAGAGGATGCTGCAGTCCTTCCCGGCAGGGCTGGGGGAACTCTGACGAGCGCTGGTGGCAGAAAGCCCCTGCTAGTTTGTACCCTTGTGCTGGGGCTGCCGCCTCTCCCTTATGCTGTCAGAGAACTGACCCTGTTTTAAAAATATAAGACTTTCCTCCCTACCTCCAGGTGGGAATGCAACCTCGACCCCAGCAGCCCTGCAGTGGGAAGGTGCCAAGGGACAGGGCAGGAGTGGTCAGAGCATCAATCCCTCCAGGGGGTGCGGAGGCTGAACCCTTCATTTAGGGATCCCACAGCCTGAAATAAGGTACCTGGGACCTTCCTGGGCCACCGCTACTTAATATCGGTGAGCTTCCCACACCTGTCAATGAAAACTGCTGAGAAATACTTCACGTGGCAAGGGAGCAGAGTAGCCCATATCCCCAGGGCAGTGCAGGCAGCGTTGCCCACCCGTTACGGCATGGTGCGTCGCTGCCCTCTATCCCGCACCCCTGAGACGCTGCTGTACCGATGTGGCTGGGGTCGGCTCCGGACCTGCGTGGGTCAGGCACACCGAGAGAGACGGCAGTGTGTGCCCCAACACTGCCGCAGCCTCGGCGTGAGCTCAGGGTGGTTTTCTAGGAGCCCTTCACCCCCATCAGCTCTGCTGCTGGCTGGCGTTGCTGGGGTCTGTCTCCTTCCCTCTGTGGGCAGGGATGGATGAGTTTGACTGTTTTGGTTTGGGTTTTTTTTTTTTCTTTTGCATCCTTTCAGATGTCAGAAAGAAAGGAAGATACCCACCCAGCCAATAATTTTCTTTGCCTGTCAGCAGTCCGTGGCCAGAGAACAAAGTAGAAGAGAGAAGCAAACAGCAAGAAACAAGAAGTCAAAGATATTGGGGAAAGGGCACGTGAGAAAAGAACAAGACTACCTTCATCTTTCTGGAAGCTGCAAGGAATGAAGTGGGCAGCTTCAACGTCATTTCTCAGCCTCTTTCCAGTAATTCCCCCGTGTTTAAGTGAACCAGAGGTCAATTCCTCAAAAGTGCAAACTAATCTGAATACAATTTTGATTTAGCAAATGCCAGCCTTGGAAACTACTAGAAAGGTTATAATAGGGCAGTCTCTCCGCCGTGAAGTTTTGTATGTATAATGATGTATCATTCTCAGGCAAAGTTGCAGATTAAACCTTGGCTTAAGAGCACAGTGTCCCTGCTCCTCGGCCATGCTGGGAAGGAAATGGCTGTTTCCACATGCGGTTCCCGGAAAGGCACGCAAACTCCTGCAACCCAAACTCGTGCCTGTGCTGCAGTTGCTCGGAATGCAGGCTGACGAGGATCCGAGTGGCCCCTGCTGCTTGTTCAGACCCCCGCATCCCTCCCCCCTGGCGTGGCAGGGCTCTCAGGATGGCTGGCAGAGGCGTACTCCCTTGGGACCTGCGCCCTCCTGAATCTCTCCTGCAATCTTACCTGCTCCATCTGATGCAGGTGCCCGAAAAACGCAGGCAGGAGACTGTCACTGGTAAGTCGACACTGTCTTTTTGGGAAACAATTTCCTCCTTTGTTGGTGGAGTGTGTTTTACACATCCTGGCAGCGGCTGCTGGGGATGCAGAGGCCGTAGCAGCATTCCCCAGCAACAGGGACCATTCCAGCCCTCCTCCATTTTCACTGTGGGGGGAACACGAGGGGTTGGAGCACACCGGCTCCTCCTCCCCTGCACTGTCACCACTGCAGTACAGCCACTTTTGCCTTTCTTGTGCGCTTTGTATTTACCAGTGCTTTGTAGCCATCGTCCATCCCTGTTCCCTGACGCCCATTGAGAGAAGAAGCCAACGCCGTTCACAACTCCTCTCCTCGCTGGTGCAATCGCGAGCACCATCACTCAGATGTGCGGAGAGCAAAATCGGTAGCGGCTCATCCCTCTGCAGGTTTCAAGCCGGCAGCGCTCTCCGGGAAGAACGAGTGCTCTGATACAGCAGGAGCAATCACAAACTACAGCTTCCCCTCTTCTTGTCATTCTTGTTCACTGTCAGTGGAGCGATTTGTTCCATCGACGTATATTGTGTATGTCTAAAGCGGGACTGGGGCTGCTTCCTCCCCTGGAGCTGAAAAGAATTTAGCCCGGTGGGGCTGGCGATAACCAGTTGCCCAACCCCTCCGGGCGTCTCTTGCCCGGCCACGGCACAGCCCAGCAGTTTCCATTTCTTGCCTGCTCAGGGTCTCTTCTACGAGCAGCAAAGAAACCTGCTTGCTGTGCCCTGGGTTTGATGCTCCTGGCTCACCTCTGCGTCAAAGCTTGGAAACCTCTGGGCTGTACCTTCCTGCAGCCGCCTTGTCTTTTGTCACTGAATCTGTCAAAATGATCCCTGAAAACGGCTCCTGGCTGTGACCTGCACGATGTTTTATGGGTGCCTTATCTGAGTTTGTTTCGGATTTTTTTTTAAAATTACATTTGAAAAGTGCCTCTACTTCAAGGTAGGTTATCTTGTTGCTGTTGAGGCAGTGCCCAGGTAAGGGCCCTGGACACATGTCCCTGGGGGGGCCAGGGCTGCTCGCTGCCATCCCTGGAGCCTGGACATGCCCCTGGAGCCGCAGCCGTGCTCCCCCCAGCTCTGCCAGCGCATCCCGTCAGCACTATCACCTCTGTGGCAAACGGCACCAGCCCATTGCTGCCGCAGGGCCGGCTCGGCGGAGAGAGGGTGGCCCAAACCGCAGTAAGGGCAGCAGCACCGATGCATTCACCAGCTGCAGCTGCACTGAGCCTTCCCCCCGTCCCACCCCACAGCTGCATATGTCGCATCCAACTCTGCCGCTGACCCCTCTGCTTGTGCTGCCCGCCACTGGATCCCACCAGCACGCCTGCCAGCCCGTTTGCCTCCTGTCAGCTCGCACGGAGCCACGGCTGAAGGCTGAGAGCCAATTTGCCTTTTTTTTTTTTTTTTTTTTTTTTTTCCTCCTGTTCAGCATCATGCAGAGTGCGTTAGGTCCAAGGAAGCCAGCACCCATGAGACGAGATGGCCCTGACATCCTATGGAAGTGCTACTGCTTGGGATCTCCGAGTCAAATGGGCACCCTGCTCACGGGGAGGAGGTCTTTCATCCGCTGTGCAAACCCTCCAGCCCAGGTAAGGGTGAGCTGCTGCCTGGGAGCCTGTGCCTGGATAAGAAGTGTGCTGGATGGGTGCCTGCGTGGCGTAGCATCACAGGATGGTTTGGCCTGGAAGGGACCTTCAAAGAACATCTAGCTCCAGCCGCCCTGCCACGGGCAGGGACACCTTCCACTAGACCAGGTTGCTCAAAGCCCCATCCAGCCTGGCCTTGAACACCTCCAGGGATGGGGCATCCACAACTTCTCTGGGAAACCTGTTCCAGTGCCTCACCACCCTCACAGTAAAGAATTTCTTCCTAATACATAATCTAAATCTACCCTCTTTCAGTTTAAAACTGTTGGCCCCTGTCCTGTCACTACAGGTCCTGGTAAAATGTCTCTCTCCATCTTTCTTATAAGCCCCCATTATATACTGAAAGGTGAGGTACCTGCTGGGTATGAGGAGTTGGGAGCTCCAGGCAGCACAAACAGCATTACCTGCTGTGAAGCTGATAAACAGCTGAGGCTGAGGTTAAAGGACCGAGCGGGACCAACCCAAGGGGCCATCAGATGAAAGCAGATGCGTTTCTGCCTGGGCCTCACTGGTGCCCCGGCTTCTTTGTTGGGGCAGAGGTGGGAGCCTTTGGAGCCCTGCGTGTGTCCCAGGGCATTGCCGTGAGCATCCCGCCGCTCCCCTCCCTCCCCCCGTGCTGGGATACCCTTCCTTCTGTACAGTCATGAGTGGAAGTGACCTGTGTTACGAGTAATTGGCCAGGAGCGCGGTGCTGGCCGGGATTACAAGTTGATCTGGAGACGATGTTACGCTGCATGGCGCTCTGACTATTTTCGACACAATCGGTTTCTGTTATGGAAACTGCATTCCCTGAAGGAGAAGGGTAGCACTGCTGGCAGAGCTGGGCTTCGTCTCGGGCACGAAATGCACCACGTAAACACAAATAAACACCACAGTGAGCCTGGGGGAAGCGGTGCTTTTTCCTCTCCTGTGCCAAGCCTGAAAACGTGTCCTCACCCTTCCCCATGGCCAAGGAGCTGCCAGCACCGGGGGGAGAAAGGGATGGAGGGGAGCACCCCCTCGCCTCTCTTGCCACCACCTGGCTGGGGAGGGAGCAGATGTGTCCCGTCCCCCCCGAGCTCCCCATCACCCCTCGCCACCCGTGGTCCCCCCAGCGCCGGTAGGGGTGAACACTGCAGAGCTGCCCCCAGGAGACCTTGGCATGGGCACCGCTGGAAAAACTGTCCAGGGGCCATCCTCCAGCTGCCAGCTCAGGGTTTAGAGGCATGCCACGGCTTATTGTGAAGTTATTCTCTGTTTCATTGAATATTTAGCAGCGACTGTTCTAGAGATTAGTGGTGAATGATCAGGAGAGAAAAAAACAAAAACAAAACAAAAAAAAAACAAACAAACAAAAAAACCCCACACAACAAAAAACCCAAGCAGCACAGATGACTTTTACAGTCAGGTTTGGTGTACCAGTACTCCTACGCCCGCGTTTCTCTCCCGACAGGAGCCAAATTGCACAGCTTTATGTAACCGGCTATATAAAGAGTGCCTTGAAGGAAGGTGAAAACACCGCCTACCCCCAGCACCCCCTGCCCTCCCCCGGGCATGTGGGCTCCTCATGGCCCGGCCACCTCCCCCCCCCCCCCCCCCAAGGCACCATCAGCCCCAGTGCTGTTGCTTAAAGATGCCCAAGTGCCACTGAAAGATGCCCCAGCGCCGGCTACGTGCCCACAGAAGGTGTTCGGGCAGGATGAGCAATGATTTGGCCTTGTGGCTTCAGAGCAGTGCAGGAGCAGGACCTGCTGTGCTGAAGAGATCCCAGGACGTGTTATTCTATGTGTGTGTGTGTATATATTTTATATATATAGTCTTCTGAAATGAAGGCTGCCTTACAGAGCCGTGTCCTGGGATAGCTGCAGCAAAGCAGGCATCACATGCAGATTTAAGCAGAAAGTGCGTGGGGGGGGGGGGTCGCGTGAGCGGCAATCTGGGAGAAAACTGTGGCTGTGGCTCAGCGTTCCTGCCTGAGCCCAGCTTGGGGATTTGCTACGGGGTGCTCGCATCTGCGGCCGCGGCTGTGTTCTCATTTTCAGCCTGCAAATGATTTGTAAACAACGCCTGGGGACAAGCATGGCTTTTCCGGCTTTCTCTCATTCATAACCATGCGGATGCTCACCTTTCTTAACTCTTCTCTAGATGTTTCCCTCCCCGGTTTTAAATGATGCCTGGGAGGATGCGAAGGGTGGCAGTGAAGAGAACCGTGCCTCCATTGTGCACATAATTACAAAACAGTCATGTAAAATACATAATTGCTTGAGTGAGAACTGCTTAAAATATGAATTCTGACTCAGCTGGCAGCTGCTGCACCAGGGGCCGAGGATGCCGTGGGAGAAGGTGTCTCTCACCTCTGTGCAGAGGTTAAAGCTGAGCGGCAAGACATGGGGGCCTGGACCGTAGTCAAAACTCTGCTGCTATGGCGACTATTGGATCATTTTAATTCTTTCCACCTTCCTTTTCATACCTTCTCATAGGTGAAAACAGTTTTATCTACCTCATAGGAGAGAAGTGTTGTGGGAAGCAATTTATATATATATATGCCATGCTATAAAGGTTTTTGTAATACTGATGTAGACATGAGCTTCGCATTTTCTCTCTTTTTTTTTGCGGGGGGGGGGGGGGGGGGGAGGGGAGAAGGCAGGGTTTCTGAGTCAACTCCCTTGACGCACAGCTAGAAGCCAGCCGAGAAATCAGTGCAGCTCCCTGAGCGCTGCCGTGCTCAGGGGTGTTGGAAATCCAAACTCACAGCCTCGAATTTTGCAGTTGCAACCCCTTCCCCTGCAACAGCCGGAGCCACGGCTCGGCAGGGGTGTTCTCTGCAGCCAGCGCACTTCATGGGGCTCAGGAGAAAGGCCTTTGGAGTGATATAAACACGCGATTCACCAGCGTGAGGCCAATTGCCCATGACAGGGCTGGAGGCTGGAAAAAGTTTTTTCTGGGAGAAATGCTTGCCCAGGGGAAGGGGCTCTGCTTAGGCTGGTTTCAGCATGGGAATAGTGCGGCTGGGGAACTCTTTGCTCTGGATCTCCTTCTCCATATCACTGCTTCTCATTTTTTCCCTTCATCTCCCTTACTGTAACTTCCCATAAGCGAGATTCGGTGCACAGATCTGGTCTTTTATGTTTGTACATCTCCTTAGACAGTATGGCCTTTGAGCGCTTACCATAACACGATTATTTTAGGGCATCGGCAGCTGTTCAGATTTCCTGGGCACGGTTATAATATTGTCTAGATTTTTTTTTTTTTTTTTTTTCCCAAATGTGAAAGTATCAGTAATGCAGGCTGTGCTGGTGAAGCAGACTAAAGCCACTTTATTTCAATATGTATGAGATTTCTTCCTATGCAACATGGGAACCTTCCTGAAGTCAAATGCAGAATGAGTCATTACTGCCTTATAAACCCATCGCACACAGTCCCCTCTGCCGACATTAGCTCAGTGCCATCTCCTCGTTATGCCACTTGCAGAGAAATGGCTCTGTGTGTCTGTCTGTGTCTTTCTCCCAGCCCCAGCTTTCCACGGTAATTGCTGTTCTTCTCCATTCCCACAAGTACAGGGAGGTCTACAGGAAATTATATTGCTAATTAAGCTATGGAAGAGAGTACAAAAGCTCTAAACTATAAATACTCCATCTGTGTTAAAAACCAGTGACATGTATCATCACTGCCGGGTGGAAGCCAGCGCAGCCAAGGGGGCAGACAGGAACTTTGGGGCGCAGGCAGCGCGCTCTCGGAGGGTCCGTGACCACTGCCCCCAGGCTCAAGTCGCAGCATCGCTGCAGCAAGAAATCAGGATCACATGCAAACCCCGATTCCTCATTTATCCGGCTTTTCTAAACACAAACCGCATAAAATTACAGGTGATGTCCGTAAGATTTTTATATAGCATCACGCTTAAAGTAGCTTTTTAGCAGCAGCGATGGTGGCAGTGTGGTGATGGGACAGAGCCGAAATGCTGCTCACGGCTGCCACAGCAGCATCCCCGGCGCAGGCGCGCAGTGCTGCGGTAGCTCACCCTCTGCTCCCCCGCCGTACCCCGCTTTCAGCACCAACGTGGGGCCAAACCTCTGGCCAGCGAGTGCCCATAGCAGCTTTTTGGTGCCCACCTCATCCGCACCCGACCCCTGCGGGGCTGCGGAGGCCTTTCGGAAGGACGGGTGTGGGTGTGGGACAGGTGCGTTGCTGGGTCCCATTCATGTCGCCGGACCACTCGCTGGCCGACCGTTCCCCTGAACACCCCCCTTCTGCCTGACGCTCTCACGCCACAACGTGCCTGCACGAAGCTCTACTTCATGTCGTCATCCGAGTTCCTGCCCGTAAAATCCTGGATTGCATCCAGTGGGTTTAACAGCGTTAGCTTTGCGCAGTGGCAGTATCATAGCCAATGAGGTTAATCCGAGGAGCGATTATTGCTAATTGAAAACAGCGCTAAGCCCACTTTTTGTTATTTTGTACTGAGGCAGGTGGCTGAGGAGGGAGAGCGGGCGCCGGGAACGCCGCCTGCAGCTGAGCAGCCCTGCTGAGGTTTGCCTTCTGCTGCTGCATCCACAGACTGCGCCCGGGCCATGGAAAGTTTTTCTTTCCAACCAGAATAATCAAAACTTTTTTTTTTTCTTCCTTTTTGATGGAATTTAAGATTTTCACGTTCTTCACAGGCAAGAGACTTGAAGAAAAAAATACCAGAGAGAGGCGCAATAAATACTGAGACTCAGCAATGCTGTGTATGCAGAAAAAATATCATTTCTAGGTCATGGAAATAGGCTAATTCAGCACTTACAGGAGCTGAAATCTGGTCTGCAAAAGTACTTAGAAAATGCTACTGGCCACTGCAGGTGCTTCTGTTCAAAGTTTCAGTCCTCAAGACCTGTGCTGAGGTGCCAAACATGAAGAAGTTCCGGCCCATTATCCAGAGCTACAGAAAATGCTGGCAGCGCTCCTTCCCCCTAAAATGGTCCGAGCAGGGCGGGATGGATTAGCCAAGAGACCTGACTGTTTCTTACAACAGAGGGGGCTGCAGAGACGCGCTCTCAAATAAGCTCGTGCACAACTGGGCATTGCTGCGGTTTGGTACCGGAGTATCACTCTGTTGGACAGTTTCTTCGTCATTAAACAAATACCAAGTCTTATGCTAAAAGCTACATGTAAAAGGACACATTTCCTGAATGGAACCACTTGGAATTAAGGCATTTACAGAAATAAAGTTGTGCTTTTCTCCTTAACTTTGTCTTTCGGTGCCTTTTTGTTACAATGCTGCTTCGTTACTTGATTATATGTCTCTTTGGCATATGTTTCTTGCCTCTCATGCGGGATGTTGTGCAGGGAATGCATCGGAGCATTGGACAGCCCATCCTGCCTGGTGAAATGAGGCGGGTGTCCTGCAGAAAGTAGTGCCGTAATCAGCTTCTGCTGTTATTCGTGTGTGCCAAGAAGCCAGATCAAGGTGTCTCAAGCAGATTTCATCTGACCTCTGTTTACCGCCAAAGGAGAATTCGCACTTTGCAGCTGATCTGATCTAACAGCTCCCAGGCAAAGGGTCCTCCCCAGGGACTCGGGGAGGTTGCCTCTGCCAGCTCAGGGAGCAGAGCCCCTGGTGTCAATGCAGAGAGGGAGAAGTGGGGCTTTTCCTTTCCTTGGCAGCAAGCTGTTAGGTCAGCTCAAGCCATAAATAATACCAACCGCCCTCTCTGAGGAAGGCCTTTATCCAACAAGCACATTGCCCCAGGAAAACTACTCTCAGTTCCTAATTAGCTGCCCAAGCTACAACACACAAACCGTCTTCTGTACAAAATAAAGTCGCTGCAAAGTGAACTTCCCAGCTTACCACATCCCATCCTGCATGAGAGCACTGTTTGCCCGCAGGGTTTCTGTGCGCAGCTCTGGTGCAGCAGGATAAACACACGCCAGACCCTGATGAAGAGCGGACAGACCTGCTCACCGGGGGGTTGTTCCCCACTGGACACCTCTCCAGGGAAGGGACAGCTACAGAAGGCTTTCAAAACCCAAACCTTTGGAGGAAAGCCTGTGACTGTGCTGGATACTGCAGGCTCTGCCTCTTCCCCTGGTCGTATGAGGGGGACACACCATCCCACCTCCTCCTGCGCACCGTGGGTACCAAACACCTTTTTTCCGGTGTTTGGTTATCTGGTCACCCAGCAAGGCTCAGAGCTGAGCAGGAGCCGCTAGATTGCTGCAGCGAGCAGTGACCTGCAGTCCTGCAGGATCCCTCTGCAGTCAGCGGAGGAAGATGAGCAGAACGGAGTCATCCCCTTTACCTTCCCACAGGTGCAGGTCAGATGGATCTGCGCCTGCTGAACCCCGTGTGCTTCGCTGCCACCAGCCTTTGGCACTTCTGGAATATGCCCAATATCGCCTTAGCGTAGTGCTGTAACATACTTTTTACTTGATGGGTCGTAAATAAGCTGTAGCAAAGCTGGATATCAGAGGCTGGCTGCTCAGTCTCATAGCAGGCTCTGCGCCCAGTGCCTTCACTTTTGGTACAAACGTTCCTTGTGATTTTTCTCTCTGAGGAGCTCCCAGCTGTGCTGTGGAGGGATGAACAAGCCCTCACCCGCCCCACGCATTTCTACCTCGGTAGACTGAGCTTGTTAACTATTTCCCCTCTTTGCATAATGCAGAAGAATGATGGCCTCCTGTAAAACCAATACGCAAATGTGCTTTTCTGAGGTTGTTTCCCTACAAACATCCTCCTAAAGCAAACGCTGCACACGCTGGCAGGGAAAACCAGGGGCTTCCTAATGCAATCGGTAAAGCTTTCTCCTCTCTCTGGAGCAGCAAAGCACCGGTAACTCGAATCTCAACCCACGATGAGCGCAACGCTGCACAGAAAGCGTGTCAAGATGAGCAACTTCCTCGGTGGGAGCCCTGTTCAGCACTCCCCTGCGAGCCAACTCGAGGGACCCGCCTGCATCCTGACAGCCATCAGCATCGGCAGGCAGGGGTGAGGCTGGTTCCCACGACCACCCTCCAACAGCCCCTTCTCTCGGAGAAAACCGCTTTGCCTTGCTGGGTACCGCAGCTACTCTCACAAGGCACGAGGTGCTAGTCCAGGATGAAGAGCTGACAGGACCGGATTCAACATCTTGTGCGTGCGCTGAGACGTCACCTTTTTAATAACACTATTAGAGACTTTTTTTTTTTTTTGACCATTAGATCTCTGTTTCATTAAGAGTCCACACGATGCACATTAGGAGAGAGCGTTATAGCAACACAGAAAACCATCAATTAGCGGTCAATTTTCAGATGTGTGCACCCTCTGCTAACTAACCTGTATCAGCTATGCTGTAACATGGTGCAGTTGCATATACGTGTTGCCTCAGGTGCGTATATTGCAAGGCGAAGTTTGGAAAAAGCGTTCTTATGTTTGACAGCACTCGTATCATTCTACTAATGGAGAAAGTGATTTTGCCCGAGTTGGGACGTGGAGTTGTATCAGGATTTGTAAAAAATGTATGTGCCTTTTGTGAACGATTTGAACTAAAAACTGTGTCTAATACTTTATAGTTGGAGGTATTAGGATTTGTAAGGCTAACTCGAATATGATGTAAGCATAATGCAAGCTGTACAACAAAAGAATAAGGACTCCTGTTCCCTCAAACTGGGCTATAAATGGGACTTAGGCGAGCACGCATTTGTTTCACCTGATGGGAAGATTTAAGCCTATTCAAATGGCTTTGGTCCGGTCACGAGGGGAAGAGTAGATCTTTTATGCTTGTTGTTGTGCTTTGTAATAAGCCAAAATATGAATGAGTAAGAAAAACAGAGGCCGTTTGACCACGTCAGGCATCAGTACCTTTAACGAGTAAGTCTGTATGCCTGTTGGTCTGGGTGCGAGAGCCTTTCCTTTCCCCTGCTCCAAGGTGACAGCCAGCTGGGATAGCTGGGCTAGTGTCTTCCATGCGGATAAATGCTGAAGGTGGCGTTTCACAGCTGTTTTCTCCCGAGAGCTGAGGTCGGAAAGGGATGATTTATTTCCACCTGTGAAATCCCTGGGTTTGCTACCTGAGATTGTGCTTTTCCTCACCGGTACCTGAAGTAGTTATGCCACTTGTGGGTGAGGAAATGATGAAACCTTACGGACCTGTGGGTTTTATATCTAGAATCATACAAAAATCCTTTCGAATCCCCAAAAGAATAACTTGTCAGGCTGAATATTCAGCCCGGGTCTCTTAGAGAGGCACTGCTGCGAAGGGCAGGATGGCAACGGTGCGCTTGAGGTTGGATGGAATTCGGTTGCCACTTTCTGAGAAAGGGCTGTTTGTAGCCCGTTGACACTAAGAGAAAAGGAAAGCTTTTGGCAAGAAATCTTTTTGGAAAGGACATGGCATGGCTAGAGGGGGAAGGGTGGTAACAGGCTGGCATAATTTATGCCACCAAGTGCGGGGAGAAGTGCAAAACCTACGGATTCGTTGCTCCCCGTGGCAAAGCTGCCGGAGCTGCAGAGAAGAGCTGGAGCTGCGTCGGCACAGCCTGGGACGGGGCACCCGGAGAGCTGCGGGGCAGCCGGTGACAGCAGCCGCGCACAGCCGCCCTGCTGCAGGGCCAGCTGCGCCCCGTGCCTTGTTTTGGACGGGAACGGCAGAAAAATGCTCTGTTCTCCCCGCAAAGAGCAAGGCTTTTCTTGTTGAGGGTAAGGTCTAACGAGTTTTTATCGTTAAGTTTGTCATCGGGCCTCCCAGCCAGTTTAAGGTTCTCCCTTAGGATGACAAATTTGTGAACGGAAGGGGGATGCTAGCCTGAGTTTTCCAAAGCAATTGCTTAACTTTGGAAAGCGTTTGTCCTCTGGCCAGGAGGACATTATTAAAACGCGTTGACCTTCACGAAAATCTTGCTGATTAACAGAAACGGGCAGAAAGCAGGCAGAAGCGCAGCATTCCCAGTGTTGCCGGCCAGTTTTTGTGTCAGATAGACTTCCTTTATTGCTCTCAAGTGGTGCAAAGAAATTGATTTTCTTAACGCTTTAGATATCCATCCATCACCCGAGTTTTTCTTGGTATCATTGCACTGCTCGGGGGGGGGGGGGCATCTGGCATCTGGTTTACTCATGTGCTGAGCGCTTGCCTGAACGAACTGCTGACGGAAGCATTCGGCATTTCGCTGCTCATCAGAGCTGTTTTATTTGTTTAATCAGCAGCTCTTTGCTCGGGGTTGTCTGTACCCTGTTTAGGCAGGGCCTGCGCCTCCGCGTCAGTATTAGCTGAGGATTACATCGCAATTCAGCTTGATCTTCCCATTCAGCGCACAGCTATGCTCGCTTTTCCGTTTGCATTCGGCCAGACCATCACATTGCGCCTGAGCTACGTCAGTTTGTGCCCGCGCTGGCGCGGGGCCCTGCAAAATGCAGCGTTCTTCAAAGGGCTGCGAAAAGCAGGCACTGAGAGATTAATTGCCCACAGCCCTCGCAGTGATCAAAGCAATCACTCTCAGGTGAGGCCGTGAAGAGAAATAGGGGGGGAAGCCATGATGGTCACCCCACTGCTCGAAGGAATAATGTGTGTGTGCGCCTCTCCCTTTGCCTCACTGAACTCTTTGGGGTAAGCACTCATCCCCGGAGACTTATTTTTGTAATGGCAGAAAGTTGGATAAGAGGTGTGAGAAAAATTCCTGTCTGCCCCCCTCCCCCCCCCCGTTGCCTGCTTGTATTTTTCAGAAGTCGTAGCAGGAGATGGTGAGGAAGAGGAGTATTAAGAAAGGATGAAGCGAGAGATCTGTTAGTGTCAGTGAGGGTGTAGTTTTTAATGGGTCTTGTAGCAGGCATATTAAAATACATATTAAAAAAAAAAGAGAGAGAGAGAGTAGCTGCTGTTTTCTCATTGTAGAAGGGACACGAAGGAAATTACTTTCAAGAGGCACTTAAATGCAGTTTGTAAAGGTCCAGAGAGGACATTTCAGACATGACTGGTGGTGCCACGTAACCAAAACAGACACACCCTTCTAGGCAAAAATAAATTCTTTGTGCTCTGTTATCGAGTCTCGCATAGATGTCTGATCATTTGTGCTGATATCTTACTAATTCTTTTTGCTCCTAATTCAGGCTCGCTATTATTCTAGAGGAAGGCTGGGGGACACGGCATGACTAACAGACTGATCCACTGGGTTTTCTGTATTCATGAGGCTTCGCTTCCATAAAGAGGAACTGGAAATCCTTTTCACTGGGGAAGAATGTACAAGGCTCAGAGTGGATGAAGTTTGTGCGCTCTTTTTAATAAGCGCTGCTTTTCTTTCTAT
Organism: Vanellus vanellus; assembly: GCF_965231255.1. Classification (NCBI taxonomy): domain Eukaryota; kingdom Metazoa; phylum Chordata; class Aves; order Charadriiformes; family Charadriidae; genus Vanellus; species Vanellus vanellus. The sequence goes on along the minus strand of NC_138911.1, from coordinate 32,532,833 downwards.
AGACACTCAAGCTCCCTGAATTAGAGCGCTGCCTGAAGGGACAGGTATTATGAAAAGAGCCGCCAAAGCCTTTGTGTGGCGGTGGGAAGCCCCTGATTATCACAAGAGGATCTAAACGGAAAGGTGACATTCAAAAGACCATTAAGATAAAAGCCAGGATGAATTTCTTTCCAACCTCACTTAATAGAAACTTTTGTTTAAAATCACCTTTCCTGAGAGAAGGAAGAAAAGTCTGACCTATGTGATTTGATAGACACAGCTTACTCCTTAATTGGGGACAGTCAGCAGCTTAAGAAAGCAATAGCTCAGCCAGGAGAGGTGATAAGAATGTCAAGATATGTGACAAATATGTATTTCTAATCTTTCACCCATGAAAGCCCAATGGAGAATGTAGTACCGACTACTTCCAGATAGTCTTCCTGGACAACAGGCACAGACATGGTATAGACAAAGTTGCCTCTACCAGGAAAGCCAGTTTTCCCTGTGCCTGGCTCTGTGGAGCTTTCGCAGATTAAAATGGGGTTCAATTTCCAGGTCAGGAAACAAAAGCCAGGCTGGATGGGGCTTTGAATAACCTGGTCCAGTGGGAGGTGTTCCTGCCCAGGGCAGGGGGGTTGGAACTCGATGATCTTTAAGGTCCCTTCCAACCTAAACCATTCTATCATTCTGCGGGAGGGTGGTTTATGGCTAATTTTTTAGCTTCTCTTTGCTTGCTCTCTGGACTCCCTGCAACGTCATTGCCTACAGCATGGTCCCCAGTGTTTTGAATGAAGTATGAGACTGGGCTGTGTCCCCTCTGCCTGAAAACTGTCCCACAGTTTAACAGTTCTCCCTGCTTGGCCGGGGCTCGTAGCCGAGAAATGTTTTGGTTTTGTTCCATTTTTTTTCTTGCTATAACTTTGTGCCTTTTCCCAGAAAAATGCATAAGGGGGGTTGTGTGTGTGTGTGCGCGCGCGCACGTGCGTGCAACTGTTTTTCCCTTGTGAGTGTTAACCAGACTGTAACGTGAGCCTGAGACTTGAAAGGGTGGATTGAGGCAAAAGTGGTCACAAGCACTGTTAAAAGTGACATTTGCCAAGCACAAAATATATTAGGCCTGATTTCCACCTGGCCAGTCCTTTCCCTGGACAGCCTCCCGGGTCCTCGGGAGCTGCTGCCGGTCCAAGTTACCCTGCAGCTTCTGCATGTCTCTGGCCGAGATCTCAAGACCCAGACTGAGCATCTTAACAATGCTCCTCTCCGCTGTGATAGCAGACATTGGCAGCAGCGTAAATTTCGCCGTGTCTTTTCTCTCCCCTCATATACTGTCCGTGTGCAAGTCTCGGTAGTAGCAGAAACAGGCGGTAAAGGGATTGCTTAATTTGCTAAAGTCAGATCTATAGGTATCCACTTGGCTGCACGGTGATGTGTTGTGCTGCACAGCTGGACCTTATAGTTCCCAGCTATTGTTGAAGGAAACGCATTAAACGAGTAGGTTGCTTTCATTACGTAGGATCCGTGCCAGTTCAAAGCTGCCTGCTGCCTTCAAGAGTTATAGCAGGCTTTTCCCACAACAATCTCCTTTTTTTCCTAAGGGTTGTCTCTCCTCTCTCTCTCTTGCAATGCTGCATCAGAGGTCCTAGAGCCCCTCCGCCAAACCTGCAGACAAGTCCAGAGCCAGATCTGCGGTGCACCACACTGTGCCTTAGACGGGGCGCTGCAGAGGGTGGTTGCAGAGAGCTGCCCTCGACCGCTGCCTCCCACCCGACTCCTTGGCTCACCACCCTGCTAAGGCTGCCTGCGGCTCAGCACCCGGCTCAGCTGCTTTGCAGGGGAGCTGCTTTAACCTTTGCGAGTTTAAATACTCACGTTAAATTCTCTACCGCAGTAGGCTGTGATTTTGCTAACGGCACTCGCTGAAGTCCCTGTTTCTGTGCGTGACTAATATTTAGTCACAGCTAGGAGAGTTTTCTCTGCACAAGGGTTTGAGCAAGAGACATGAGATGGAGCGCACTTGGCAGACGGTTCCATCCACCGTCATGTTGTCGGGGTGGAGGAAGCGAGTTCGGGTCGTGCAGGAAATAGTGGCGGAACCCGTCACAGCCCAGCCCCGACTCCTGCGTTGCTGCAAGAGAGAGGATTTTTTTTTTCAACACCTCCTGTACAAAATGCTTAATTTAGTCTGTGGCCAGAAAGTATTGATGACACAACTCTTTTGCAAGGCACAGTAGGGGAATGTAATCAATAGCCCAGAGGTGTAAGTTCTAGTTAGGATGCTATAATGACTGTCTATTAGGTAGTAAACTCATTCTATCACTGTGTGTCTGTATGTATATCCTATTGTTTCCTTTTCCATCTACTTCTAAATTTCTCTTTCACGTGGTATTTATTTTAGAATTTTGTTTGGTGTTGGCTTTTTCTTGTTTTAGCATAGAGTTGAAAAGCAGTCTCGGCTCTCATGGTTTTTCCTACCCTTCATAGATCTGCCTGGCAAAACATCTTAAAATTGCCAGTGCTAGTAGCAGGCACGGGCAGAGCTCTGCGTTACCTTCTATTGGGAGAACACTTTTGGTTTCCTGCTTAGAAACAATCATGCTAACAGCCAGCTCCAGGGAGTAGGAGATGAAAATAACTTGAGCCCGTCTTCCTGCCGAAGCAGAACTGTTATCTCACATTCACTCACTATCGCTTTGTCCAACTTAATTTTAAATGTACCAAGCAGTAGAGCTTCTGCCACTTTACTCTTGGGAGATAATTTCGCATATCTCACCGCCACGAAGTCCTTCCTGATACTCCACATTTTCCTTTCCTATCTTTACCCTTGAATGCCAATTCTATCCTGGTCCGTTCTGCTAATTGACTCCTTACTCTTCATAGTATTTAAACCCTCTCAGGTCTTCCTTGTCATCATTTGAATGCGCTACAAGCATTAACTCTTTGAGCCTTGGTCTTTTTCTGTTTGCAGGCGATTCGAGTTTTGCCATTGACTTAAGGGAGCAACAGTGCAAATCTTCAAACCTGCTTCGTATGCGGAGTGATGGAAATTATTCTTTGATTCACTGTCTGGTTAAAAAAAAAAAAGGGAGAAAAATAATGTCAGCATGAATAGAACACTTTGCTTCCCTTTGAGGAATAATATATTTAATCAACGAGTATCTAAATTTCTAATCAAAACGTTGGTTTTGATTAGAAATTGCAAAATAAAGCTGCTTTGCTTTTAGCAGTCCACTTAGATCTGCTTGGCAGTCATTCGTTGCATTCTATTTAGTTTATTCATATCTCTCCACTAACTTCCAACTACAGGAGAAAACAAAGGGGTGCTTAGCCAGGCAGATCTTTAAATCTTTGCAGTATGCACAAGGAAGAAGGTTAATAGCCCAAATGGTCTAGCAGTCTCGGTTGCCTACAGCATGAAAGCCTTCTTTTGCATTTTTATTGTTTGAGGAGCCACAATAGATGGTTGTCAATACTGCGAGGAGATGCGTTTGGCCTGTGTTGAAGGAAACGTCCCTGCAGTGCTGAATGTGGCTCGTTTCTTGGGGCAGGTATGAAGTGCACCGGGCGTGTAGAGACCGGAGCTGGCTGAGAGAGTTGGTCTTTACCTACAGAGTTGCTTATTCAAACAGAAGCCCCCAAACCGCTGTAGGGAAAGAACGGGCAGAGGACTTGGGGTGTTTAAAAGGTGATCTTCCACGGCTGATCGCGGTATATCAAAATAGTTGTCTTGCATGGTGAAGGATTCCTTTTGTCGCTAATTGCTCGCCCTTACTGCGTTCAGGATCTGAGTATTTTGTGATCAGCTCTTCTCTACTAACAAAATGCCTTCCCTTCTGCAATCCTCTGGGTCTTTCTATCACTTCCCAACAAGGACACCGGCATACCTGACAAACCGTGAGCTTGCTGGGTGCAAAGACACCTGCTTCAAGAAAATCTGTAAAGGTGGACACTAGCGCATGGATTAGGTTACAAGGGTCAGGGATCAAACGCAACGGTGTCACTTGGGGAGCTGCAAGGTGTGGGAAGCTCAAGGCAAACACATCCCTCTCACCTTGCAGGGTGTGCAGCTGCCACTTCAACACGCATGTATCCACGGCCAGTGGGCCGGCGGGCCAGCAAGCCCAGGGCTAGGACCTCTCACAACACAGCTGTTTATAGCCTAAGCCACACATTAGTCCTCTCTGTTTTGGTGTTTCTTTCGTAGTTCTTTACACCTGGAGAGCTTTTCAAATTGGGTTGCTCCCTGAATAACAGCTATCTTTGGCAATGCTGAATAATTCATATTTCGTACATATTTACAGACAGTCCAAAGTTTTTTACTAATCTCCCAAGTGCTTAAAGAAAAGGATGCGTGACCTCTCTGGCATCAGATAAATATGTTAGTAAATCACCCATGTAAAGCTGTAGCTTAGTCTTTATCCCCCAAGGCGGGTCCTCTGGACGCTGCCCATCTGCATGACGAGCTGCCACGAGCTCCACAGCAACCACCAGGGCTGGGGAGAAATCGGATGTTCCTGCTGGATTCTGGCAAGGGAAGGATCGGGGCTTGGAGCTTGCAATCACAGTTGATCAATTAAAATGAGCAGAAGACAGGAGTCTCTAACAAGCCCATGACCCATCAGAAGGCAGCATGAAGTTTGAAATTTCTTTTGATGAGTGAATCACCACAGGGGCTGGATGTGAACTAAACCCTTTTGGACTTTGGTCTTTAGACTATCCAGCAATAGAAGCTTGTCTAAAAGGCAGTTTCCTCAGAATGTGGGATAAGCAGTCTAACAAGTGTACATGTGCCCCAGCAAAATGAATTTTAAATGAATCTACCAGGTAGAATCGCAAGCTTAGTAGATTCAGGGGGCACATGATAAGGTGGAATATGTTTGGGGCTCAGCAATACATTTAAAAAAGAGTTCCTCAAAAATCATTCAAATCGCCTGGACTCTGGCAAAGGCTAAGCAATTTTTAAAACTGCCCAAAGTGCCACTAATAAAGGAGAGCTGGTGGCAAGGTGTCAGTGGAGAGCACAAGAGAGTTGTGGGGTGGTGTTGAGATACGCGATGTTAAGTAGCCTGCAATCTATATTCAGAAATATCTTTGCCCCGGAGCCAGGCTGCTGTTCCTGGAGAGTACTGGACAGGGGGGAGCTGTGCGCTCAGAGAAGGCAAACAGGGCTAGAGATAATACGGTGAAATTTGTGGAAAATGCAATGTGATCCCAAAATGTGGCTACTCAGTGGGGCAAGCCTGGGGGCAGAAGCCCTGAAAGAGGTTTAAGTTTGTTGCCGAACAGTGAATGACACACAAAGCTGCAATGCAACAGGCTCTCCAAGATATTATTCTTTACTGATTTTCATGGTATCTGAGCGCTGCAGAGATTATATAAATAGGCACTTTCTGGAGAAACTCTTCTCCCTGCTGCGATATGATAGGAATTTTATTTACCAACTTCTGTGTTTTGCAGTGAAGGGGTGGGCTAAATTGAGAAGACAGGGGCTTGTATTCGGGCTTGGTTACAGCAAGATCATCCTGCGAAAGACAAATAAGGGCTGCACTGATAATATTGCTGGTAGCGCTCCTCTGTCCTGAACTCCCACAAGCTCCACCCTGGTGCAGAGAGGACCTCTGCCCCTGGTCAGTGCTGCTGATGTGAGCACTTGTCTCTGAAGCACGTTCCCGCTCAGGGAATCGGAGCTTGAGCCTAATCCTCTGCCGAAGGACCAGCCGGAGAACTGCCCAAAGCACCGGCGTGGTACCTTCACAGCAGCGTGTGTGGGAGAACATGTGGGCTGCTGAATCTTCAGGCAGATGACATGATATTTTCTTTCACTCTATTTCTAGAAACCCTGAACCTTCGTTCCTAAGTGGCGTACGGTGCATTAGTGACGGTGGGAGGTGGCAAATGCATGATTCAGCGTTGCCTGGGTCTTTACCCTTCAGTACAGGCCCATCATACAATGAGGAAAGAGCTTTTAACTGAGGGTGGGAATGGGCTGTTTGGCTGTGAGGGTGGTCCAGAAGGATGCCCCTGGGAGAGGGGCATGTGCCTCTGCACATGATGTGGCTCTGTCCTGTAAATCTGCCTCTCTTCCTGGCACATCACACTCCTCCACCTAATTTTAGGTATGTTTTAGACCTGTTTCCTATGGAAGCACAGTTCATGTGATCTCATAGACCACTCATTTTGTCACCCTTATGTTCGAGCCCGTTAGCCAATTTACACCAAATTTGACTAAGGCGGCCTCAAAAATAGCAAGAGTCGTGTAAGTTTCGCCAACAAAAGTTGTGTGCAGGAGAGAGGAGGCATCGTTCCCAGGTTTGCTTCCAAGAGACCCCAGTGCCGCAGCACATGCCAGCCTGCGTGTTGTCACCAAGGGGCTCTTCCAGGGGAGAGCTGGCTGTAAGGCAAAAAGAGGTTGTATTTTATAGGGATAGGAGGAGATGAGAGCAAATTACAGTATGATTCGGTTGAAAAACTAGTAACCCCCAAGGCACAAACCCAGAGAGAGCGTGGCTGGTCACTTCTGTTGCTCACTGGGCTGCTCCATCCTGCTCTGGGCTGGGCCCAGCCCCGGGCAGCTGGACGGTGGTGGCTGCATATAGGGTCAGGGACAGCTGAACAAACCCCGTGTCTCCGCACAAAGAGATGTTAATGGGAGGAGGAGGCAGTGTCCAGGATGTCCCCAGACAGTACGCTAATGTCCATGAATCATAAGCTGCTCTGCAATCACAAGGCCAAGTCCTGCCCTTTTCCCCCAGTGTAATCCTATTAAAGATCACAGGGTTGCAGCTCGTTACGCGAGAAGAATTTGACCTACGCTTCCCCCCGAGCTGCCGTAATGAGGGCCAGTCTGCAGCGGGGGCCGCGGCTATGCCTAGAGGAAGGCAAATGAGGCAGATGTTTGGAGAAGGCATTGTGTTTTCTTAGTTTGTAACCGCTAACAAGGCGGCGGAGGAGAACAGTACATTGACTGATTCACTGCGTCTTGGGGCTGGAAACACCCTCTGTCTGCAGCTGCAGGAGCTGCTCAGCTCTGGTAGCCTTCCACCCCAGAACAAACAGGACATCGGCTGGAGAAGTGGAGCTTCTGCACCTTTCCTTTCACCTTAAATTACAGTGGCGGGCTTGTTCCACGCTGCCTTAGTCTACCTACAGCTTAGGGGCGTTAGAGCCACACCTCGGAAGAGGTTGAACTGGAGCTGAAGGATGAGCATTAAGGAACAGAGCAATGAAATCACACTCTTAGGTGTGCTGGCCCATCACCGGCACAGGGTCCTCTTGGCAGCAGCACAGTCTTCAAGCAGAGACCCGGGCAGAGAGTGTTTGGATCGGGGAGGTCTGTGCAAACCACAGCGCATCAGTCCACGAACGTTAGAGGTCAATTAACATCGAGGGTCGTTTCATCCCCAAAGGTCCTCGAGCTTCCTGCCTGGCAGTAAGTCAAATGCCTGCAAGGGTGTCACGTTTCAGCGACACTGCCATCTGCGAAACAGAAAAAAGAGAAATCAGCCTTATGATTTGCAACCACAATAATCTATAGATGATGAGCGATGAACGACAGCAGTCGTCAGCTCTATCCAAACCGAGTGTTAACTGTTTCTGTGAGTGCCAATAAAGGAAAAAAGGTAATATTTTATGCTGCCCTGGGGCGTTCTGCTTGTACTTTACAAACATTGAATTTTGCCCGACTTCCCTGTGAGAGGCAGCTCGTGCTATGGCTAATACGCTGCCTGAGAGCCTGGCACATGGCATCAAAGTGCTTTGGCTAAGGCTGTGCAGCAAACCTCCGAAAGAAGGGCCGTCCCCCAGCACAGGGGCTGTGCCCTGACCCTGCAGCAGCCACCGGTCCCCTCCCGGCCACTTGGAAAATCCACCAGCACACGGTGTCCAGGCGCTCGGGGACAGGGGGCTACGCTGGCAACCTGTCAGCAACTGGAGAGCTTCATTTAGCAGTCATATAAATGCACATTATTATTTAATTAAAAGGAAATGCCCGCCAGTTTGTTGTTTAAATTTGTGCGTAATAAAATCCCAAGGCTGATCTCTCTTTATTCTGCAATTAATGAGCATTTCTTGGGGCTGTGCCTGGCCCTCTGGCATCTCTGGGCCCACCTGGGTGTCTCTGTCGGGGAGGTAAAGCAGAAGGACAAGCGCGGCTCCGGCCCACAAAGTCTTTCTCTCAGGCGTTAGTATTTATACCCAGAGAGTGCAACGCATTCGCGTAAGGAGAGAAAGGGAAAGCAGAGAGGGTCTAACTCAAAGAAACTATTCAGGGATTTATGCACTCCTCCCAGCGCAGCATCGGAGGGCCTCGCTGCAATAAAGTATTTTTGTTATCCTCCTAACACCTCGGTGGGAAACAGAGAGCTGTGTCATCCCCCATTTTATCGGTGAGGACTTGCGGTGTGGGGTGGCTTGTGTCTCTGGCCCAAGGAGTTACGCTGCAGGTAAGACCTCAGCTCAAACTCTGGGAGACCCAGGCCAGCTTTCTCGCCTTCAGGCCATCCTTTCTGCTGCTGGTGGGTGACATCCACCCTTCCCGAAGACTGCCCCTGCTCGGTTTGCTCCTGCAGCCCTTTCCCCAGGGCTGGTTCCAGGCTAAGATGAAATGGGCGCTCATGTGAGCCTGCAAGCTGCAAGGGCAAAATTTGGCCTTGCCCTTTTTAGCCAACAACAGAGCCCTGGAAAGCCCAGCTAGCCAGGAAAGCGTGGCTCCTCTCTTTCCTGAAGCCTTACGCAAGCTCCATGCTCTGTGTGCCGAAATGGGCAACCGAGCCAGCTGGTAGCCAGGTAAAACTATTCTCTCCTACCCTGGGGGTATGGCAAAACTTCAGTTTTAGGCTCCAAAATGACATAGGTAGGCTGGTTCTCAGGGGATTTTGAATAGGTATGAGGCGCTTTAAAACATACTTCAACTCGTTAGAGCAGCACGACTCGCTGCTACTGGGGAAATGGAGCTGTGCTCGTAGGAAGCCGTGGCTGCAGCTAGTCCTGGTAGCTTCGTTTTAGGTGCATTACAAAAAGCCATTAAAAATATTTTACTTTTACCCCTTCCCATATACCTCCCGCAGCCCTCAAAAAGCGCTAGCGTTTCAGCTGGATTGAGAAGCCCCTCACCCCGAGCCTGGCTGTGCCGGGGCCATCAAGCGTGGCGGGGAACATATATGTGCAAAGGGCTGCTGGAAGCTTGGGGTTTACTGTTTGTATGAAGCTCTCCTTCTTGGTTTTGTTCCAACGCTTAAAGGAAAGCACTCTTTTCAGAATTGCCCAGGAAACAGAAATCACAGCAAATTCGTGCTGCGGATGTAGCTACTTTTTCTTTCCCCCGCTTTGGTGAGACACGCTCCACAGACCTGGGGTAGCCGCTGCTCCGAAGTGACGCGATCTCTGCCATTACAGTGGAGAGGTTTGAGTGCAGACATTCAGCTCTAAAGAGCGGTGGAGATGACAAGGACCACGCCAGCTTTAGTCAGCAGTTGTCAAGAGCTTCCCGAGTCCCTATCTCCCAGGAAACACTTTATCAGGGAGCGTAAAAGCCCTGCCTTCCCAGCTGTCGTGTCTGCTTTGGGGAAGGGCTGGGGAAGTGTGGCAAATATTGGTGGGTTCCTGAGGAGCAAGGAAGCTTGCAGGAAAAATCCATGCGTGGTACTGCTTGCCAAGCAACTTTGGAAACTTTCCTTCAAGTTGTTTGAAAAGTCACAGAAAAGAATTTGTTTCTGAGAGATATTAGCAACTTAGTATTTTCCCACTGGAAAACGTTTTCTTTCAAAATTTGCTACTGTTTCTCCTCATGTCTGTAGGGCCTTTATTTGGCGGAAAATGCACCTTGGCCAGTGTTATTTTCAAGTGGAGACAAATAAAGCACACAGGTTTCTTCTTCACGCGAGCTAAGGTTGGAACCCTGGGTTGCTGCGGGTGCAGATAATTCCCATTCGGGACGGACCCTTGGACACGGCAGCATTTGCAGACGGAGCAGACGCAGGCTCTCAAGCCAGACACCAGCACAGAGGTGAGCGTTAGCCTTCTGCTTCGCTACCCAACTTGCTTTCTTACTGAATAACTTGGCCGCAGCTAAACTTGGCTCTGCTATCCAGACTTCTTTTAATAAACTTAAGTCTCCCTCAGAGTGCTCCAGAAGGTTTGATATGACACCACTGCTGAATAAACAGAAACCAATATCGACTGGATTTGCTGGAGAGCGCATTCAGGACCTCAGCTATAATGCCAAAGTTTGGAGTGATTCAAAGTACCACAGATCCCCTGTGATTTACAGCCATCAAATCAGTGCTTTAAAGCAATTATGGACAGGCAGCAAAAGCAAGGGTGACCTACCACAAGTAATACTTGCCCATGAGAAAAGAAAGAAAACAAAATGAGATAAAGCACCATTCTGGAAGCAGTTTGAAGCCCTAGTGTGCCTCTAGATACCTATCCAAAAAGAGACGCCCCCCAGCGTCAGACTCATGAGGCTGGTGGGCATATTTGTGTTCATTTCAATGGGGTGTGCTCCAAAGCAGATGGTCTCCTGTGTAGCCCTTCCTGTGGCACAGAGCGAAGGCGGCACCAAACCTCAGCCAGAACCGGGACAAGTCATCTGTAGTTAACTTTGTCACTGTTTCTCCTCTTCACCCCTCCACCACCACCACCATGTGCCAGTAAACTCTTACTGACCTCTGCTGCTCCTCCACCTCCGGATGATGTGGGCAATCTGCGTGTGTGTGGTTGCACCCACCCCTTGCACCAAGACAACCTGAGTGACACCGAGAGGGTCACAGAGCTGGAAGGCACTGTACCCAGGAGGGGAGGTTTGGAGGAGACAAGTGACCAGGGAAAGCCACCAGAGAAAAAAATCTGAGCAACCAGGCCGGCATGTTGGAGGTGCTTACACAAGCAGGCCAAGACCCGTTGTTGTTTAAATGTTTCTAGGCTGTCCGCAGGCACAGGGGAAAAGTTAATTGTCCTCTGAAAGAGGAAGCTGCATTTTGTGGTTGAAAGAGTGTTTCCCAACCTTGTGGTTACCAGAGTAGTCCCAAAGGGGCCACAGACCAGAGGAAAAGTGCATGGCAAGTGCAAGCGGATAGGGGAAGCTGTGTCTGACGAACATATGCTTCTGCTGCTCGGGTGATAAAAGGAGCTTTCTTCTCCCTCTGCCTCTAAAGGAGGTACAGGTTTGTCACAGTAGGCCGCTGCCAAGCAGCTCCCTGGGACAGCACTCTAGATGACTGTCTTTCAAGCTGCCTTCAGATGGAGAGCATAGGAGAAGGTGCCCCTGGAGGAAATGTCAGAGACAGAGAAGCAAAAAGGAGCAAGCCAGGGCGGGAGGACCAAAAAAAAAAAAAAAAAAAGGAAAAAGACGCAAAACAAAATGGGAGGGGAGGTTAACAAGACACTTAACAGCTGAGGCAGGAGACACCAATGAACACAAGGCACAGACCAAGCAGCCAGCGATGAGGTGCTCCAAAAGAGGTTAAAAATGGGATGGTACTGTAGGACCGATGTGGAAGTCTGGGAGATGTAGTTCCCAGCTTAGGTTTAGACTCTAAGGTTGGCATGTATTGGAGCAGTTCACCGAGAGATCATTCGGCACCTGCTGGCCACATGGGCACTGGCTGGGAAGCCTCTCTGAGCAAGATGTAAGAGAGAGGCAGGTCAGCATTTGGGTGTCCAGTCCTGCCGTGTCCTGCACTGATCCATCTGCCACACGTGACAGGACTGCCGGCAGCTCCGGCAATGAATGGCAAGGGCCTCCTTTAGCTCAGGCTCTGACCATGTGCCCTCGTCGCGTTGCCTCTGCCGGCACCAGTAGCCGGTTCCAGTTCCCAGAGCACCTGAACGCTGTACGACTACTTGCTCCAGCGGAGCAGAAAAGAGTTAACTCCCCCTCAGTTCTCCTCCAAAAGAGAGAGGATGGAAATGTTTCATACTGTGCTATTTTTAAATCGTTCAAGAAACGTATTACTAACAGGAGAACTGCATAACTGACATTTCCCAGAATCAGCTGATGAAAGTGCACAACACAGCTCCTCTTGGGCAGTCCAGGAAAGGTAGAACAACTTAAAATAGCTTGCAAATAGAAAGAAAAAGCAGGAAACCATTACAGGCAGCACCCCGAAGTCCATTTCAGCTGTTAGCCATTGTACTTAAGGCAATAGAGAGCAATTAAGCAATGAGAGCACTGGAAAGTTTGTTTCCCCATTGAATCCTAAAAATAGCCCAGAATCACACTGACAGGGCCGGAGACCAGAGGCATCTATCCAGATGTTACATAAACCTCTGTACAAGGGTCTTCTTTAAAGTGGGAAGTCCCCAGCCATTTAGGCTGCGGGATGGACACTTGGGAGCGCCCTGTGATGTGTTGACATCTCTCTACCATGAGTGGGGCTGAGACCCACCAACTGGCTTCACATGATCTGCCACATGACTTGTGTGTTCCTTATGAAGGCAGCGTGTGGCATCAATAGATGGACTTTAAACTCACTCAGACACAGGCACAGGTAGGACGGCTCATAACAGCTGCATGCAAAAGTGTCCCATATGATCAAATAATTACTGCCATGCTCAGACAGCAGAACATTGTCTTTCTGAGGGCTTTTTACATCTGAGTGGTGTTGAAGATAAGTTTTGCAGTGGTTGTTGCAGGCTAAGTTTCATGTAGAATAAATTCAGATATGAATGAACTCGGGCTCTTCTATAGCCAGCAGGACGTCAGGCGAGGAGATTACCCTGGCCTCTTTGGAGTTCACAATGTCAGAAGGACACACAGCTCCTTGTCAAAACACACCAGCCAGCGATAGAGCCGGCACTGCTGGGAGGTGCGCCGCAGCAAAAAACAGGTGTCCTGAAGAGCCTGTCAGAAAACAGCCTTCCTGTTGGAGTGGATAGTGAAATTTCTACCCAGATCACAAATGTGGCTTCCCCACCTCCCCTTTGTTTTCATTACAGGCAAAAAAAAAAAAAAAAAAAAAAAAAGCCTTTCTTCCTTGCTTTTGAGGAAGCAGTTTGAAACGCAGTTTCTGTGTTGCAGCTGGTCGGCTCTCTCATCGCGAGGAGAGAGCAAACTCCGAGGCGAGCACCTCTTGCCAGCTGAGGAACACCATCCTTTGACAGCTTAGGATGCCCCAAGGTGCTTTTGGTGTTATCTTCAAACCTGGCGTGCGCAGCAGCCTCCAGAAGAGCACTGCACTTGGTGTCCCGAGCCCAAGCTGGGCTCCCATCACCTGCCTCCTGTGCTGCTGTGATGGAGGATGCTGGAGATGGCATCTCCCAGCCTTTGAAGGGTGGCAAGTTAAAAAGTCTGCGAGCAGTACAAGCAAATCTAACATGTGACTGGCTGTGCCTTCCTCACTCACAAGCCGTCATTTGTAAACATTTGTGGTGGTACCCAGCAGGAGGCAGGCGAAATGCACAGGGATGGGGAATTTTTTTCAGTCATAAAGGAGAAACATTAGCAGATACCACTGGTAGCATAAATGTCGCCTTGGACAAAATACAGCCACAAGAGCTGCTTGGGGACCTGGTATGGGTTATACACTGAACAGCTACTGTGCACAAAGACGCAGGTATGTTTTGATTCAATCTTTTCGCTGCAGGGCACCTTTTAGATATAAGGAGCCTATCTACTGCCGGGCAAGTATCGCAAGTTAGTTAGAGATGGCTGTTAAAAGATCACTAACATGCTTTATTCTCCAGCAGAAACTTTGTGTTCATCTCATGAAAGGGATCTGGAAGCCCAGTGGTGACATTTTCAGTCTGGCTGTGATGGTACTGCATCTGGAGGAAAAAAGTACTCCTGCAAGTGGGTTTAAGATTTGATGCTCTCCTTTCAGGAGGCTTGTCTCTGCACAAACCCCAAGTTTCTTTCATGATGAGAGTCTCTGAAGTGTCAGGCAGATTTGTACAAAATGACCGGGCCTATTTTCCTGCGTACTTCTGTCCTCCCACATGGACTCTGCCAATGCCAGCCACCAGTGGCTCCCTGGTATTGTCATGCAGCTTCGATGCGGTGGTGGGGTCATGCTGCTTGCAATTCCCCAAAGGCAGGGTTTGTCTGTTGTGCCCAGAGCTGAATGATGTCCTGTCCAGGGAATAGACTGGCAGTGCTCTGGCCTGAACAAACTTAAGCCTCTTAATCCTTAATCTATAGAATCATAGAATCAAAGCATCAAGGAATCAAAGAATGCTTTGGGTTGGAAGGGACCTTTAAAGGTCATCTAGTCCAATGCCCCTGCAAATAAGCAGGGACATCTTCAACTCCATCAGGTTGCTCAGGGCCCCGTCCAACCTGACCTTGGATATTTCCAGGGATGGGGCATCTCTGGAAACCACCTCTCTGGGCAACCTGTTCCAGTGTTTCACCACCCTCATTGTCTAAGTTGCTCTCTGGATACTTAAAGAATGAACAGAGTGATGGGGTGGAAGAACACTGCTTGTCTCCAGGCCATATAGATGCAGAACCTGTTGTGAAGAGGGGTTAAGAAATTTGTCCAGGGCTGCAAAACAAGTGGGCAGCAGAGCCAGGAGCTCACCCTCCCGCTTCTCAGACCCAATCACCAGAGTGACTGGGTGACCATCCCTCCTGTGGAAGCAGCCCTAGGAAGAACAGCTGAGAAGGAATGGGTGTGGGAAATGCTGTGTGCAGAAAAACAGAAAAAAGGGCATATCCATTTTTATTCTACATTTTTTGGGTGCAAAGGGGGAAGAGGTGGTGCAATTTGCCTGGAGGGTGGTTTCCACAACTGGAAATATTTAATTAAGTGAATTATTTTCCTAGTAGTACTTTAAAAGGTTATATCCCCAATTAACAGTGCATTAGACCTAGCCTGAGCCCCATTTTGATATGCTCAGTGGACTGTGAGGAATTTACTGTCAGCTTAAGAGAGACAAAAAAGGTAGAAGTCAAATCGGTGGCAAAATGCAGTTTCTGGCTCCTTGTCAAAGCACCCGCATGCCTCATTACCTTGGTTTAAAGCCAACAGACTAGCTTAACAGGGATGTTTATTGCTCCCTCCCCTTCCATCTATACCGAAAAGGAGGTTTCAGCTACAAATCCTCTCTTTGCTAAGTTGTAGTTCTCTCTTGTTTTTTTGGCTATATACCCTTTCTTAGACTGCCGCGCTCAAGCGCAGCGTTTGCGTACAGCTGATAAATGCCACCTGGTGACGATGTCTCTCAGGCCATTTCAAACAATATCCCGTCTCCGTACCAGCTGTTTCTGCTGGGAACATTATTGTACCCCGCTGCCAGACTTGGAGCCAAATGATCCTGGGGAGAGGGGGAGAGGGTGTTAATGAGATAATAAAAGTGTACGCTCACTATTTTCTGCTGCAGCATAAATGTGGCTTTTTCTTGACTATAAAGCCTATTTAGCCATTGGAACGTGGCTGCGTCAAAGAGAAATGTCAACTCTATTTTTTTTTTATTGCAGCCCTCGCAGCATCAGAGCACATGAATTGTCAGCCTTTTCTTCCTCTCTTTACCAGAAAGCATCTGTCCTGTTTTCCTTAAGGTCCTACGTGTAGCACAGACACCCAGCAAGGTGTTCAGTTCCTTTGCACCAACCAACCTGCCATGAAGACAGCCCCAGGAGATGGATATAAATGAGGGACATAAGTGCAGTGTCCCTTACTGCCTAGGGGATGGGACCAGCTGAACGTCTCCACAGGAAAACATAGCTTCAGAAAAGGAATTAACTGTAATGTGTCCTAAAATTGTCTACCCATTTTAGGTACAGCAAATTTTCAAAGGGGAAAACAAAGCCCCCAGGCATGAGTGCCACGGCTGGTGCCGGAGCGGCTCAGCCCCGGCCCCGGTCCCATCCCCTTTGGCACTGCCAGGCTGGTTCCACACGTGGGAAGGGGGCAGAAAATGGGAGCAGAGAAGCAAGGGGCCTTCCGTTCCTGCTCATCACTCATCGAGAGCTTGGCTCCCACCTCTGAACTGCCCACAGTGCCATTGGCTGTTGCCCTCTAGGTTTATTTTCAGCCAAGCACTTTCTCCTAGGCGGCTGTGGTGGGTCTCTATGGCCAAAGCCTCTCTCTTCTCTTTCGGCAGGCTCTGCTGAAGAAGGTGCTGCTTAGCCCCTAGCTACACCCTACTACATAGCATTTTGCAGCTCCTGGTGTGTTGAGACCACCGTCTTCTGTACTGACAGATACAGTTTCAGTTCATTCTGGTCTCTTTCTTATCTCTAGCTTTCTTTTCTTCCTATCTTATCCGCAGGGTGCCCGCTGTTTGCAGCAGGAGCCTTCCTTGTATGTGCCAACCACCTCCACCAGCAAAGGCTCCCGAACCACAAAGTACTAAAAGTTAGTGATAACGGGAATAGCCACCTTAGGGCAGCAACGCTTAAAAACGTCAGAACTGGGGGTCAATATGCACGCGATTTTGTATTCAGCTGTCCTAAACTTCAGCAAAGCTTTGGTCCCAACAGTCCTACTATTCCTACAGTCTTTCCTTTCCTGGATGGCCATATTCCTCCTTCATACAAATGCAAACAGAGCTCCCGGAGAATCAGCCCGTGAACTTAGTTAATTAGTCAGCGTGCTTGGGGGGAACACAGATTAACACCTGGCTTCATCCCTGCTGACGAGCTGTCTTCAAAAGCCTGTTTAGGAGGCAGGGGAGCCCTTCAGCCAGGAGGAGGTTTTTAACGAGGTCTCTGTGTGCTAACCTGGAGCAGAGCAGCGCGGTGAGGACTTTGCTCAGCACCTGTGTGTGATACAGCCTGCGCCTAAGGGGGGGATGCGTGGAGCAGGATGCAGTGAGGGGCTCCAACGTCCTGGTCCAGCGTTGCCTGGCAGAGCGAGCAGGACACAGAGGTTGCTTTCTCATCTTCGCCTACTTCCCTTTGGTTTTCATACGGACTCATCGCAGCTGTAAGTGCCACTCCATTTCTTCTGAAGCATTGTGAAAGAATGTGATGATGTAGCTTTGTTATTTTTAGCCTATTTTCCTAAGTGAATTATGCTTACACAACTCCGTCTCTGCTGCCCTGCCCTCCCTGCCCGTCACACGCAAGCACTCATAGCTCTTACATCCATAAGCTAATTCTAAACAAATTTGAGAGGGAGCAGAGGTCTCAGAGCTGTGAAGCAGAACTCACGACACCAGCATGTGGGTAGATGAGAGACACTCACACACACAGCCGCCGGTGAGCCCGCTGCTGGCAGGTGGGCAGCAACAACTCGGCCCCGGTCCGTACCAAAGGCAGTTCCCAGCCAGCCCACCCACAGACATCACCTCCAGCCCGCCCGTGCTGGGATCTGCCCCCGCGGGAGTGAAGGGGAGGCTGTGGAAAAGAGCAGGAAGGGTCAGGGATGGGACACAAGGGAAACTGAGGGGAAGGCTAAAGGGTATAGGATGCAAATCTATAGCGGATTGGACTTCAGCAGTGCTGGCACTGAGGAGCTTCCTGCTTTGACTGAGAGCCATCGGTGCCTTCGGCACAGGGCTGATGCAGTTTGCCTGGAGTAATTCGCAGTAGGACTAAACTCTGCTGGATTGGATTAAGGAAATGGTGGTGGAACTTGCTCAGGCATGTTTGCTGATTCTGTTTCTAGCTTAGACAGGACAAAGAACAACCTGAGCTGAAGGAAAAACAAGGGGAAAATGAGTGTGGGTGTCATTTGCTCTTTCTACGAAAAATGAGCCTGGAAGTGTAAAAGAAAACCCAAAAGTTGAGAGCCCCAGGCTTCATCCTTCCAGGTGAAGATAGTTCTCTCTTAATGCGCAAAGACTACCAAAGCTGTGAGACATCTGTTAAAACACACACAAAGCCCTGGTGAGTTGGGGTTGAGTGAGTGTGCACGTGAGCTGCTGCTGCCGTCCTGCGGGGTAGGACATCCCAAGCCCTGGTACAGCAAAGATGCTGCCGTACGTCAGGTATGTCCAAGGGACATCAACAACCTGTCTCTGGTTTCCGAGGCTTCACAAGCTAGGGTGAATGGATGGTGCGACGTTCTGGGTGTACATGCAGTGCATGTGGGTGACCGTGTCACCGTTCATCATGGCCTACGCATTTGATATTTAACACCCACCTGAGGAGTGATGGTCATTAGACATAAGATTTATTGTGTACAGAGGATGAGGAGATAACAAGGTTCAAAGGTCTGATAATTAGTTCATGAGATAAATCATTCAGTATGCATATGCATGGTATATGACATTTATTAAACCATTTAACCAACAAATGTCATTATTTTCTCAAAAATGAACTAAATTAGGTATTTATCCTGATGGAAAATCAGAATACAGGATAAATGGGTCTTCGGTAATGTGATGACTACCATGATCTATCACACTAGGCACCTGATGGCAGAATTACACCTTGTCTTTGCCTCCTGCTATCAGTATGGTATTGGCTGTCCAAGCAGCCCAAGGCAGCCCTTGTTCTTTCAGCATGGGCTTCTATATTCCAAGTGATGCAGCCACAGCTTTTGGGCTTTTTATTTCTGCCTGAGCATTGTTCTTCAGCATTTTCCCCAGCAGAGTGGTCCTCCTGGAGAATTGGGCTCTCTGAGGGGGGTATTTCTTTGGTGGAGCTGGATACCAGCTGATATTTGAAGGCAGAGCCACAGCTAACACTAGGTTTTTAAAGCCAGCCTAAGTATAAGCTTTTTTTTGGTCTATTTTATAATTCAGACTCTTTTTTTTTTTTTTTTTTTTTTTTTTTCAAGTTACTATGGCCAATAGCCAATCTCTCGACAATTAGAACATTATTTCGCTCCATCAAGCATAAAGCTTAGAGGAAACTCAATTCCATATGAAGCACCATAGTGTAAGAGAAAGAGACTCTTACCTTGAAACTGGAGCGCTGCTGACTGGCAGGAGACCTGAGCTGCCCGTGGGGCCAGCCTGCGTGTGCCCTGGGATCAAGTTCTTTTCTGAGTAACCTCTCATTTTGGAAGTCTCAGTATTTGTGTGCCTCTCCTGAATGCTCTGATTTCTATTGTCAAAGTTGAAGAGAATCTTCAGCTTCTATTATTCTTGGTTGCTTCCAGAAGTATAGCATGTATATAATCCTTTTTTAAAATTTTTTTTTTTTTTTTTTGGCTACAACAGCTTTGTATAAGTGTGCTCCCATCTCTATAGTACCGTTGACTATTATAATCATGAGGAGCTCATAATCAAAGAGAAATGTAAAATTACTAAAATATCAACTTAGCTATTATTTTTAAACTAAGGCAAGCATTACGTGAGAAACCTACTTGAAAATATTCAACTTATTCTGACATTGAGATTTCACGGTAGGTCAGATCCAAACCTTATTAGAAATCTACAGAAGATGATGCCGCGGTGACATAAAGCAGAAGTGTCATTTCTCAGTAGCTAAGTAGAGTTCAAAAGCAGCCCTTTATGCGTTCAAAATGCCAAAACCTGATACAAAAATATTTGGACCAGTGATCAAAATAAAACAAATCCTCTTTCCCCACCATGACTGCAAGATATAACAGCTCTTTTATATTTAGCCCATTTAGATGGTAAACTACCTACCACTGGGCAATGCCATTCCAAGGGATACAGAATAAAAGCCACTAAAATCAAAACAATCGGGTCTTCAAGGACTCGGGCAGATAAGACCAAGGAATTAACTGAAAGCACAATAGCTTTTAAAGCCATAAACCACCCAAAGATCCGTTTCTAGCCATTGTAGAGGATGGCAAAGGGTGATAATGGATGTATGTGCCTCCTGCTATCATTCCTTTGCAAAAGGGGAAATTCCCAAAGTAGCCTGGGAAAGGCTGACCCGTGTAAATGGGATCTGCAGGGATCTCTTCAGGCAGCAAAGGGAACAGTGGGAGGTGAGAGGAGCTGAAAGGAGCAGGCTCTTGGCCAAAGCTTGATCCTGTTGTACCCCGTCCATGCTGGTTGAACTTTAAGAAGCCACCTGTGCCAGCTGAGTAGTTTCCAGGCATGAACAAAAAGGCAAGCTGTGGCTTCTGGAGTTAGAGCATTTCTGAGCTGCGTATCTAAAACCTGTTTTTTTTAATTGGCAGGGAAAATATAATAGAAAAAGCGTGTTCCTCTTGCCCCAATCGGTCTGCCATTCCCATGAGGCAGCATGGCCAGATCCAGAGACACCGCTTCTTGTCAGTGAAACATCACCTCTGAGAGCCCCCGTGGCAAGTCCTTTGAACCACAGTTCATGGCAACAAAAAGGGACATATTTCTTACTAATGGGGATAACTTCACTGGAACGATATGTGGTCTAATTATGTTGGAATGAAACGTGAGAAAATCCCCCTATGGTCCTTCCCCCCTGAATCCCGCATAACATGTTTGTCTCCCTGTCCCCTCACAATTCAAATCCATCCAGTAAAGGAGTTGTAGGCTCATTACCTGGCTGCATAATGAAGTACATTAGCAGGACAGATGGATAGCTGGCAATAGAGGCTGAAACAGGCTAAAATCCAAAGTGCTCTGAAATACTCCCTTGGGCTTTCTCCGAAGCCTATTTATTTTTATAAGAGGATTTTAACATTCACAAGTTCATAGGAAGCTCGCCTGCTTCCTGAAGGTGTCATCGTCCATGGCGCAGAAGCCCCAACTGCTGTTTGGAGCCAGCCTTTGTGAGCTCACACTGCTCGTGGTTACGCTGCCCCTGACATTTTGAAGTCAGGTCACCCAGGGAGCAGCACCGTTAGTGCAGTGGGCTGCACCCTCGGCGCTGAGAGCGGTCCTGGGGACAACAGGCAGGAAACCCCATGGAGAGCACCCACCCTTTGAAAAGAATCTTCTCAAAATGACCCTGTGGTCCTCAGACCTCAAAGTACTATTAAAAAAAAAATAACAAATTCTCTTTTTCCTCAATGGCTTTGGCAGTCATGCCTTTTCCTTTGTCAGGAGGAGAGGAATGTCAGCACTGACAGGCGGCACAGGGCTGTGTACAGACCAGCCAGGGGAGTTGAATCCTGTCATCCTACACAGCCTACACATTCAACTGTCTCTTCATTTAACATTTTCCTATAGCACGTACTGATTTCCTTGTACCCTTCAAGGCACAGGCATCGTCCTTACCAATCCCTTTACTGTAGTGATGTTTCTCTTCACTGGCAAAAAGCATCCTGATGTTGGACCATGCAGAAGCTGTCTTGTACAGAGATGTATGAGGTATCTTTCCACTGCCTACAGGGGCAAGATGTTCTCTCTCAGCAGAGCCAGCTTTCTGCACTGTACGTGGTAGGCTGGTGCCTTCTGCCAGAAAGGGATCCAGCTCACTGCACCAGTGACCGTTTCTGCTGTCCTGAGTAGGAACACAGAACTGCTCTGCTGAATCACACGAAGCTCAGAGGCTACAGACCGTCGTGGAAGTAAAAACTCAGGCAAGTAGCAAAGACAAGCCGGTAGCAAAATGGGTAGTATTCAATCGTGTAAGAGAGCAGGGTAGGGAGAAGCATTACACCAGCTCCTGAAGTTGTCTGTACAGCCAGGGGAGATCCCAGCTTCTCCTTCTGATCACACGTGCCTTGGAAGAGTGGTGTCCTGAGGTGCGGTTCCATCTTTCAGACTCCCACCATGTAGGCAATTGACTCTGTGGCCATGCTGGTGCGAGGGACCGGAGGCAAATGGTTGTTTTGCCTCCGGTCTTGGAGGCCGCCCTGCCACGCTGAGATGCACGGCCTAGGAAGAGGATTTGTGTTACAGACGGTGCCAGCGTCCTGTACCGACGAAGTGGAACTGACATCTTTCACTGCAGAAAAAGCAGAAAGCACCATCCATTGAGGCTACCCGTGCACATGCGCTGGCAATATTGAGAAGAGGAAACAAAACTCACACATGCGACAGTGTACCTTCCACCCAAAGGTTACAAAAAGGTATGCAAATCCTGCATTGCTGAAACAGCCTTCCCTAATTCCTCTGCAAGACAAGAAAACATGGTAGCAGCATTCTGCGTATCACTAAAGTGTAAGCCACGGGGATGCTCACCTGTAACGCACTGAAGCATGTCCCATTTGGGGCTGATGATAGATAATCCCAATGCCACCACCCAGCTCCTTTGTCATCATTTGACCGTATGGTTTATCAGACTTCCTTTATCTATTACTTCAAAAGTGTTTCTCTTTGCAATGTTAACTTGAGGTAGAGCACAGGTGTTGTCCTACTTTCGCTGCCATCTGCACACAAAACCCTTCTGTAGCTTGGCTGAGATGGTCAGGTGGGCATACTACACTGCTTCGTAGAGTGGCTGCAGGCTAGTGCCATAGACCACCCGTGGTTCTCCATCGCCTTCCTAGAATTCCCTGCCAAGTGCCCAGAAAGGATAAGTTCTCCCACAGTGCTATGAAAAGCCCTTATTGTTCATTTTTCAGCCTACAACATAGCTGCGATTCATGCTAGTCCTGGTATGGCATGAAAGTAAGGGCAGGGCTGGTACGGACCATGCCGTGTTTCTGCTGTCGCGGGTGCCAGGCTCACTCAAGGTCAGTAATATGACCATAAGCAACTCAAATTGCCTCCGCTGGGAGGACTTTGCTAAAATGCAGCAGCCAGGAGCAGGAACATCTTGAAAGGTTTGTGTTACATAATTGGTTTGACCAGAAAAAAAAAAAAAAGGAGGAAATTAAGCAAAATCATAAAAAAAAAACCCAGAGGGGATTCCTTGAAACTGTAGCTCTGTAAAGCACTCTATTTATTTCGCCCCAAGCCTACAAAAAATACTAAATAAGATGATGAGCTTGGTCCTGGAGTTTTGAGGAGGGTCTGTGGTACTTGCCCCTCTGCCAAGTGTTTGGATGAAGTACTGAAATAACATCTCCATAAAAAAACGGAGAAACCGTGTTTTACTTAGAGAGGAGGAGAGTCAGAGCAATTAATCTGCCAGAGGCAATCCTCTTCATTACAATGAGTAAGTGTTTACTGCTCCTGAGTGGGGTACAGGTGACGTGTACTTTACGGCAGACAGAGGTGAATTATCTGGAATAGATAGCAGCCATTTGAGCTTATTAGGGAGGTGAGGGGTCTATTTGTTTTATCTGCGACTGATTCTCTGCTGGGCTGTGAATAAACTGGCCAGCAATTCAATGTCATGCTACCTAGTCCAAAGACACATTAACTACTTTTACCCCTTAGTAAGGCAGTAGTGCCTAACACTGGATTCGATGTTGTCGGGAGGACAAGGGTATGACTTAGGGTTTGGTTCCCTCCCCCCCCCTTTCTTTGTTTTGGTTTGTTTATGAAGTAGGTGGCCATGTTCCAATCTGCTTGTAATGAACATGCTGATAGCAAGCTAAAAATAATTTGGGGGGGAGTATTTTACAGAAATCTCTATAACAACAAAACATACAGATATGTCACAGTAAACCCTTGCTAAACGTGTAGAGCTCTATTACCCAGGAAGGAAAGAACTGAACGCAGCCCATATTTTTGAAAGCGTTACTTGTTTGTAAGGTAGAGGATGTACCGATGCTTCTTTCTGATTTTGATCCAAAAGTTTACATTTTCTTGTTTCCATTAAATCTGCACAGAATATCACTTTTACATTGAAAGTCAGTAAGGTTTGGGCTTCTAAATCACACTGCAAGTGTTTCCTAAAGGCTGTAATGGTGAAACCTGCGCCCCTGCAGAGGATTTGGACAAGACTTTAAGATTTGGGCTGACTCTTAGGACCAAGGAACAGGAAAGAAGTCACAGAGGGATGAAAGAGGGCTCCCATCAGCTGCAAATAGGTTGACTATAGTAAGTTTTGGAGGAGATGACTGAATGCATGCGTATAATGACAGTTTCTCTTGTTAAGATATGTATCAAGATGCTCAGTGTTTGGTGGTTTTCCTTAAAGCTACAGTTGCTCAGAGAACTGATGTGGTGAGCCCCTCAGCTTGATTGCTTGTTCCCAAGTTTGTTTGAACGTGGCCAAGAGCGAAGGTGAGACACAATGGCTCAGACAGCAAAGAACATAGTGCTTCTTATTTTAAGACTGATAATTAAGCCATTAAAGATTGCTGGGGTTGGCAATATCGTGTCTACAGGGAGCTAATTACTCGTACAACTGGTAAAATACCATGACAACAAAGAACGACATTTTATAGACAAGTAACAATGACAAGCTCCTGCCCTCCAGCATGCCGTTGGAAGGGCCAGCCTGTACCCTCCCAAGTCAGTGAGGTGTCTCAAGTGAGTAAGAGCAACTTGGAACCAACATTTCTGCTGTGAAGGTGATTAGAAAGGATGCAGTAAACTCTAATAAAATATCCAGTCTAGAGAGGTGTCAACCAGCGAGGATACACTACAGCTGTACAGCCTGCATGGTTAGACATTGCTTCAACAGCAGAGCAATGGGCCCAGGGGCTTGCTGATTCACTCTTTCCTGTTTTTCATTTTGCTCCTTCACAGAGATTGTGGGTTTGGTCTACAAGTCCCTCCAAGGGCATCTGCTTTGGTGTTAGTTTTTTTTTTTTTTTAATTTTTCTCACCAATACCCCCAAAGGACTTCCACTTACTTCTCTTTCTGTACAGCAACAGCAACACAGAGGCTCTAATTTGTTTGCTAGAAGCATATATTCGTGGTGAGAACGGCATGTCTTCCTCTGAGACCTTTCAAGAGAGCCCCACCTTGCAGAATTGCAGCATTTCAGCTGAGGTCTGACCGCTGAAGGATCCTTTTTTACTCAGTAACCTAATATCACTTATTTCTTTCCCTACCTATAAAAGCCTGGATTTTTAATTCATGTAATTTTCCCGTTGAGAACAGAGACTAGTTAAGGCATTTGCTAAAATCTATTAATGTAGTTATTCGTTGGAAAAGAATTCAAAACAAATTTATGTGAGGGTGAAGCTTAGAAGCCTTAATGGGACTGGCAATAAAATATCCAATCTCATTTATAGGACACCTGTCAAAATTCAGGTAGCCTTGATTGTGGCAATTATTTATTTGTTATTAAATTGTCTTATTCCTGTTCCAGAAGGACAGAAATCAACATGACTTTTGTCCTTTCTGGTGAACATCGCAATGGGCAGTCCACTGACTGGATAGTATGGAGAACCTGTGGTACACAGTGTGTGTGTATATACATATATATATATATGTTTGGGTTTTTTTAGTAATTTTTTTCCAGGGTAACACGGGACATGAGAAATGCCCTGCTGGGTTAAGACCAGCGGCCCACCTAGCCTACTGCCTGGTTTCTAGCAATGGGCAGGAGATCCTGTTCAAGGAGAGTGTGTGAACCTGGCCACTTTCTGTAGTTCGCTCCCCTTTGAGCTTCCCCAGCAAGCACAGCTATTGTATTTGGGGTGCTAGAGGATATATTCCTGTCTGTACCTTTCGGTATCCACGTATGAACCGGTTGTCCGTGAATTTGCCTCATGATTTTTTGAACCTGCTGACGGTCTCTGACTCCACACCCTCCAGAAGTTCACCACCCTTTGTGTAAAGATGGACTTTAAAAAATCTGTTCTAAATGGATCTCCTCCTCGATTCATTGAGTGCTCTCACCCTCAACTTCTTGTACTGTGGGGTTTTGTGAACATCTCCATATTCATGTTTTATCTACTGTCCCCAAGGTTTTATAACCCTTGATCATATTCAGTCTCGGTCTTCTCTCCTAACACGGAGCCTAGCCTTTTTAGTTTCTTTTCATAAGGCAGCTTCTCCATCCTCTCAGCTGTTGTAGTTTCAGTTGCCCTTCTCTAACCCTGCTAGATCCTTCTTGAGGTGTGGAGACCTGAGCTTCACACGGCTGCTGTGGGTGCACCAGGATATTATATAGAAGCAAAAGAGTACCTTCGGTTTTGATCTCACTCCTCTTCCTGATGAGACAGGAGCATCTTCACGGTGTATGGTGCATGTCTGTGTTGCTATATATGTTCCAGGACTAATAGCAAAAAACTGCAGCCGTTTGCCTATCAAAACAGCATGAAAATCCCTGAAAAATCTATCAGGGGATATATGGATGCTCCTGAAGACTGAATTAGCTTTTATCCTGGTGGCTGCTGTTTTGCAAAGGAGGTAAACGGGGGGGGAAAAAAAGCTTTACAACCTTCCTGAAGATCTTTTGTAAAGTTGTGCTTTTTTTTTTTTTTTCAGCATTGTGGAAAAATAACACTCACCAGGAAAGGTCCAAACTCTGAATGGATGCAAAATTGTTAGGCACAATTTGAAATGAGGAATTTTTAAGTCTCTCAGACCTGGACTTCAGCCGCCTTCCTGCAGCTCTCCTTCCTTTTCCTTGCTCTTCTGAGCAGCATAAGGGATCCAGAGAAAGAAAGAAGCCGTGGTGACTGCGGCCCTAACTATGGCCTCCTATTTGTGGACACCACCTGGGAATCTGCTTCAAATGAATCCCAACTTATTTTTCCTCTGAAGATAATCCTCTAAAAAGGTAGCAGCCAGAAGCAGAACTCATGGCAATCCTGCTCCACTGAAAACTTGGCTTGTGAGCCTCAGGAGAGGGAGAATGGTTCCAAATTGTGAGACAGAAAGCTACTGTGGAAACCACACAGATTTCCTGGCCCTCTACGATGGATTTTTTCCACAAAAAAAAAAAGGATGCTTTGGCCTAGTAGCAGTAACTTGAGGTTCAGTATGCCCGGCAAAGAGCTCTCAGCACCAGGCTTCCTCTGAAACCCACCGGAGGAGAAGCTAATCTGTTCCACACGGGCACACAGAGGGAAGGCTTGAGAGGACAGAAACATGGCCAACAGGTACAAGAAACACCCAGGCCGGAGGCGCACACTGTGCCAATTCAGCGTTGAATTTCACCCATGTTGCTCACTAAACTTCTTGTAACTTCAGCAGCTGCACGGCTGAACCTGCAGGAACTCATTTTTCTCTGGTCTTTCCTTAATGTGGACATCCCCCTCCTCCGCCCTTGAGTGGCAATGAGCTCCCAGGGGTTGGACTCCTTGCCTTCTGCAGGTACTCCCTGCAAAGCCCTACCTGAGCCTTTTTACCCTCCTCCTTCTCAGTAATGCTGCCAGCCCTCCCCCTTCTGCTCAACCCTACCTCCATCCCGTGGGAACGCTTTAATTCGCGAGGCAGGGCTGCCTCCGCGGCCACAGTTTCAAGGTTATCGGCTGCTTCATGCGCTATATGTCAAACACCCTGGCTGAATTGTTCTTTCCCCATGCTGACAGCTCCAACAAAACAAATATTTAATAGCTTATGGTGGTGGGAATTCTTAAAAAATTCTTGTCCCTGCTGATGTCCCCCAGAGAAAATGAAACATCTGCCACTCCACTCCAAGGATACTAGCAAATGCTGCAAGCCCCGGGCTTGCATCTCTGGGCTTGCATGTCAGTGCCTGGGTGTCCTGCATGCAAGCATGCCTGTTCTGCTTTCTGCCTAGCTATGGGGCTAATCTGAGCCCTCCTTGCTTTGCAACCTCCTTACGTATGTACAAATTAGTTCTTACAGTCCAGGTTTTACATCCCAGGTGTGTATAAGGCCTCTGTCTTGTTTACTGCAGGTGTGGAATTCGCAAGTATTGAAATGGCCTTTCTCCACACAAAGGATGGGTGGGTGGGTGGGTGGATGGATGGATGGAGTTCCTACTGGATTGGGTCCTGCATGACAATTCGCTAGACACTGGTGAACGTGATGCTCCATATGTTAGTCATTCACAGGGAGAATGTGCACTAACATCATGAAACCCTTCTGGCTTTGGAGGGTGACCTTCATGCTACACAAGGAAAATAAGAATTGTTTAGGTTTTTTAATTCTACAGAGTTACGTGTGTCTCAGAGCTTCTCCTATTTCACTTTCCTGATAGGTCTCCATTGCTAACAAAGGACTGGATACCGTTATTAGAGCAAGGGCATTTTTTGTTGAGGTCTCTGTTTTGCTGTTGGCCAGGAAGGATCAGCACTGGCTATTTAACCTTTGTGTTCAAATACTGTCTTTCCATACACAGACCTGTCTCTTGGTGCTTTTCTGCCTCCTGATGGTTGGCCGGTCAAAGGCATTCCCACGTTTCCCTTAGACATTAATAAACACATGTAAATATACTTTAGACCAATCTGGTCCATCACCCTCTCCTCCTGTCTTCTTTCTGTAATTGCCCAAAGCGAATGAGGCAAGCTTGCGATATCACTTTGTGAGATGCATATGAGCCTTGCATTGTGCATGGGGATGTGAGAACCAGGGTCAGCAGCTTTGAAGCTTGCAGACAGCTGAGGGAAGACAGCCATATGAAAAAGAAATCGCGTGAAAGAGCATATAATGCAGGAAATGGCAACCAGTAATGTTGGAGCTAGAGACTGGAAATTAGCTTTCCAGAAAAAACAGTGAAGAGAATCAAACAGCAATTGAACTCAAACCTCAGTTTTTTGTATTTAAAATCAACTCTTCATTAGTTCCAAGCTTTTTCACCCAGCACTTAATCAAAGGAAGAGCCTTTTTGCATCCTTTCTTTTCCTATTCAAGTTGAGCGCTGCATCTTGACCACAAACTATTACTGTCACAGTGATTTACCTTTCTGGCATTAGTTATGGCCTTTGCCTCCATTTCCAGCTCACTGGGTGGTTAGTTTAGCCTCCCGGCATTTAGGGGAAAAGTCCAGTGAACATAAGTTTCGGCAGTGGCAAATCCAAATGTTTTAAAACAAGAAAACAAAAAAAAAAAAAACCAAAAGGAAAGACTTCGAAAAGGGAGAGGAATTATGTGCATTTAATTTCTGCATATGAGCTTTTAGAATTCATAGTTACCTAGTCTATCCTCACAAGTCTGAGGGCAAAGAATGCAGATTTTATATTCAGCCCAACTAAAACCACGTGACTCCAGAGCTCACCTTAAAATGACCACGCAAAGCAAAATGCCAGTGGTTCTTTTCTCTCTGATCCTCAGCTTCCTTTCCAAGGTCTGTAACAGTTTTACCTGTTGCTTGTAGATGCCCGTAACTACTTCATCACTCGGGAACTACATGGAGCAGAGCATAGTGTCTTGTGGGCACACCAGTGGGGCACTGCAAACAGCACATAATCCTTTTTATTGTGTTAACCTCTCGCACTGAAGTCCTGAGAGGAGACGAACGACTGGTGAGCAGCCTTCCCACAGCTGAGCCACAGCGATGTGAAAATGGTCCAGGCATCTCAATGGCGATGCTTTTCCTGGTGACCAAGCAAACAGGAGAAGCTAAGCCCTTCCCAAAAGCCCTGGATGGTTGGAGATGGGGTGGGAGATGCTGCCCCAGCTGCTTGCTGCCGGTTCCCTGTAGGGAGAGCAGCAGTAACTGCTGTGGCTGAGGCTGGGAGCTGGGATGAGCTCACCCCGGAGCCCCTGGGACCCCGCCGTTGCGCAGGCACACAGCTGGTTGGCCCTGAGGCCAACAGGGCTGTAAAAATGCTGGACTTTTAGGCCTACCCTTAGAGAGCGAGCATATCGATTGCTGCAGCGTGCAAATGTATAATTGCACTCTAGGGGCCTGTGGACAGCGGTGGAGCCAGGAGTGTGCAGATGTGATTACAAATGTTGTCTACACGGGCAGTTTCATTTACTCACAAACGCTACCATGCCTTTATATTGAATCCCTATTTTGGGGTCGCCAGAGCACTTTAAACTTGAGCTCTGTCCCGCTGGAGCGTGGGGGCAGTGCTCCTGCTTTCCTCTGATTCTCTGTGGGTCCTGTGTGCCGTAAGGACAGAAAAAAGCAGCCAAGTCATGAGCTGGTGTATTCTTATTAATGCCAATCCAAGAGTCAAAAACCACCCCAACCTGTTCCACCGATGTCCCTTTGCTCAGTCTTATAAATGATCAAAAATTCCTAATTTGCTTCCAGGGGTTTCCCAGAGCTCTGCCGGATTTTGCAGTCCATCTTTCTCTAGTTTGTTACTTCCCACTACAGCCTTGCTTTATGCTTCCCTAGCTTTACCTTTGTCATCAACTCTTCTCACCTTATCGATGTTTTGAAAAAGGGAATCTTATCTGCTTTCTAAACCTTCTTCACATGGGCAGGCTCCTGATGACAAAGAGAAGTGTCCTACTCATTCTCATCATCATGAAAAGCCGCAGAGGGGACTGAGAAAAGTAGCGATGTTGCTCGCCGAGGGTGTCACCTGTGCTGCTGCAGCATTTGTGTGTTGGCTGTGATTTTGAAAGATGCAATATACACAATAAGCAAACAACAAGCAATAGGAAGGAACGATGTAGTTCTTATAGACTTAGTAAAAAATAGTCTGCAGAATTACTTCAAATGGTTAGGCAAGCTGACACAATTTAACATCTGTGGATTTATTACTTTTTTTTTGCCTGCATCTTAGCAGAGATAGCAATGATTGGCCAGGCTTACCACAGCCATGTAAACTAAATGCAGAACAGTTGTTAGCGCTAGGTATTTGCTGAGGATAGGTTTTCTGAGCCGCAGCAAAATGATGCTGACACAAATGTAGTATGCACGAGAGAGAGATGCGTGTTCAAAGGATAGGACATCATGCCCATCTATACGTATCCAGGGACTTGCCATTGACTTGTATTTTTAGCTTGGCAACTCAAATCACTGGTCTTTTGCTCCTTTTGGTAAAGAGCTTTGGGATCTCTGCTCTCTAGTGCATTATTACGAAACAGTTCACTTGATTGCCCTTTCCACAGGCAGACATTGGCCTTTTTCCAAAGGCATATTGTATTTGCATTGATCACACCGCTGACTATATGACCTTGCCTTTAGGAAACATGAAACATAAAATATGAGTTACTTGGACTCCTTCTTCTAGTATTATTCATTGCTTTCTTTTCTGATCTCTGAAAGAGATTGCAGAGCCAGCAGGAGGTCTGTTTGAGACCCGCTGACACCATGGAATTCAGAGTACTTTAATTATCCAAATGATCTAAACAAAAGAAGTTAACAACTGAGTAGTGTATGATTGATTGTTAGCTGTAAACTGCAAAAATGAATTTGGCAGCTGGAATGGTTACATGAAACTCTGGAGGTTGCTCCTCCAACACCCCGACTAGGGCATCAGATTGGATGTGCTGGATGTAAATAAATCTGGAAGCATTCACAGAAGATTTTTGCTGTACTCACAAGCACCGTTTTTTCTGTGTTCTTTTGCTGTAATGAACTACTCAGTCATTACAGTGGGCATCCTCACTGTTCTTCAGGTCAGTGTCCAGCCAGTAACTGTAACACTTCTGGGACTAGGAAAGAAAGATCAATGTAAGATCACGGGGGAATCAGGATGGAGGGAGATCTGGAGACTGAACAAAGCCATGAGCCACAAATTAGAAAAAACACCCTGATAATCAGTACTTCCCAGTAAAATGGTGGTAGACCTGAGGCTAGGAGACCCAGGACTTGCTGCCTATCTGTTGGTAGCAGAATGTCAGTGACAATACAGGAGAGCTGGGTGAGATGGTGGTCCCTGCATCCCTCTTCCCTTGATCCTCTCGAGTGTTTACAGTTTTGTATTCACTTAACATGCACACTGACGCATCAAGCTCAGCCAGTCTGCACGTACAAAAGCACAGAGGGCAGTGCTTTCTCCCATAGCACATTAGTCTGTGGCTGTGAGTTCTGGTTTACCGTGGATTCTAGAAGAATATGCACATTAAAAAAAAACAAACAACCAAACAAAGGAAAAAAAAAAACCACAAAAAAAAACCAGCTCCAAAACCCGCAAACAAACAAAACCCAACTTCTTGGCTATATTTGTGCTAAAAAGGTGTGTCACGGGCAGTTCAGTGGATACAGGTACAGAAAAGTTCAAGAAGTCCTTAAGCTGCAGTTTGATGGAGAGCATCTTGGGGACAGAACAACCCTGTGCTTGCTCTTCCCTAAGCATCTCTTATCATCCCTGAGAGATTGGCCTTTTCTGGCACCCGGTCTGGCTACCCTCACCTTCTTAGGTCCTTATCCTGAAGGTGGAAGGAAGACTTTGGTCACAGGGACGCTTTTTCCCTTTTCACCTCACTACCAGACTGCTCTTAGGAACCAAGTCAGGGAGTGTTAGGGAACACTCTTTGTCAGGAAACGTAAACAAATGTAGTTATGTTGTCTGCAGTTTTTAGTAAAGTGCTCTTCTTTTATTCCTTGAAACTGTAAGTGTTTAAGGGAAGCCAGATAGAGCTAGTTACTTGAGTGCCTGCAGTGATTTTCCTCACGTTCAGAATATGCAAAGCAGCCTACCAAAAATCACAGAAAACCACCGTAATGCAGCACTTGCAATAACACCCTGTGACAGGAGTTGATCTCAGGACTTATTTGTGTATTTTTAGCATGTAAAAATATGTTTGTCAAAGTTTGCAGTGCTGCCAGTACATGTGACTTTTAATTCATCTCGCAATACTCAGTATTTTTGTTAGCCAGAATTGCTACAATTGGCTTCTTAGGAGAATCTCTGTTTTCTGAAAATAGAAACTAATGGGTGGTCATGAAAACTGATTCAGAGGAGGAGATGGGGAAGAGGAATCTGAAGCTGACTTGGCAAAGACAGCAAGTATTAGGAGCTAGGAAGACAGAGCTTACAAGAAGCCAAGATTCAGAGGCAGAGTTCACATTGTTTAGGAGGGCCAACTAAGAAACCAGCTGGGATGACGAACAAAATTGTACAAGGTGCCCTAGATGGGAAACTGGGTGTTAGCCAGAACCTGGGGGTGAAGCTGACAACAGGAACACACATAAAGTCAGAGGGAAATCTGGGCAAGGAGATGGAGAGGGGAAAGAGCACAGACAGTTTGGAAAGAAGGGGCAGAGGGAAAAAAAAACCCTGGGTGAAGAATCTTTTTCTGTAAGTTATCACCTTCACCCAGGAAAGCCAAGATTTCTGTACCTTCCCGTTGCTCCACGTCACAAGGGTGAGAGATTGCTACTGCAGTCCGGTCTTTCCTTGGTCCAAGCAACAGAGGTCTGCGTAGGGGACCTAAGTGTCCCAGCTGATGTGTACCAGCTTGATGCTACAACATGGAATTTCTACTTTTATAATCTGGATAACTATACACTGCACCCTCTCTGTCCTCACCAAAAAGATTTCAAAGCCAGGCCTTCAAAAGCTGGAAGTGCCAGGGTTAAGATTGCCTGTATGCCTGTGTTAAAGGACTACCGTTAATTTTATGAGCACATAGCACTCCGCAGGACCCTTGCCTCACCAGCGCACAAGATGGATGGGGCTCACTTAATGAGCAGCTGCTCAGTATTTTTTTCCCTTCGTTGTTCTTGAGTGTGTCTCCATGCCTTATTGACTGCATACTCTCCGCATTGAAGGCAATTACTTTTCTCATGAGTTTTTCTGTGCTGCTTATCGCTATAGTAACTGTGTGCCTCACAAATACTAACTCATCTGTTTTCTCTCTTCCCTCTGAGGCGGCAGGGCACTACCTGCGTTTCATGAATGCGGAGCTGTATTTCATGAATGCAGAGCTGAGGAACGGAGAGCAGAAGCCGAAGAGAAGTCACCGATTCCAAGTGTCCCTATTCGAGTGGGACTCTGTGTTTCACAGCCTTCAGTGACTCGCAGCACTTCGCATGCTCTGGCTCCAGCTTGCTTTGCCTTTACTTCTTCAGTACCTCCTGCAACTTTAAAGCCTCAAGTCAGGCACCTGGAAGATGACGAACACGTAACTACTGACCACCTCTGAAAAGCTTGAATGACTTAACTAACTTCACGTACAAAAATCCCTGTCACAGATTGGGACAGTATCTATTCGTGCAGCTTGACGTTGTTCTGCCTCTAACGGTGACACCAGCCAGTCCCTCATCTCGTTCATCACGTAGCGCATGTTCTCGGTGCATTGCCATGGATTGCAGGGGCAAGGAAAGCATCAGCTAATACAGTAGTACAGTGAACTAAAATCTTGCCAAATAAATGTTGCAAACTCCCCCAAACAAGCCAGTTAGGTATGTATTAGCAGTGTGGTTACTCTGCTTGCTTGCACATTTATCCTTTTTCTCTTCTCCATTATGCGTTTTAATTCTTTCTATATTACACCCCCAGGGTCAGGACTGTCATTTTCTGTATTTGCAAAGCACCCTGCATATCCTCGAAATGATTCAAACAGCCTGTGAGGTAAGTAAATGCCACCATTTTAGACAAGGGGGAAATTAAAGTATGTGGCCTAATTTTTAAAAAAATGGGTTATAATGATGGCACATTTCTTATTTGTCCAAGAAAAGAGACCACCTGTGAGCACACAGTCCTGCTCCTGCAGCAGGCTGGACACACAGCCGAACACAGGAATGGGCTTTTTGGGCACTGATGCGCAGAAGGTGTAAATAATTTAGCGCGTGCCTATTTTGGAGGATATAGATATGTGTGATTCACTCAAAGTAACATAGGAAGTCAATCAATCTTGTCATCTAATCAGTATAACAAAGGAAAAATATGTTTCCCTAAAATAGCAGGCAAATAAGTCATGTGAGAGATAATACTTTAAATTTTGCTGAGAGTCTGTAAGTTCCAATAAGCACCAATCTTTCTCACTTAATTAGCCTCCTTAGGGAGCTACATTGCAGGTGTTTTCCATTATTTTCAGCAGAAGTTTAGCAATTTCTCTTCACATCGCCTTTTCTCAGGACAAACCTCTGTTTTCCAGCTGGAGATAGTTTGGTTTCTAAATTGTTTCTCTCTTTATCCCTCCCAAATCATCGGAGTGAAAAGCACTTTCTCCTCCCTGATCCTCCTCATGTATCTTCCCGGAGAAGAAAAAGCAAACGTAGGCTGGGGAAACAGTGCCGCTGCCTGAAATCTCATCTCTCTGGATGCTTACCACAAGGACAAATCAACGAAGGAAGGCATCTTTTTTTATCATTAGTAATAGCACAGCCCTGGCCAGATGCAAGGGAAAAATAAGAGTCTCCCGCAGAAGGCTTGACCGACCCCCCTGAAAGATTATATTAAGCTGTTTTCAAGGCTTATGTCTTATTTTAGCAAGTCACACACTCACATGCACAGCTGCCCCCCACTCACACAACACAGGGTGGGTCAGATTACTTCGTATGTCAAAGTGGGAGTGATCTGTTGGCTATAGGAAATATTTGGGAATGTAGTTATGCAGAGCAGTCAGTCATGGGCTTTCTGCGGAGTGGTTCTTCGGTTCACAGAGCATTCAAACTCTGTGGGTTTTGCCGTTGCGTCCTTGCCTTTAGGGTGGGTCTCAGAGACCTGTTTCTTGCATCCATTCCTCTTCTCCCAAGATATTTGGGATTCAAAAACTTACAGCAGGAGTTTTTTTGTAAGAAATGAGTTGTAAGAAGGAGCTAAAGGGTGAGTTATAAGAAATGAGTGCTTTCCATCAACTTGGCTGGAAATTAGGTGCCTCTGAAAATGCAGCTCCATGCCGGGTGTTTCTGGGCATGTTGAATAAGCGACCTCTAGGAACTGTGGGGCCTGAAACTGCAAAAATATTCATGGTAAATTCAAAATACAAAGATAATCCCAGCTCTGTAGCTTGGGAGAGCCTGGGAGCTCCTTCCCAAGGCAGGTGAAACTGATGGGAGGCGCGAAGGACTATGGAAGCGGGTGAGTGTGAAACAGATAAAGTAACTGCAGACTTACAGTTAACAGTATTAATTTTCCTTCCTGGCAAGGACAACGGCAGAAGGTCTGTTTAGCGAACTCCCCCGGGATGTGTGGCAGGAGGTAGCTTGGAGCGGGGTTTAGCAGCTCTATCTGCAGGCACTCCTCAGTGTTTTACCACCCTGACATTCTGCAAGGGGAGATTTGTGAACGTGATCAGCCACCTAACTCTGGCCTCCGTAAACATTTCCGAGCTGGAAAACTCGCCCAGCCCATTGACTGATTAGGTCATTTTAATTTACAGAAACATTAGGCCCCGATTTTTAAATCTGGCGTTGAAATGCTGCCACTGAAATGTTCTTGCCTCCACCTCCAAGTGTGCTTCTGCCAACGTTAAGCGTGACATAAATCAGTGGATCTCTGACTAGCTGCCTCTTAGCAGTTGCTTTAATATCTGTGTACCGGCATGTGGGAGCGGGCAAGAGAAGACGTGTGCCGGGGACGTGAACAGAAACCGAGCGGGCTGACGTGCCCTTTTCTGCCTTTTCCCCCGAGGTGGGCAGGGGCACGATTCTCTCCTCTTGGCTGCAGGCAGCTGCCCCCGTGTTGCCCAGCCGGAGGGGCCGGGGGTGCCCCAACCCTGCAGGACACCCATGTCCCCTTCCCAGGCAGGGACACACGGGCAGATCGCACCCTGCTGCCACGCTCGGGTGTCTGCCGGGCGCCCCAGGGCTGGGAACCTGGATGGAGCCCAGCGGAGGTAGCCCGTAAAAGAGCCTCCTCTTTAACGTGTACTTCTATATATGTTGTATCTCTCCTGTGGTGCTGTTCTGGCTGAGAGCTGCCAAGGCCAGAAGGAAATATTGTAAGTAGCTTAAATCCACTTTATTGAAATCGTGACGCACATCCCTACTGCAACGGAAAGAAATGGTGACTACAGATTAGTACTTACCCTTCTTTGCCTGACCAGGAAGACATGTCGCAGACTCTCTGGTACCCTAAAGAGAAAGATGCAGATCTAAAGTTGCGGGTACTTGATAGCTGCTTGGCAGGGTGTATCCACGGCCACTGTGCAGAGGTCAGGAAGTGGAGATGCCCTGAGGAGCAGCCGGTGGGAGCTTTTCGTTGGGTACAGCCATTTGCAGAAGCTCATCCCAGCTGGGACCTGGCCCAGCAGTGGTTTGTAGCTCTCCCGTCTCCCTCAGGAAGCCAGAGAGTCCCTGATGGAACTAGGAATGAAACTCTGATCTTATCACCTTAGCTTTTCTGGTCTTCGTCTGAGCTTTAGTTTTGTCACTTACATTTTCGTCCGCTCTGTTACAATACATTTGTTGCTAAAACCCCTTCTGGATATAACAGATCTCTTGAAAAGCTTGTAGGCAATGCTCAGGAAACTTCCATATGGTATTTTCTAGGTCATTTTATGATATTGGTAAGTACAGTGGGGAAAAAAAGCATTGGGTCCCTCTTTGGCATTAGTTGTTCGTTATACAAGTGATTTAAAGAATGAATACACTATAGAAAGTGTATATGTGTTCACATGCGTATAAATTAAGACATGTGCTCGTACAAACACATGTTAAATATATTAAGGTAATTAGTAACAGAGCGGCAAGATTCACTTTATTTTTCAAGATCTGTCTTATGGGATTTATTTAGGACTGCAGCAGCAACCAGTCTACAGCAGCTCGCTTCCAGTGCAGCCAAATGAGTCATTTCCACCTACACTAACACATGTCAAAATGGTTCCTACTGTGTGTCTACCTATTAGAAATAAACAGAAAATAATTATATTAGTCTCAGCTTCTGCAGCTTCTTTTACCTGAGGGTCCTAAAGCAGTGTAGAAAGGTAGACTTCCCAGCCCTTCTGTGGTGGTAAGGTGTATTATGTACATTAAGGCATATATTTTCAGGTGGGGAAACTGAGGCACAAAATAGTCCATTTGCCTAACGTCACATAGCAACTCTTCAAACGCGGAAAACTATACACTGCCTGCTCCCGTAGCTCTCTTCCCTACCCACTGGACAACACTGCTATTAAATCCCAGAAATAGTATTTTTTTGCTTTATTTCCAGCTGGAAGTGATGGAGGATTTTTCCTTTCTGTTGCTTAGCTACCCCGTGACCTTTGGATAGTCTTTCTCATTGGCCGGGCGAATGCATTTCCCTCCAGCTGCCTGGATGCGGACGTGTCTCAGGCCTCCCCCTCCGGCAGGATTTCATCAGCTGCCCTGCCTCGACCATGTGTTTCTCTTCCCATCTTGCTGAAAGAAATTTTGCTATTTTTCCTCCAGCATATATCAAGCGGTGCTAGAAAAAATGCAGAAGAAGCCTTCAAGACTGATGTACGTTTTATCGATTCGTTGTATTACTTAAGAACTCAGTGTTAATTAAAGCTAACCCACTAATTACCGTAATTCTGCTTCTCTGGACTTTTCCACAACCTGCAGATCAGTGGGATTTCCTGTTCAAAACAGCTAAAACTAGAACATTTAACACTCTGTACAAACAGGGATCTGAACTTGGCAACATGAATGTGTATCCACTTGACACATGACCCCACTGCTACTAAAACCATCTAACTAACAAAAACTTGCATGAGAGGTCTACTTGATATAGGAGGCTTTAGATCTTTAATCGAGACATTTGGCAGTGAAACTTTCAGTCTAATGGTATGGAGTCATTTCATACTACTACTTTGAGGATTTGAGTTCTAAACCTATTCTCCGTTTTGACTCTTGAAACAAGGGCAGCTAGAATAATCAGAGATGATGTTTTTTTTTTTTAACCTATCAACTTTTCCTGGTCCCATCAAACAGAATAAAAGTGTGTTCATCATTTTTGTCTGGAAATACTTTGCCAACAATCACCTTTGCTGGAGGTGGAGAAGCATTGACTGGAACAGAAGACACAAAAGAAAGAGAAGAAACAGATCTTGTGAGGCCATTCCGTAACTTTTCTTGAATAATTTCATCATGGAAGTTGACATCAAATGGACTGCATAAAATGTAGGGCCCTGTGTTAGCCATCAGGGTGCAACATACAGTGCAAAGGACAGGGTTAAATTTCCTTTTTAATGGGACCTGAACAAACCATAGCATGGAGCTTCCCATATTCAGCCTATGATGAACCAGCCACAAAGTGCTGAGGGTAGGTGAGCCTTAAATCCTGCTCCGTGGTAGTCTGCCAGGAGGCACGTTCATCTTTTTGGGGATC
Source organism: Vanellus vanellus (assembly GCF_965231255.1). Lineage (NCBI taxonomy): Eukaryota > Metazoa > Chordata > Aves > Charadriiformes > Charadriidae > Vanellus > Vanellus vanellus. Next base: position 32,494,271 of record NC_138911.1, on the reverse strand, counting down.
CACTATCTACAGCCTTCTCTGACGGGGCTGAGAAGAGGTCACCCTTTTCCAAACTGCCTGAAGGCGAGGTGGGATATCTCCTTTCCCCCATCAGTGCACGCTGCTGTGGAGAGGACCTGCCCGGAATACTGGGCGCCTGGGTTCATTTCGCGCCCCAGTCAGAAAGGCTCAAAACTGTGTCTCTGTCCTCTTGGGAACGTGTCCTTGCTCCCAGGGCACTCGGTATTTATCAGAAATAGCTCACTTGTGAGAGACTGAGCTTAATTCACAGGAATCTGTACAAACAGATGAGATCTTCAGATGGAAGGTACTGCAGAACTGCAAATTATTATATTTAATCATAGAGCTCTTGAGACTCTGCCCTTTGAAGCCTGGAGGCATTCATTAGCAATGTCCTCGTGTAATGCTGAGCTCTTAGTAGAACATAATGAAGATATCCTCTGGATGAGGGGAAAAAAGAAACACCGCATTTCCTCCCATGGGAGAGAGCGTAAGAACTAAATGTGCAATCTTAACAGATACTTTCCTTCAGGAGAGATGAATTTGTGTGTTTCTTCCAGTACCAAAATGAATTTACCAGAAATTTTAAGACACCCTTGCACTCCTGTTGATTAGGTTTTCGGGACGTTTTCTTCTCTGTAAGAAAGTGCATCCTGTCTCTCTAATGGACTGCACCAAAATCCCACCTACAAGCACCCCTAAACAGCAGGAAAGTTTAGGTCAGATTTAAATTCAGGCTCCTGTGCTAGTATCCATCCCACGGTGGGAATGTGATGCTGGAAAGCTCTCTTCGTGGGAACGCACTTCCCAGCTTTGAACCTGGGGTCCCCTATGACCCTATACGCTTGCAAACCTGTCTGTGACAAAGAGGGGCTCATCGCTACAGCAGAATCTTATGGCTGTGGTGCACCCGGGGACGAAGAAGGGACCCGCAGGCACAGGCTGTGCTCTAACCTACTGGGGCCAGAAGCCAAGCAGATGGGCAGGGAGGGAGCCGGAAGCAATCAGCAGCGCAGGAATGAGAACCAGTCTCGCTTTTCTACGTGTACGGTTGAAAAACGTGGATTTCAAACCGATTCGCTGCAAAGAGCAAAGTGATTAAAGACGATACCTAGAGCGCGGTTGGAAGCGCAGGCACGGCACCGGCAAACATAGCAAGGGCTGGTAGCAGAGTAGCTGCAGCCGCGCGGACTTCAGCTGCTGCCATAAACCTGCAAGTTATTTTCTTTTTCCTTAATATTCATCACCCACCCACTCATCCAAACAAAAGAAAAAGGCCGGAAAAGACTGTCAATTGCAGCGTGTTTGCAAATTCTCTTCTTATCACCCATCTTTGCTTCTGTAAACAATTTCTGTGCATTATTAACATTAAAATGCTGTCCACATGGAAAAATCATAACCAAAATGTACTAGTCAGGGACACATAAATATCAATAACTCCTTTGAAGTTTTAGGATCAGCTGGATAAAAAATTATTGGAGTGGATACGAGCTTTCTCCTGGAAGGAAAACAGCTAGCAGTAGGCCAACGAGGGAGGCTTTGTGCAGTCTTTGACCTTGAGGGGCTTCTGGAAAGCAGAGTATTTACTTAGGACTGTTTGAGGGGCTTGGCAAACTGAACAGTCAGGGTCTTAGTCATCTCTGCGTGGGAACGGTGTACGCTCTCTGTGTAGCAGCCTTGAAACGAGGAGCCTGCCTGCACGCCTGCCTGCGGAGCAACGGGGCTGCGAGCTGATTCAAGATGGGGGGACTGCTTATTCTGGTCCAGATTCGTATTTTACTTCTCTCTCTCCATTCTTTAATTTTTTTAACCTGCAATAAATCATCCGGTCTGGAAGCACACTGTCGTGGTTTAGGCCAAATCCACCACTGGGGACCCAAGGGACCCCAGACGGGACCGACAGATGCTCCCCTCTACCCCTCTACAAAGAGAGAGGCAGAGGAGGAAAAAGAGACTTAAGAGTTTAGAAGAAACTAAACTACTTTAATGAAGTATTAATAATAAAATAAAAAGAAATAATGAAAAATATATACAAAACCGTATCAAGCTCCCGAGATGACAATCACGTCACCGGCTGGCACTGGGGCAGTCCCAGGCTGGACTCAGTAACGGACGGGAACTGGATTCCGGATCTGGAGTCAGGATTGGGATCACAGGCAGAGAGAGTCCTCCTCAGACGTCGGCCATTGAAGGAAGAGCCCGTGACCCTTTGGTCCCTCAGCTTTTATACTGAGCATGAGGCAGATGGGATGGAATACCCTATTGGTCAGTTTTGGGTCACCTGTCCTGTCCGCTCCTCCCTGCAGGTGGAACCCCACTATGCTTTTCCGCTTCCGACCCTCCAACGTGGCAAATAACAAAGTTGGTTGGCCTTGGCTGTTATGGCAATAAGTGTAAGCAGGAGCCTCTCTGCATACCATGCCTGGGCATCGGCTATAAACAATTGGCCTTATCACTCTGAGAGAGTGAACACTGTCTGCACAATATGCAGTTAATTTCAGTTGTTAGAAGAGGCCCAGCTAAGAAGCGAAGTTACTGAACAAAATTGGTTCTGTTTTACCTCAAACCAGGACACACACGTTTTTTCCTTTGCATTTGGGAACTATTACTCTAAAGAGCCCTACTTCTGGCACCGAGCTACATAAACTGATGTGTGTGAGTGTTACGGATTATTAAAAGTCCAGCAGATTATTAGTAGAGTTTGGGGATGCCTCTAGGCACAGTATCTTTAGTCGATCTTTCGCGGTGGAGATTTAGCGAGTTGAGTGAGGACTGGTACCCCTGGAGCAGCCGGCAGCGTGCTGGCAGCAGGTCTGCCGGCCCCAAAGCGCTGCTCTCCGCAGTTCTCCCTCCACCGCAATGCTTCTCACACCCCGCTTTAAATCTCAGGGGTGTACTGGTTTGCAGGAAGATTATTTCAATGGCATTGCAGTGCACAGGCAACTGCGTGTGCAACTCAAACTCTAGCTAGCTTGCCTGGCTTTTTCTCTCACACTTCTCTGCAAGGATTTTTTTGTTTTTTTTTTTTTTTCCCCTGAGTTAACAGCACAAAAGACATCCCTTTGTTATTTTTTATTCCTTGAACTGGAATATCTTGGCTATGTAATTAGTAATATAGGGAAGGTGTGTGTTTATTAATCCGACACATCCCGCTTTATACACCTCCTGCACCTGCTGGAATACACCTTTCCAGCATGCAAAGAAGGAAAGGGGTCTCTGCCTCACTTCACTGCCTGTTTTTCTTTCTTTTCCTTCTTTTTTTTTTTTTTTTAAAGTTGGTAAAAGCAAAGTACTGGCTCCTGTGACGCCTCTGACACAGGATGATTTATCATGGTTGTGTAAGGATTAGCTGAATGGGTGGGTTTGGGTGTTATAAATGGGATGTGAAAGTCTGGATTCCCGGCTGCAAGCTTGGCAGGGTTAACTCACTCAGCCCTTTGTTCTTGTTAAACAAATAAAATGAGTTTGCTCTGGGTGGGTGGCAGGAGGGTGTATTTTGGATGAAATCTCAAACATGAGGTTCTATGTGGATGTTTAAATACTCCCTGGCATGTTGTGTGAGAGGAGGGACGAGCGAGGGGAGGAGCGGAGCTCTGCGGCTGCAGGAAGCTGTCTAGCCCTGCTGCTGGAAGCGGCTCTGGAGACAGCCCACCAGCCAAATATTTGACTGCTGAGAAACCTGGGGCAGCGCGTTATGTCCTTGTACAGTGAAAACAGGGTTGGTTCCTTCCGTGGGCTCCATCCTGTCATTCTGTACGTGAGCAGGGAGGTGAGGGAGGAGGCGCCTGAAATTTTCTGTGCTCTGCAGCCCACCCACAGCAAGGCCAGCCGGGGCTGTGACTAAAGGTCCCGCTGGTGGAGAGGAGGTAGCTGAGCCCTCTCCCTGGCTCAGGAGGGGTTGTTCAGCTTCTTGCTCATCCTGCTTCCCTGCTGGCGCGCAGCACCAGGGACTGAGGATCCTGCGTGCTGCTCCTTTCTGGACCAGACCCAAGGAAAGCGGCTGCATGTACTGCCCTCAGGGCCCCGAAACCATCCCGCATGGCTGAGATGTGAAGAAAGTCTCCAGGAAGCCCCTGCTTGAGCACCACAGCTCTACCCTCCTCATTGCTCTAGGCGATGGGAACGGGATTAGGGTAATGGGAACAATGGTCTGGGAACAAGGGCTACAGCTCAGTCTGGTCAGCTTGTAAGATAGTTTCCGTGTAGCAAAAATTATTTTTAAAATGAGAACAAGGAGAAATGTGACAAAAATAATATTAACAATGTGCAAATCCTCCTTCAACGCAAGAAGGGGCGGGGGAGGGGGAACGCCCACAGAAGGAAGAAAATCCAACTCAAAGAACTGAAGAGGATAGACTATAAAAGCAATGCAATCAATATCTAATAATCAAGAACAAAGAGAAACAGAGTAATGATTAACTTTTTAGCAGTATATAATTGAAGGCTGAACCTTTGAGTGAAAGGAAAGCTGAGCAGAATTCAACTTTCTAACCTTCATAGGTGGGAACTGGAGTCACAGCTAAACCCATAATTTCCGATTTTGTTTTTCCTGACGGTTCATAAAGTAAAAAAAAAAAAAAAAAAAGCAGCACCCTCTGAAATCTTATTAAGTGTTTTGTAAAGGCTATGATGCTTTTACAGCCTCCTCTCGCTCCCCATTCCCAGGTGGGTCTCTATTTAAAGGAACAGGCGACCTCTGCCATCCTGCCAAGGTCGCAGAAACCTCCGCAGCCCGCTCGTGAGGAGTCGTGCCGAACAGGCACCACGGCGGAGTTTAGGCAGGTTGTTGTTCTGTTCTCGGAGGACAGGATTTTTTTTTTTTTCCTTGTGATCTGCTCTCTCCCCTGAAGAAAGGGGCTCGAGCCGGCTTGTCTTGCTCAGAGTTGGTGGTTGAGTCAAACTCAACAGAATGATCCGCGTGAGTCACTGCATCGCCAAGTGAGTTACAGTCACAAGCGGTTTATCCCAATTACAAGTGAAAGAGCAAGAATTGCTTCCCACTGCTCTTCAGCCTTAACAGCCTGCTGCATTTTATTAGAGAGCATGTACGGGAAGAAGGGATACACAGGTAAAGGAGCAGCTTAATGATCACAGCAACTAAGGGAGGGTCTGATCTTCCAAACTCGTTACCAAACGCAGTGCTTCTCTGCTTTGTACTGTCAAGGCTTCCTCGCGCAACGGCAGCAAGCACACGAAGAGTCAGGCATTTCCTGTGGCTTTGCTAAAAAGTGCATCTGTATCTATTGAATCTTTGGAGTGTTAAAAAATCGATGCTAAGCCAACTTCCACAGCCTTTCCCAGCAACATCAAATTAAAGGAAGGCATGGTGCCATAATTTCCCATAGCTGCATATACTGTGTTACAAATAGAAAGCCCACTCATTATTCATAACCGACCAAATTATAAAATATCTGAATCTCTCACACATTTTTTTAACACGTAGGTTACCTTTTTTGGCTAGTCCTTTTGAAAGCCAGGCTTTTAAAGCAAGGCTGCAGTGTAAAATAAATGATGATCGCTCCTCACTGTACTACCAATTACTTCACCAATTCCTCTCCAAATGTGTAATATACTAATATGTGAAGATTATATTCAACAGCGAGACAGAGTGAATGCTGCAAGGGAAGTAATTACTTTTGAATATCATTTTGCAGACATTATGAAGTCTCTGTTAAATGAGTTTATGAATGTTATCAGAGCTGACGTAAGCACATCTGTTCCCAACTTTGCACTACAGTTGCACTGCACGCAAACTGCTTAGTGACACCACTAATACTGACAAATATTTAGAATGTCTGCAATTTTACAAGATAAGTTTGGTCTTCAAGAGGTATCGGTATAGTAAGAAACTTTTACAATAAAAGGCAAAACTTAAAACCACCTATTTTTTTTTAGAGTCCCAATAATTACTGCTCTGTGTGGAAGACAGCAGAATAAAGGGAGTCATGCCTTAATAGAAAATGTCTGGGTAGAAGAGACATAATTATAATTCTCTTGACTGGAAATCTAATTTTAATAAGGGACTTGGGTTTGGCTAAATTCCTTAGAAAAGATGGTATGCTAAGTTAATTGTTTCCCCAAAATGAAAAACCAACGGAGAGACTGTTGTTCTGTGGGAACAGAAGCACTTACACAAGAGAGTCATGGAAACACGTATTAAGTTAAGGTAAGCGATCTTTTGTTTGTGTATAGTTAGTCATAGTCATATAAAAATTATGGTATTTACCATTCAATTATTATGCTATAGAAATAATGAAGAATAGATGGTAACAATAAAATGAATTTTTCATCCGTAGCAGTGTGGGTTGTCATCATCCCAAGCTTTAACAAACTAGGTAAGCTCTGGCATGGCTAGTGCTCTGCCTAAAACAGAGATCCTTCGAAAGGGTTTGAAATTCATGAATGAGTTGCTCAGGTGAGCCTCTGAGGGACCTCTCAGCACGAGCAACTGGTGTAACCACTCCTCAGCTGATCACTCCAGGAAGTGGATTAGATAACGAGGTCTCTGGGAAACCTGACTGTTGGGGTCTTTCAGTAGCCCCTTCCAGCCTGATGTTCCCGATTCACTTTTGCCCGCAATGCCCTATATAACAAGGAAGGAGGTTTTTTGGGGGTGTCTGTCCTTCCTTTGCCTTTGCGAAGGAAGGAGGCAGCTATAGTCCTTATGTTCTCCTGAGCACTTCTGCCTCGGTCTCCTGAGAGCGAATTATGGCTCGCATTGGTGGGGGAGGCTGCAAACCAATGGAGGTATTGCAACTGGTAAGCTTTTTCTATGCTAGTCTGCAAAGATGAGTATTTATTGCAGCTAATAGCCACAGCACCTTAACCAAAACTGTATCAACTCATGCGTTTATATCTGGAGGTGTGTGGATCAGCTGTTCTCTGTGTTGGCCAAGTGTCCTTATGTGTCTCCACTGTCTTATAAGGAAGCAAAACGAGTCTGTCCTATAGAGATGTTACCTGAAAACTCTAGGTTTCTGCTGATACCACATTTGCAGCATTGAATTTTGTTTTATATTATTTGCTAAATAATCCGTACTTGCTGTGTTTCCTCTGTTTAAACAAAATACATTGAAAATAACAGGACTGAATTTTCTGAGGCTCCTCGTGTTCTGAAGGGTCCTGCTTTTTAAAGAAACATAGAAGAAAGGAAATCGTCAGCCAAGCAGCTGCTTAGGTGGTAGCTTTTTGTGCTGGAGTCCAAAAGACTTGAACTCAGATTTCAGGAGTCATCTGTAATTTGTTGCATGTTGAGGTATATCTTGCTTTCGGGCTTTGGGTTGAAATGTGAGCTTTCTAATATAAATAAGCATGTAGGGATTGGCTTTATAACTCACAGGTCTTAAGACTGTCACTGGCTTTGGATTACATCCAAGTGTGACATACTGTCGGGAACTGAATGCTTTCGATAGTGGATGGTGTACTGGCACCATAATACTAACAGGCTTCTAAATGCCCACGGTAGTAAATTCGTTACCAAAACTAAGAGGATATTCTGTCAAATTATCTACAACAACAACCTTAGCTCCTCGCTGCACTGCCTGCAGTGACACTACTTGGCTTCGTTTTGCTCTTGCCTTTACTCCGCTTCCTCCTTCACTCTCCTCTACAGCACTGGGCTGCCATTACGTTCACGCTGCCCTCACTCCAGGAATGGAGAGAGAAAAGCAGGGAGACCAGAGCTGCTGCATGGGTTGGATCAACAGGAGTCTGTAGGTCCTCAGGAAAGGCTGTGCTGGGGAGGTAAATCCCATAAGGTGGGATGGTCTAGGAGGAAAGGCCCATCCCGCTGCCACCTTCTCCAAGGGACGATGTTCTCCCAAGCATCAGATCAGCTGGAAAGTCTCCATTAGGGAGAGGAAAGGGAGAAATTCCCTACCCACGTGCACCACCTGTGGCAAGTTCACTGATTCCCTCTGAAAGAGTTAATAGCACTGAGGCAACTAGTGGTGTCCTGATACTGTGTTTTGGCATTCTTACTGGGAAAGAATCAGATGTTATTGCTTGTCATTACTTCTCGGTCCCTGGCAGGCAACACTCAGCACATGACAGGAAAAAGACTAGCAATTCCAGTGTGGAAAATCTCCAGGACCAATCTTTCCCATACAAGAAATAGAAATGCTAGCTTGAATGCCTGAGATTACAGCTCCAGAAAAATATCTCTAGGCGTTACAAAAGTCAAGAGAGTGACAGAAAGCATTCTTCTGCGTGAGACATGCTGTTTTCCATGTGGCGACGAAGCGCATCTCTTTCCTCCTCAAGCACTGGGACGTTTTGAGGCATACCCATTGATGCCGTTCATGGCAAATAAAGTGATGCTAAAGCAACCGACTTGTGCATACATTCAGCACTGGAATTTTTTTTTGGTTATTGCAGCTGCTATGGTTACCAGTCACGCGGTTGGCCACCTTCTGTAGTAGAAGTGCAGAGTGATTATACTGTACATTGTGTGAAGAAGTCAGATAGACCTTGGGGGTGGTGTGCGGTGGGTGTGAGTTTCCTACCCACTGCAGAAGGAGCTGGAATGAAAGTTCTCCGAAAGAGCGCATTGCTATGCTAATATTGCCTAAGTGTTTGTAAAGCAACTGTCTTTGACTTTTCTATCACTTCTAAGGCGAAAAAAAAAAAAAAGTAACAAAGCAGATATGCGCAACCAGCCAATTACCCTTGCAATTAATGCAAATAAATGTTGATCTTCTCATGCATTTGATATGCATTTGATGGTACAATGACCTTACTGGAGCTGATACTATGTATGTTGAGGCAAAATAAGTAGTCCCACTAACTGACAGTATCTTCCTATATTAACTAAATGCTGGAGGGAAATAATAGACATTACAGGAGGTTCTCTGGGGACCTACATAATCTTGTATGTTTCTTCCCTCACCAAAAACCTTTTTTTTTTTTTTTTTTTTTGTCAAAAGACCTAATTAAAAAGCTTTTCTCATACAGAAAAGGTACTAAGCAATGTGTCCTTATTATTACTTATCTAGTGATGTGTGCAGTTGCCCCCCTGCAATGAGGGGTATAAAAACCTGTGCTGTAACAGCCATCCGTGAGTTAAGATGCAGTTACAGATGGTAAATGTTTAGCAATAATCGGGTATTCTTTCACTGTAGTGTAGAAGACCGAACTTTTCTGAAGTCAGCACTATGAGACCTTAGGGTGCACGCTGGAGGACCAGGAGACCATATGGTTGTGTCTTTGCATGGAAACTGTCCCCTACAGAAAGGATAGAACAAACTTCCTTGCAACTCCGTTGGATTTCCTAATATTGCTGTAAGTGCCTCTGCACTCCTGTAGGCTCTGGAGTTACTGCAAAGAGCTCAGGATCCCAATCCCCAGAATTCTTAGCTGCGATGTGACACTGCACCATCATCAGAGATAAGCTGGCGTAGCTGCCTTTTACCAGTCACGCAACAACTGCACTTCCGCACTTCTTTCCTTCACTTTTTCTCAGCTTAATTTGTCCAAGGCTGCTGGAATATGCACAATCCTCTTTATTGGTTGTTCTTGTCATAAAGAAACAGCTGTCTCTGGTTTGCTGACAAAGTTCCGCTGGTTCTCTGGGCAAGGGTACTCCGCACAGACGCGAAAGCTCGTTCAGGACTATTTGGCATTGCCCACCAGCCCCACAGAGGCAGGAGGTGCTGCCTTGCCAGGCACTTCGGCAAAAAGGCAGGCACAGCTTCCACAGCGGCTTCTAGATTGACATGGTCTCTCCTGCACCTGGACTGCAACACCCCATCCCAGTTAACCCATCTATCTCCTCACCTGCTGCTGCTGCAGTAGCCAGTCTCAGTTTTATTTATACGTTCACGGGAACTTTTAGAGTTTGGCATTTACTAAATCTACAAGAGACGCATAATGAGTTTGAGTTACCATTGAGTATGTTATCATCCCTTCGGGCAAAGCTTCCCTTACAAATTAGACTGCCTCCAAAGGTGTTTTTTTACCTCTATAAAGATCAACTGCAGATTGGCCCTCAGGAAGGAGTCAAGATCTTTTTCCTCAGACATCGTAGTTTAAATAGCTGTGTTAATGAAAGAGCTGTTCACTTTGCCTCCCCGTGGATATTCTTCCTGACTTTAAGCTGGCAGTGTGCAGTTGCTGATAGAAACTTGAATTTCTTCTTCTCGATGACATTGCAGCTGTTTACAAGAGAGGCTGTTTCCAGGTAGCTCAACATCCTGTCTTTTGTTGCCTTGAACAAATGGCGCTGACACTTGTGCAGCTTTGATTGAACTCTCACAAAACCTGTCACTGTGGATGAGAGCGCCTTTGACTTTTTTTCTTTGTTTGTCAGTGATGCCTCCTTGTGATTTTTTGCCTCCAGCTTATCGTATTTCCCTGGGTTTCAGTGGCCTCCACCCAAGTCTTACACCTGCCATGACCTAAGTTCAACTGCTGGCGATGACTTCTGTGAGCCCATTGCTGCCAGCAAACCCTCCAAGCCTTCCCCTGTTCTTTCCAGTTCACTCTCCCATTTCTCATTCCTTTGCTGGTACGCTAACTGGGTAAAAATGGCCATATTTATTAGACTGCACGGCATATAAGATGACTAGCAGTAAGGGCTTCAAGTCTTAAAGTTTCCCACTTTCTTACCCTATACAGGATTTTCTCTGTGCACGCACAACCACATTTTATTTGCGTTTCTATAGTTGCCTGGTAATCAAGTCAGTGCATGGAAACTGAAGGAATCCTTCTTGCTAGTAAGAATTTTACAGAGGCAATAGGGGTCCTGTATTCTAAAGGGAATAAAGGCAAAAATGTAAAGTTATGTCAATAACATTTTGCCAGGCAACAAAATAGCATGTCAAATGTGGAGAGGGAAATGGTAATAAATCCAGAATATTTTTTTTCATTATATTTTCACGTATTCATCTTGTAAGTTTTTCTTTCTCCATGAGGGTGAGAAAAATCCTTCTTTTTAAAAATTTCATTCTGCGAGTTTATTTTCTAAAAGGCTGCTGGCAGGTTGTCACAGAAAGGGAAGATTATGATTAACTGAAATGTCATCAGCCTGTTATTCTCCACAGAGGCGATATGAATGGGAATTAAGTAATGAACTTCTGCAAACGGATGATAGGAGAAATAACTGGCTGATTTCTCAGCTATTGCGGGGCTTTGAAGGAATGGAAACGGTGAGATTTTCCTTTTAACTCTTACACCTCATCAACTCCTATTACCAAAAAAAGACGAAACTCTCTCTTGTCAAAAAGAAATCTCCAGTATTATACAGAAAAGAAAGGGTGAATTCCTCTTTATTTAACCAAAAGTCTCGTATTTCTAAGCTTAGGGTTTTCTGTTAATATTGCTGTGGCATATATGCTGCTGATCCTTTTTCCAACGTTGCGTGATTAAATCTCTGCAATGGTAACTGATGCATTTCCCTTCACAGCACTAGCAGAATGCTGTTTAATTTTATCCCGTGGGAAGCTCATGCTTGATTCAGTCAGGCATTCTTTAACTTTCTTGTTGTTTTATCAAAGGAAAGACAGAGCAGTACACGTTAGTCTATTATGTTACACATTATAACTCGAGATGAGTTCAAGCCATAGAATCTGGATATGAATTTCAAATGCCTGATACAACGAGAAAGGCCGTTTTCATTATGCTGGTCTGGGTATATGGCTGGTGTTCGAAATGCTGAGGGGGTTTAGAGGTGAAGTCTCCAGAACTGTCTGCCCTTCTTTACTGGAGAAGATACCAAACTTTGCAGATTCTGTAACAGGGACGGTAATCCATCCATGTAACACACCATGGGGGAAAAAGTCTCGTCTCAAATGGCAATAAAATTGCCTTCTGGCCGCAGGCGAGCATGTCTTCGCAAGTCCTTGTTGAGGAGTTAGTTCTTCCGTATGCGAGGGAGCAAATTGCACTTCAGTACCCTTTGAAATCTCTGTCCTGTCGTGTGAGGGCCGAGGAGCCCTTTGGCTTGGGACAGCCTGGATGCCAACAGCCACCTCTGCCAGGCAGAGCAGCTTCACCGCGCGGACGGAGCGTTTACTCTGGCCATGCGTTAGGGGTGAAAACCACCTCGGTGTGGCAACAAAGCGCTGGGCTGATGAAAAGGCTGCAAGGTCAGTACTGTGGGTCAGATTCCTCCTCTTATTCCCGTCCTTTTAGGGGTGCTTGTTTGAATGCACAGGCAGGAGAAACCATCTGCAAGACCACTGGTAGCGTTCTCAGGGTACGGTGGAGAACTTGCACAGCTGATTGTTGTGACTGTCCCCATTTTCCCACCCCTCCCAGGCTGGTGGTGAAGAGGACCGGCTTGTGCATGCTGTGCTTATGATGGCATCCTTCCTGTGTTTTGCACCAGCCCCAGTTAGCGCACAGCCCTTTGGGAATCAGAGCGGATGAGTTCAGTGCAGATCAGCTGCACTGGGCCAGGTCTGCAGTGGGGAATGAGCTTCTCTTTGCCTTCCCTTGCTCCTTTTCTGGATGTTCTTTCCCTCGCTGCTGGCTGAACCAATTGGGTTTCCATGTTGCTTTTCTTCAGACCTCCTTGCGTTGTACCAGGGGCAACTATCACTGCCGTCTCCACTCCCCTGGAGCCACACAGAGCAGCCTGCGAGGACACGAGGAACCAGCTATAGCACTGAACAGGTACCCGTAGCATGCAGCACCGCTGGGTTACTCCCGAGCTGCTCTGGGTAAGCTGGGGGTGGTGGACCTTCATGAGGGGCTCCACGTCTTCAGCATCTTGATGAAGTGACAAGGCTGGTTAAATCATGCTTTTCAAAACCTTCAGCACAAAGTCCAAGGACATGTTGCGGTTTCATAATAAGAATGTAACATTTCTTCTCTCCAGTTGAAAGCACGCATTTTTCCAAGATCATAGGTGGCCCTTAGGTCAGAGGCAGTCCAGCGGTGACATCCGCTGACACAGTTAAGACAATTTTGTCCTAATTACTTAATATAAAATGCTACTAATATTATTTTATATAATAAACTCTTACAATAATGCTTTCAACCCTTACTGGATTTAAGTGCCAAGATTCCATAAAAGGTCACTCTTTCTGTTAGTTGCTTTCTTTTCTTCTAAGCGGTGGTAATTAGAATCTAAAGAAACTCTAAGCTGAATAGGGGAATTGAAATCGTACAATTTCTAACAATCGCATATGTTAGTGCTTTGAATAAGCCAAATCAATTTTTGTCAATGTTGTCTTTGTGATCTCTCCCAAACGCTTTCCCATCCTTCCCCCAACCCCAGTGTAACTCTCTTTAAATATTTTTTTTCTTTTTTTTTTTTCGGTCTGATAAGTAATTTTACATTCACTGGCATTTCTTGCTTGTAATCAGAGAGCCATTCCAGCAGCCAGCAGATGTTTAGAGCCAGCGTCTGCCGTTCTTATTTAAACTAGGGAGGGTTTGATCCCAGGAGATGTCCTAGCAAAATCAACGGGATTGTCTGCTGCAAAAGAAATTCTCAGTGGTAAGACAGGTAGAACTGAGCTGCAGAGGTTTCAAGGGAATTAAGCAGGTATGGGGAAAGAATTGGCACAAGCTGATCTCAGAAGAGTAATTCACTCAGTGGTATTGATGAGGGAGTGCATTTCAGATGTATCATGGAATAAACTGAGCTACTGGCAACATTCCTTCCTGCCGCCTTCCTGTATGCTGCAGTAAGAGAAAGGCTGTTTCTGGACAAAGAGCTCCAGTTTCCTATTTCTGTTGCAGTTCCTGTAACACGACAAAGGACAGTATACCGTCAAGTCATCCACAGCAAGACCAGGTGTGGACATTGCGGTAAACAGGGCTGCATCTTTGTAGAGGAATGAGGAGCTTAGACACTACTTTTATATCTTTACGAGGCGGTGGGTTCTGCAACGGGGCTCCCAGCTAGCTGACAGCCACGTCACTTCATACCTGTGGCTAAAGTTCATGATAAGCAGCGCGTTGCAAAGAGGTGCTTCTGTACTTTGGTTGTTGCTGAAACACATGATGCAGTGGAAGATTTTAAAGATGCCCCGCATAAACATCCAATGAGGGATTTTCACTCGCACTGGTTGTGAAGATTCAAACAGCAGAGGAAATGAAACGCTATCTCCTTTAGAGAATCTGCTGAGATATATTTAAAGCCTCCACTAATACATTGCACAGATGCCTGTTCCAACAGTTCATAACGATCCTCTGTGGCTGATAGCACTGCTCTTCAGGAATGCGATGCCCACAAGAGATTTTCTTCAAGATGAATGGGATTTCTATTAACCCAACTTGATATTACAGAGTATCTCATTTGCTGGTGGCATAGTACATGACAAATCTGCTAAATGAATAATCACTGGGTAAATTTTACTATCACCAGGTTGTAATACACAGTTTGAAAAGCCTGTTTATTCCGGTTTACTACTTTGATATCTTCTTGTTGACATCTTTTATTGTGATAACCGGCCACCTGCTAGTCTTGCTTCTCTTTACGAAGGTGTGTGGGGTTTTTGTGTTTTTTTTGTTTTGTTTTGTCCAATTAGGTCTCACAAAATTTTCAAATCCCACTGTTCCCTTTCCTACTTTCCCATATTGTTTTAAGCCGTGGCATGAGATGCACATGATAGACATGACTCCTGTAAACCATGAACTGCCCTTTTTACAGTGCTCTGGTAATGTCATTTATTCCCACTTTTCAGGCTGTCAGAGCCACAGAGGCATCTTTGTGCGAGTGGCAATCAGGCCCCGTAAATCCAAGCGTGAGATCCTCTTGGCTACGGCTGTGTTTTTCGGAGTTTGATAACAGAAATAACATCAAACAAAATGAGCAAATATTGGCTCATCTAGTGTCACATCAGCAGTGCTTTAGGTTGCCAGGCAGGAAAGCAGGATGTTGGGGAGACCGAGTTTCGGAGTGGTGGGAAGCCAGGCTCATCAGGGAAGACAAGTGATTTAACACGGCCCTTCATGGCAAGCGCCTGCAGCTAGCTGATTGCTAAAGCAGCATTTGAGAGGATCTGCAGAGGAGATTACACAATCAACCAGGCCAGCTAGCAAAAAGTCTGCTGTGATGGCAACAGTTGCAGCAGTTTCCATCGGAAAAGAGGCCGATTCCTGCTAGCAGCGCCCTTAGACCTCTAAAGATCACCTGGAGTATGTATTGTTTACCTTGTTTGTAAGCTCTTGGGGGTTGTTTTTTTGTCAGTCCAAAGAAAGAGGATTATATGAAGCGTTGCTCCTTCGTGCGCCTCTGTGGGCAAGCCTCAAGTCCAGCCCTCCCGTTTCAGCTTCACGCAGTGTGTTGAACCCTGAGCTCCTGAGCTGTAGGACGGATGTTAAGTTCTGTGGGGCTGCTCATGATTAAAGTTAAGCGTGCATCTGTTCTCCTGGGAAAGAGATGGGAGAGGACAACCTATCATGAGAACTGATATTTGATCAGCCAAGAGAGGTAGCTACACAGTGGCTGCTCTTCAGGTAGCAGTCTCAAAATCAAATAACCGAAAGTGAATTTTGCGGTAGCAGCACAGAATGCTATCTGCAGACCATGAGGCCAATCTATAAAAGCAGAGTTAATGACAATATTTGATTTTTTTTTTTTTTTTTTTTCAAATGTGATTTTTTTTCAAACCGCCAGCCATAAAAGATAATAATAGTTGCAAAAAAAATAGTGGATAGAGAGTGTCTAGTTCTTGCCCAGTCCTGGGCTCTGATGTTGGAGTGACTGGCAAGCGTTGCACGTAGTTTAAATGAAATACCCTGACAGAATCAAGATTGGTTTCTGGGTAGATTCAACAGCAAGGTTACTCGTGTCGTATAGCTTTACCATTTTACCTAGAAATCCTTCTACTGCCAGTAAGAAATTACTGTAAGAGGTAAAGGTGTGCCAAGAGCCACAAAGCACTGTACAAACCTGATCCCATTCCTGCCAGGGCTCAGATGAGCAGTGACTCGTGCTGAACTGAGCTGCCACGTGCATTAAGCTGTGACAGTATGTGCGCATTGACACAGAAAGGGCCTAGATCAATATAGCCACTTCCAAAATGAAGGGTATAGACTGATACGGAATTAATATTGTACAATGTAAGAGAGGAAATTTGAGCCAAAGACATCAGTGAATATACTGAAGAGAGTCAGAGGAGCTTTGGGAAGCTTAATATCCACACAGAACACAGCACTACAGCGCTAAAGGTCTCACCTGGAAGATAACGTCAGGAATACTTCACCATATGTGCTTGCATTAATTGCATGTTTACATTTTTAAAAGGGCAGCAGGGACCTATCTAAAAGCAGACAGAAAAGAATCCTCCACCAGCAACCATATCTTACTTCTAACCAAAGGCATTTGTCTGACGTTGGAGCAGGAATCTGATTTCTATTAAACCAGCGTAATTCTCCAAAACCCCTGTCAGTCAAATTTTATGTTGGTGATGAATTTCACTGAACCACTTTTTTCTTAGAAATAATAAAGACAGATGAAAAAAGAACGCCGGAGGATTTGCAGCAGGAAAAACCTGCAAAATTATTGCAGGTGCATTTTCAGTTACGATGATCGTGTACAATCATAAACTATCTGATCGCTTGCAAAAATATGTGCAGTATTATCTGTTCCTTGCATAATTGTTATATTTGTCTCATCAAGGCTTAAAATTATTAATATAAGCAAATGTTCAAGCAGCGACCCAGGAGAAAAATAATTATTTTTTATGCTATATGTCAATAAATTATAATGAAGAGGTCATAAAGACATGAAATAGAGAGGGGAAAGCAAATTAGAAAATAGGGCAAAAAGTATTTGCACATGAAACTCATTTCTTGTAATTTTGGAAGTCCAATCTCAGTAAAGGCCACTTAAGTACTTAGGCAAGAAATACAAGCTAGGAAAAATGCGCTGCTGCATTTACAACTATCGTCTTCTATTTGGAGGGCATTGCCAACAACACCACTTACAAGGAACTTTAATCTGCTTAAATAGAGATTGTTCTAATGACTACCCCAGGGCAACTGCCACAGAGAATGGCCACATATAGGATGTCTAGACAACTAACGCTTACCTCATTTTTACAATACGCTTACATTTCTATTGAGTCTAGAGATCACAGGAGGCCAGAACTTTAATGGATTAGTACCTTTTATGTTCCCCGTTTGTTTCGTGCAAGGGTTATGAATTGTTGCAGTGTTGAAATACAGTGACTTCAGGGGTTATCAACAGATGTCTCAGATTAATGAGTCATAGTTACTGTGATTCAACTAGGTTATGTTATTTTACAGAAGAGAAAATAACTCCACCACACAATGTCATAGAAGAGCAACCGCTGCAAATTTAGCTGAAATATCTCCCTAGCTGGGCAAGAGTGGAAGCTCTGTATGCATTCCGAGTACAGAAATGAACCATAAAAAAATTAAGATTGTGAAAGAAGAGGCAAAAATCATAAAATTTGTAAGGGAGACGTCAGGACAGGAAGTTCTGCAATCCATGTGCAGCATAGATCAGCAGACCCATCTGTGTCATTAGGTGACTTAAGGGACACAGCAACTGAAAGAACATATATTATTCTGCTAAATGGCATGTGAAATACTGAGGGGTTTTGGTTTATTTTTTTTTTAAACACAAAAGCTTGAAATTTGGAAAAGAATGATATTTTGTTGGACCTCAAAATACCGACAGAGCCAGTGCTGAAAGTATTAGGTGTTTCAGGCCATTCAAAGTGATGGGAAATGTAAAGGAAGTCTGGAGATGGGGGCTGCAATGATGTCACCAGGATGTCTCATTAAGACAGACACGCTTCGATTTTAATCCCAGGAGGGCTTTCGGAAAACTGAGAAACATAAGGATTTATTCAGCAGAAACTGGGACAGGGAATTCTACAGTTATGACAACAGCCTGAAGTACAAGTGTGGCAGCTGCTCTAGACCAGAACTGCTAAGAACATCATGAACTCTTCCTCCAAATTTTAATTGAGGGGAATATATGCATACTTGTAAAATAGCCCCATTGATTTCTGAATAGGTTCTGTATGGCATTTTGTAGGTCTTTTAACTTTTCTTGACTTAAAATTAAAGGTAATCTTTTATTCAGCTTAAAAAACTTTATGAGTCAAAAGTCCATTGTTTTCCAGTTTTGAAAATGGAAAAGATTGAAATACATTTATTCCCTGCTTTTACCGAAACGAAATGCACATTTTGGCAGCAGGGCTTTGGCTGGCATTCTGAGATATAGTTCATTAGTCCCTTGGCAATTGCAGAAGATTTTTTCTTAAAACAGGGTCTCCAGGCAATTTTTTTTTCTCAGTTCCCTCCTCCAGGTAATTGCCAGAGGCTCCATTTTACAAGCTCCTGTGTGTTTTTTTCCTGAGGTTCTAATACCATTAGGATTTGATAGTCTTAAAATGTTGTCAGTACCTCAGGCTCTCAGAGCTCAGTCTGGTATTCACGCTCAACAAGCTCTGTAGCCACATCCATCTAAGGTTTACGCAAATACACTTGGACTTCCTTCTGTAAACAATTTTTGTATGATCGTATAAGCGAATTTAAAAACCATTCAGCATTGAATGAACATTTGTATCAACAAACCAGATTTCTGTACTCTGAAACCACAATTTACAATAAAAAAAAATTATTTTATTGATTCCGGTTATGAAACTTCTGGCAAACTTGAACAAGAAAGGATAGGCAAGCGGCATGTTCAACCATGAGAAGAAAAGGTTTATTAAGTAGCAAGAAGATCCCCCCAGCGAATATTGTTTTCAGGCCACAGGATACTTTCAAAGCTTCCCTGATTCAGCAGACCTGGAGGAGCTCTGGGCTAGGCCAGACCCTTCGGTTTTCTTCCTTAGCAGCAAAAATAAATCTATATTGGTGCACTTGTATTACTGAAAAGTAATACATCGTACTTACATGATCATTGATCTACCTTAAGGAACTCCTTAGATTCTGCAATTATGCTGGCTATAGGTACAGGTTAATACAGGTGTTATTACAACAAACTAGTTAATAAAAAGCTTGCAACACATACTTGTAACCTTACGGCATGTTGAAGAGTCTTATGGTGAAGAAGTTCTATGGTACAAGACAAAACTGCAATTCTCCCTCTTTCATGTCTTTCATATGAAATATAAACTGGGGGGGGGGGGGGGGGGGAAGGAAAAAAGAACCGTGTATAAACCTGGCACTTTTCCATTACAGATCCCTACACTTGTCCTTTAAAGATTACTTCGGTTTCCCACTTGTTCTTAAGTTGAATTCCAATTTTGGTTGTAAGTTGAATTGCAATTGCAGTTTGAACGTGCTCAGTGGAGGCTTCTTTGGCAAAGTATCTGGAAGATAACTTCCAAGCAGCTGAATCCTGATGCATGTGAAGAGGAAAGTGGATACTGAGTTTTGGACTGCAAGGAGTGATCTTCAAAGATCTTAATTAATCGATCTCTTCCGGGTAATCTTCTAAATCTGCAATAAGATTTTCAGATCTTGTGGAGGCAGAAAGGCCAACCGGAACCTGAGGATGCAAGAGTGGATCAAAGTCACCCTGTTTATGGAAATCCTATGGACTGGATACCGGGGGGGGAAGAAATTCTGGTTTTTCCCCCCTGCCCATATCTTTGTGTTGACAGAGTGGACAGAAGAGCGGACAACAGAAAAGGTGGGATTCAAGCCCGAGGTCTACAGAAAAATCTGGTGACCCATGGTGATTCAGGATGAGCCATGCACAGCTGAATAACTGAAACAGCTATACCAAAATACAAGTATAGCTACTTAGCATAATTTGCTTCGTTGACCTAATGTACTCTGTGAGTATAAATAGACTTTTATAATATGCATATAACTGTAGGTGGCTTAACTCTTTCAAAAAAGTGTGGTAAATAATTTTGTGTTTTAGCCACCGTACAGAATCTTTTAATCAGTTTCTGGATTTCAAGAATCACAAAGTGGAGTGGTTTTCCCTCTTCCTCCTGCTATATGAAATCCTCAGACAAACAACAGAATGACTAACACCCTTCGCTATGGAAAGAATGAAACTGAGTATTCAGGGAGTTGCCAAATGCAGAATAAACAAACTGATATAACAATTTCCCCCTCTCTGTCTATTATGGTGATCTCAGTTTGAGTTTCAACATCAGTAGAGAAATCTTCAGCCAGAACAGATTTCCAAACAGATAACGTTTCTTTAAATGTCATATTAGAAGAAGCAACTTACTCTGCTGAAAAGTCGAAGCCACTGATACCACAACATTACCCTCTCTTAGAAACAGTACCATCTCCTTCTCTGCAAAGTAATTGTTTCTTCCATAACAATTTAAGCCACGGAAGCCCGCGACTGCAATTTGTGATTCTAAGAGAGTTCTCGGAATATATCCCAGAACTCCTGGTGATTGGCAGCTCTGTAAAAAGCGATAGCTAGCCCAACTATCCATCAAACAAATGAGCGGTAAGTCATTTGGAATATCTCCCAATGCTATTCAGTTTTCTGTAGAATTTAATTCTGTTGTGTGTAGGAGAGGTTTCCCAAAGGTTAATAACTGTGTCATTTTATATTTTGCTCAGAAAACTGAGAGCTAGAAAACCATATTTTAGGCTAATTGTGTATCAAATAGTTTAGAAAATAGTCACCTTGAATTATGGACATATGAAAATGAAAAGTATCTGAAGGCTTTTTATTTTATATTTTCTTCAGAATGAATCATTCAAGTTTGTTTAAGAATTCTGCTTAAACTTACTAGACATTGCTAAGGAGCAATTGTGGTTTTTTTCTCTCTTTTTATGTGTCTGCTATTAAAGTCCAAGAGATACGTCCATTCCTTAGTATTCAGAGCCTGAAATTCTTTGCTAAAGATAGATGCTTATTGCAAGTAGAAAGGAGAGGTCACTCTTTCATTTTGAGATGTTGCCAGCAGAAGGGGTACTGCTCTTTTCTTCCTGTATAAAACTTGCCCAGGATATGGGGCACTAGGGTTATATTTCTCTCTGGACCAGATGAATCTCTAGCTACATGTCCCACTTCCCAGGGACATGCCATAAACACGCTGTTCCCCGCTGCTCTTGGTGAGAATGTTCTGCATGACTTCTGCTGTAATTCCGCCATTTCCTAGAAAGGAAGACAGGATTTCTGCTACCAGAGAAAGAGCATAAAAGTCAGTCCTGAGACAGTGTCTTTGGATTATTTGTGAGTATTACCCAGAATGTGTTCTTCACAAAAGATGGAAACAACCCTTGGAACAAGAACCAACACTCATTTCCTCCCTCCAGCTGACTTGTCTTAAATAGGACACTCATTTGCAGAATAAAATGGACCTCTTTCTCTAGTGATAAGTTGCTCAGGAAAGCTATGAAGAGGAATGCCAATTTAGATATTACATTTGAACTCAATGTGTGAGTGCCATCAGTGAAGAACAGTCCAGAGAAGCACAAAGAAGCAAGACTTCAGGGAGATAGGTGGCTAAGAAAGAAAGGGTCAGGAAAAGTTCAGTAGTCTCAAGGCAAAAGGGCAGCCGAGCCGGAATTGTGACTGCTTCCACCCCTACCACACTCTGTTCCAGCTTCTGTGAGTTTTCCCTTCAAGTCTAGTCCTTGAACCAAACTTTTTAACTAACGTTTTTGTGCCCCTCATGCTAAAGTTCAACAAACACTTGTATCCAGAGTAAGCGGACGCTACCACTGAGCAAAGGAGTCCTGCCTACCTGCCCTCCTGCCTGGCTGTTTCTGTTCCCGTATCATGTCCTCTCTTGTACCAAGGCAAGCATTTACGAGGCCACACTGTAAAATGGATCAGGAAACTCATCTGGCTAAAAGCTAATGGTATTTTTCCTGCTGGGTTAGTTTCTAGCTGGATAAGTCCTGTGAGTCAGTTGGCCATCGAGTCACATGAACGTCTGTGCAGCACAAAGGTTGGGGCAGCTCAGGGGCAGGAACCGGCAGCCAGGAGGGAGACGGAGCAGGATGTGGAGTAGACAGATCTACTTCTTCCATTGGCAGTGCCTGTGTATGCTGTCCCGAAGTGTCACTTAAGCCACAGCCTTGCTCCAGGGCGCCTGGGGTTTGATTCGCAAAAGCATTCATAAGTAAAAGTGAACTCCCGGGGAGATGGGCTTCCTTGAAAAGGAGAGCTATCCCTTGCTAACCGTATTGGAAAACCAGGTGCTAGTTGTTTGATCTGTAAAATGTGGTTAATAATATCACCTTACAGGAAAGGGGTAAAAATGCTTTTGTTGCTGTTCGTGAAACATTCTCTTCTGTTGAACACTCTAGATCAACCTAGTTGGCAATGCATCCACCTGTCCAGAGCTACTGGACAACCGTGCGCAGAAGGGAAGGTGTGGAGCTGTGCTCCGATTCCCCAGGCTTCAGAGAAACTGTGAGAAAGTTGTATAATCATGTGATTGCAATTTACATTATAGACTGTGTCTGCCCAAGAAATCTGGTACAACAAAGGTATAAGCAGCTGGTATTTGACATTTGTTACTTTTGAGTGTTTGACTTTTCACCCCTAATCTTGGGGTGAAAGAAGGGAGTGGAGCTTTGTGTTAAATGCAGTCTACAAAAGCGCTTTGGAATTCTGCTTATGTTGTTTTTAGATACTTGAATTGTATGATTTCATGACTGCCATCACTTGAAAATTTGTAAAAGAACCCTCTTTCCACAAATGTCCCTTTTGCATTACCTTCTTCTGAGACAAGGAAAATTTCTAATTTCCCTTCTGTTTTCTTGCAATTTCTTCTAAGCCTTTAGTACTATGACCACTTGACACTTAATGCTGAATTAGTGGGGACTGATATAACCAGATATGTCCTTGTTCCAGATATTGAATTAAAAACAAAAGGTAACACCAAAATAACATTCTTAAGTATTCTGATGTGCATCCAAATAAAATGTGGGTTTTTTTTTACATTAGTCAAGGTTATTAACTGTGCTTTTACTATTGAAAAGCCTTCTTGATTCATAAAGTTAATGTCTGTGTGCATTAATGCCTCTATAAAGGCAGGTTTGAGACATGTTCTGAGTGCGTGTTTCGCGATTTCTTTTCTGAGGATTATGTAGTTGTCTGGGTACTAAGTTTCTGGGCCTCTCTTCTCTGTTCCAGTGGTTTGGCAGTCCACCGAAAGGCAAAAGAATAATGCAGATCCTTGCAAATTATGAGAGAGAGCCTACTGACTGCAGAGCAGGACAGACAGGCTTGGCAGGAGGAAACATCAATGTGGATGGGTGCCTCTGTGAGCCCATGTACAGCTGAGAGGTCACAATTTTGGCCTGTCAGGCTTGACACTGATCATTTCATTTTGTACTTCCTACCTGACAATCCCTTTGTACCAGCCTCCAGGCTCACCCACACAGTTTCTTCCATGCTGCTGCTTTGTTGCCAATGTCCCTGCATCCTTTCTTTCTTTTCAAATCCTTTTTGAGATAAATTCTTCAATATTTCTACTAAGTTAAATATACCAAAGTCAGAAACATTTCTTTGCATTTATTAAAAAATAGATTTTTCACACTTCTAACTCTAACTAATCATGAAATCATAGAATGTTTTGAGTTGGAAGCGACCTTAAAGATAGTCTAGTTCCAAAGCCCCTGCCATGGGCATGGGCACCTTCCACTAGACCAGGTTGCTCAAAGCCCCATCCTGGCCCAACCTGGCCTTGAACACCTCCAGGGATGTGGCCTCCACAGCTTCCCAGTGCCTCACCACCCTCATAGTGGACTTTTTTTTCCTAATATCTAATCTATATCTGCCCTTTTCCAGTTTGAAGCAATCACCCCTCATCGTATCACTACATGCCCTTGTAAAAAGTCCCTCTCCAGCCTTCTTGTAGGCCCCCTTCATATACTGGAGGCTGCTACAAGGTCTCCTCAGTCTTCTGTTCTCCAGGCGGAACAACCCTAACTCTCTCAGCCTGTCTTCGTAGGAGAGGTGCTCCAGCCCTCTGATCATCTTTGTGGCCCTCCTCTGGGCTCATTCCAATGGGTGCATGTTCTTCTTATGTTGGGGGCCCCAGAGCTGGACACAGTACTCTAGGTGGGGTCTCATGAGAGCAGAGCAGAGAGGGAGAATTGCCTCCCTTGACCTGCTGGCCACGCTTCTTTTGATGCAGCCCAGGATGCAGTTGGCTTTCTGGGCTGTGAGTGCACACTTCAGGCTCATGTTGAGCCGCTTCTCATAGCTTGCATGACTGGAATGCTGTCATGGATGGCTATGACGTACCTTTTAAATAAAAAAAAAAGGAAAATAAGAAGGGTTTCTTCAAGTACACCAGTAGCAAAAGGAAGACTAGGGAAAATGTGGGCCTGCTGCTGAACAAGGTGGGTACTTTGGTGATGGAGGATGCAGAGAACGCAGAGTTACTGAATGCCTTCTTTGCTATAGTTTTTACTGCTAAGGCGGCCCTCAGGAATCCCAGACCCTGGAGGTAAGAAAGAGTCTGGAGAAAGGAAGACTTTACTTTGGTTGAGGAGGATCAGGTTAGAGAACATTTAGGTAAACTAAACAGCCACAAATCCATGGGCCCTGATGGGCACCCATGAGTGCTGAGGGAGCTGGCAGATGTTATTGCAAAGCTGCTCTCCTTCACCTTTGAAAGGTCATGGAGAACAAGAGAGGTGCCTGAGGACTGGAGGAAAGCCAATGTCACACCAGTCTTCAAAAAGAGCAAGAAGGAGGACCTGGGAAACTATAGGCCAGTCAGCCTCACCTCCATCCCTGGAAAGGTGATGGAACAGCTCATTCTGGATGTCATCTCTAAGCATGTAGTGGAAGAGAAGGTTATCAGGAGTGGCCAACGTGGGTTCACCAAGGGGAAATCACGCTTGACCAATCTGATATCCTTCTATGATGGCACGACTGGCTGGGTAGATGAGGGGAGAGCAGTGGACCTTGTTTACCTTGACTAGAACAAGGCTTTTGACACTGTTTCCCATAACATCCTCATAGGTAAGCTTAGGAAGTGTGGGTTGGATGAGTGGACAGTGAGGTGAACTGAGAACTGGCTGAATGGCAGAGCTCAGAGGGTTGTGATCAGTGGTGCAGAGTCCAGTTGGAGGCCCATAACTGGTGGTGTTCCCCAGGGGTCAGTACTGAGCCCAGTCTTGTTCAACATATTCATCAGCGACCTGAACAAGGGACAGAGTGTACCCTCAGCAAGTTTACTGATGATACAAAACTGGGAGGAGTGGCTGACACACCAGAAGGCTGTGCCCCCATTCAGGGAGACTTGGGCAGGCTAGAGAGTTGGGCGGAGAGGAACCTAATGAAGTTCAACAAGGGCAAATGTAGGGTCCTGCACCTAGGGAGGAATAACCTCATGCACCAGTACAGGTTAGGGGTTGGTGTGCTGGAAAGCAGTTCTGCACAAAGAGACCTGGGAGTCTTGGTGGACAAGTTAACCATGAAGCAGCAATGTGCCTTTGTGGCCAAGACTGCCAATGGTATCCTGGGGTGCATCAAGAAAAGTGTGGCAAGCAGGTCGAGGGAGGTCATTCTCCCCCTCTACTCTGCCCTGGTGAGGCCACATCTGGAGTACTGTGTCCAGTTCTGGGCTCCGCAGTTCAAGAAAGACAGGGAACTACTGGAGAGAGTCCAGCAGAGGGCTACAAAGATGGTCAAGGGACTGGAGCATCTCTCTTATGAGTAAAGGCTGCTAACCTGGGTCTGTTTAGCCTGGAGAAGACTGAGAGGGGATCTCATCAATGCTTCTAAATTTCTAAAAAGCGGGTGTCAAGAGGACAGGGGCCAGACTCTTTTCAGTGGTGCCCAGCAACAGGACAAGGGGCAACAGGCACAAACTGGAACACAGGAAATTCCATCTCAACATGAGGAAAAGCTTCTTTACTTTGAAGGTTGCAGAGCACTGGAACAGGCTGCCCAGAGAGGCTGTGGAGTCTCCTTCTCTGGAGATATTCAAAGCCCACCTGGATGCATTCCTGTGCAACCTGCGGTACGTGAACCTGTTTTGGCACAGGGGTTGGACTAGATGACCTCCGAAGGTCCCTTCCAACCCATACCATTATGTGATTCTGTGATTCTTATCAACCAACACCCTCGAGTCCTTCTCCTCAGGGCTTCTCTCAATCCGTTCTCTGTCCAGCCTGTATTTGTGCTTGGGATTGCCCAGACCCACGTGCAGGACCTTGCACTTGGCCTTGTTAATTTAATGAGGTTTGCACAGGCCCACCTCTCAAGCCTGTCAAGGTCCCTCTGGATGGCATCCCCTCTCTTCAGCATGTCGACCGCACCACTCACCTTGGCAAACTTGCTGAGTGTGCACTCAATCCCACTGTCCATGTCGCCAAGATGTTAAACAGCACTAGTCCCAGTACCAACCCCTGAGGACCACCATTCATCACTGGTCGCCACTTAGACATTGTGTGTATAGTGTATTTCTCATCTTGAGTTTTAATGACTTTAAATACTTTATGCCCAATTTGTAATTATCCATACCAATTAAATGAAACAGATTTACTTCAGGGTGAATTCTTGTAAGCTGAAGAGCAGGTTGCTTTAAAATGCCTGTGAAGTCCCTTAGAGAGTTCAAAGTTGACTGTATGAGTTGCACAGAGTTATAACTGATGAAGTCAGAGAGCGTTTATATCTACTTCATGTCAGAAAAGGCCTGTTAGTGAGGGAAAAAAGAACACAGAATTTATAGTTCACAAAACATTGCTTTTCCTGCCAAAGCTGGCTAAAGAAGTCGCCTCTTATTCCTGCCCCCAGTGCCCCAAAGCAAAACTGGCCTTTTCTTATGGCAGTATAACTGTTTATGTGCTATAAACTGGATCACTGAAATGATCCACATTAAAGACAATCCCCTAAAACACCCAAGCCAATAATGCTAGAAAAACACTCTTAAGATCCTAAAACCTTCCCCCCACATACTGACTTCCTGGGACCATGAATGAGAATATGGACCGTTTCCATATCGTGCAACTTGTTGATCTTGGGCTCTGGCAAAGCATCTCTACATGAACTACCTCATCTATTTTTCTGGTGGGTTGTGTATCCAAATTTTAATGCTTCTTGGAAGGGTGCGCTGTGTACAAACTTTCACATGTTCATTGTTCACCAATGAATAAATCAAGCACTCTGCTTCAGGGTGGTTCAGATTCTTAGTCAAATTTTCCCTGTGCTTCCAGAAGCTCCAGCCAGCCCTAATCAGAAACAGTCCTACTACTTACCCTTTCATAACGCCAAACCTTCTGAGAGCAACATAAATGTTAATTAATTTACACTCACCTTGCTCCTCTGAGGTAAATAACTGTATCATTTTCCCTTTCTGTTTAAAGGAGAATATTAAAACAGAAATGAAGTGAGTTGCCTATGGTAACACAGCAAATTAGTGGCAGAAGAAGGGTTGGCATTCAGAAATTCTTGAGGTTCTTGGGGCTTGTCTACACAGGGAAATTGACTGGAATGCCGACTGTGCATCCTTCATTCTGGAACAGCTAATCAAGCCGAGGTCAATGTGTGAGCGCTCTGTCAAAGGGAAGGGAGTCCTTTTGTAGTTTTGGAATTAATTGTGCATTATTGAGGCAAGGTAATTCTTTTGGAATAAACCCCCTCTATCCCTCTTATTCTAGATCAGCCATTCTGATCGCCTCCTTATATAGGCAGGAGGTAAACTCTAAATTCTCCTCCTCTCCCCCCCACTCCCCTCAAACCTAGTTAATTATTGCTTAATTATAAAGGCACAAAAATGTTTATACTTCCACATAGAGAAAATAACTGAGTTCTGGATATCCTGAGACCTGTGAGAACAGGCATCGTTCCTGATCGCTGCTGCCCCTCCTAAACCACAGCTCCAGGCACCACGCACAGGGAGAAGGCGGCGAGGACAGCGTCTCGGCCGTTCCTTACGCCGGCAGCCCCCATGCCAGGACCCGTGCACTACCAGATGTTGACCTCTTAGACCCGGGACTGGGAGGGACCGCAGGCAGGGGCCCGGGGGCAGGAGCTAGCTCCAGCGCTGGTGTGCAACCAAGGGTGTGGGCCTCCACCGCAGCCTCATCTCAGATAGCACATAGGCTGGGCTGGTGCTCTGTCTCAGAGCCTGTCCCTCCCTGTGTGACCCTTCTGAACATCTCCCTCATCTTATGATCTGACACATCAGCAGTGTGTGAGGGAAGATCACAGAAAGGGTTTGGGAATGTGCTAGCCTCGTTAACCTCATTAAAGGGCTTGCAAGCCACGGCTTTGCTATCTGAACTCTTCTGATGAAGACAAATCCAGTAATCGCACACCACAGTTCCTGATGCTGCAGTCATGTCCAGCACTGTGGTGCGTATATGCCTGGGGACTGTAAGCCTCTCTGGACTTCCCTTTGTAAGACTGGGGCTAGAGCTGCCAATAAAAAACTTTTCAATTACATAAAATACACAGAGCTTTTCAGATGGGTGATAAATGTGTTTAAATACCTAAAACATTCCTATTTGTTTTTCTAGATTGCAAATTCTCTTTTTTTTTTTTTTTTCATACCAGAGCAGCATCAGGATTGGTTCTTCATCCATCTAGAACGGTCCTCTACTTAGCAAGATGAGACAGGGAGGGTTTTTGTGACCCCGTAATACATGCTGGAGTCATGACCTCAAGCTGGGGAACCCGTTAGGGGAGTGATTGCTCTCTGGAAATCCACCCAAGTGTTTTTAGAGTACCAAACACTGTGGTATTTAAACATCAGCACTGAAGATCCATTAGGAACATCTTCAGAAAGTGGTGAGCCATTTGGATCCATGTGTAAGTCTTGCCGGTCTTTGCTGTCCAGACGTTCCTGGAAAGTGGCTGGAGGTGAAGCTAACATCTCGCCAGCAGAGCAGCTGCTCCCCACGGCTCGGTTGCTCTAGCTATCACCATGCTGCACGCTGCTGGAATGTCGCCAGCCCAAATCTGAGATGTTTTCTGGAGTGTCCTAATTTCGGAGACAGCTCAGGGAAAGCTTCAGTTACATTGGTTTAAGTGAGATTGTTAATCTTCCGTCAAGCCAAGGACTGTAATGACAACCAGCAGAGCATTCAGAAGGGGCTGCCCACAGCTGATTTGGTTCAAAATTTTGGCTGTATGGAAACGGAGCAGTGCTCCTGCAGAACAAGGGGCGATGTTGATGTATGCTCGTTATTTTTCATGTGCCTGCCCGTGTCATTAATTTGTTATCTGTGGGGGATATCTAGAGAGAGAATTCAGGTTAGGTCAACTGGCAGTAAAAGAGCTCAATATATATACTGTTTGTACAGTACCAGAAGGTTTTGCCTGTGTGTCAGCAACTGCAGCGACTGTCTCCCTCCAGGTCTCCAGGAGGCTGGAATGGGATGCAATGATTAAAATGAGAAAAAAAAAAACAAAACCAAAAACAAACCAACTCAGAAAGATAAAAGACCATTTTAATGCAAAAAAGCTCTGAGAGGTGCAACACTAAGGTGTACTGGGCATGCCCAGTTACGAACTAGAGCCCAGTTACGAACCCTACACGTACCGGTCGCTGTTATGAGTGACCTTGGCCCCATACCCTGCTGCCGACCCCGGGCCGCGAGGCGGGCGGCCCCGGCTCGCAGCTTCGCTGCCCCCTCGGGGCAGACGCGCACCACAGCGCAGCTTCCCGCCCCGCTCAACGCCCCCCAGGCTCTCCCGCCCCGCGGGTGAAGGCCGGTGAGGGGAGGGCCGCGCCGGCCGACCGGGAGGGTGGGGGGCGGCTGGTGGGGAATCGAACCGGGCGCAGGCCGCGACCGCCCGCTAGGCCGGGCGCTTGGCCGTTGCTATAGCAACGCGCGCCGGGCCGCTCGCCCCCGCCCCTCGCCGCCGGAGCGCGGGCGGGCGGTGGGGCAGCCCCTCTCGCGAGAGCTGCGGCGGCGGCGGCGGCAGGCGGAGCGGAGGGGAGCGGAGTGGAGCGGGCGGCCGGGGGTGAGCTCATCCCGGGCGCGGGCGGGGAGCGCCGCGCACAGCCCAGCCCAGCCGAGTGGAGTCGAGCCGAGCCGAGCCGAGCCGAGCTGAGCCGCCGCGGCAACTTTGTTGGGTGAGTTGCGAGCGGGAGCGCCGCAGCCGAGCCGGGGCGGGAGGCGGGCTGCGCTCCGTCCACCTCCTTCCTGCCGCCGTGCCGCTGACTCGAGGGGGTGGGTGTGTGGGTGGGTGTGAGCGGTGGAGGGGGGGAGCGGGCCCCCTTGCCCGGCAGCCGGGGCCGCCGCCCCGGAGTTGGCGGGGGCGAAGGGGAGGGCTGGGGGCCCAGGTGAAAGTGGCCCGGGGCGGCGGGAACCCGCCGAGCCGCTGCCCGGGGCCGCCCCCCGCCTTTGCCGGTAAGCCCCGCTTGAGACGCGGGTCTCGCCGCCCCCTCACCCCCGGAGCGAGCCGTACCGGCTGCTATTTTCCCGATTTGTGTCTTTTTTTTTTTTTTTTTTTTTTTTTCTGTCTCCTCAGGAGAGGCAGCCCCGAGCGGGAGGGCGGGCGGACGGACGGAGGCGGCGGCCCGCACCGCACCGCACCGCTCCGCGCAGTGCCACTCGGCGGCGGCGGCGGCGGCTCCCCGCGCTGCCCGTTCCCGGCGGAGGCGGCCGCCGCCGAGGGCGGCCCTGGGGGCGCGCACCCCCCTGCGGGCCCGGGAGCGGCAGAGGCTGCTCGCCTTCACGGCTCGGTAAATAACTTGTTCTGGGTAAGTTGTACTTTAATTTTTTTTTCTTTTTTTACTTTTTATAGCCAGCGAGGGTGTGTAGTTGTGCTGTTTTTATTTTTTGGGTTTTTTTTTTTGTTGTTGTTTGTTTTTTTTTGTTCCGAGCCGGTGGTGAGAACCACAGTAATGATAACAATTAGGTAATTTGGAGGCAGTGCCGGTGGGGATGTTGCGAACGCTCAGCTCATGAGAGAATGGGGGGGGGGGGCGTGGAGGAGCAAAATATTTGCGGATGGTTGATTTCTTCACTGGGAGCCTGGAAAAGTGGAAGAAACAGGGAATGCTTTAAACTGCATCTTAGAGGGAGGGAGGAGGAGGTGATGTTGGTGGAAAGGGTGGAGGAGAAGGGGATAACCTTCCTCAGCTGAGTTAGTTTACTCTTCCCCCATTTTATGTTGCATGAAGTCTTGATATTTGTGTTCTCATGCTATATTTAAAAATAACTGTATTATTTGCACTGGGTAGCTCTGATGCAGCTGCAGTTCGTTTAATGAGGAATTCACCCATTCGTGTCTGGTAAAGCAGTGATACAAAATGGGAATTGCTCAACTTAATGAAGATCTCCTTGTGTAACCTTGGCCACAACATCTGTATGTTTTAGATGGAGGCGGCGTGTTTGTTACCCAAAGAAGAATACAGAGGCGTTTTTTGGATAGTATTGCTTACGAAATTGCTTTTAAAAAAATTTGCCTGCAAAATCGCTGTCTAAAATTTTAGTGATGCTGCTTTAATGAACCCGTTACTGCATGCTGAATGAAGTGCATCTGTGAGCGCAGAGCCTTAGTTGATAATAGAATGCAAATTTGTTTTCAGAGTAAAGGTGTCAGATTTCATTAGGTTCCAGATCTGTATGGATGAACCAAGACTGGTGTTTTCTTTAGAAAGCAGTCCTTTCATGGTGGAATTTTGATTGAGGGTTGCTTTTTTTTTTTTTTTTTTTTGCTTGTTAACTATGGGAATCAAGCATTAGTTTGCTTCGATTTAAGGCATAAACCAGTTTTGTAAAAGGGGAAGCGGTCTTTTTCCCCCAGTTTTTGCTTGTTGTCACTGTAAGTACTAACTGGAGAATAAGCTTCTGTGTTTTCTCTGGTGGAGAATTTGGTTGTTATTTATTTGGAAGGTATTGCTGGGCTAGTCTCTGTTCCCCTTCAGCTGGAGTGGTGGGAGAGGGACAGGTGAAAGTACTAAGGTAGAAGTTTGTGGCAGTTGTAATCCCAGAGAGAGATGTGTAAGTTGTGTTTCACTGTCAAGGTTTTTATGCCTCAGGCCGTCAGATACCATATGAGTTACTAATCTAGAAACAGTGTGGGAAATTAGATTTATCTTTTCCTTAGGTATAAAAACACATGGTCTATTTAGGTAAAGCTAAAAAGAAAAGTTTCACAACTGAATGTTTTATGTAAATACTATGTTGACTCTTTATTGATAGGTAACTAGGGACAGAAGATTCCCCCCCACCATTGTAACAGGGTTTATTTATGTTGATTAAAGGATGTGCTCTTAGTTGCTCAACAGTGTATTAAGAAAGTATTACTGATGCTAATAAATTGCTTAGTTCTAATATTGCTGCTTGGGATAGGCATACTTAACTTTCAGTTGTGGTTCGTAGAACCTCTTAGATCATGAAGTCAGAAGCAAAATGGGATGTCAATTCAGACTATTGTGGCTGCAAAAAGTTGCTTGTATAAAAATGCTAGCGGGTATAGAGGTAAGCCCTGACACAGAACTGTGAAAGGGTGGAGCTGCAATAAGGAATAAAAACTTAATATAGGGACAAGTCATTAATAATCTTTTTTTTTCTATAATAAAGTGTATGATTGTCATTTCACTCATGCATAACTGGTTCTAGGTTTGAAGAGTTTCTTCCCTCTTGTGTTTATCCAAAATGTTATTTTAAGGTTAGGGATTAACTTTTGGATAGCTGTTGTTTTAAAAACCATATCTGAATGTGGTGTCTCACCCCCCCGCCACCTTGATTTTCAAGGAGGTTTTTTATCATGCTTATAAGCATTCTGCTGCTGCCTCGAGAGCGTTTTGTTCTTATGTAGCTCTTCTTGTCCTCTCAGTTTTGTAAATGTGTCTCAGATATCCTTTAAAATGTCTATTTCAAAATTATTAATTCTTCTATAAAGACACTTTTTAGTTCTAAGATAGGAAAACAAAACTTAATTTTAAGAACATAAAATATTCCTACTAGTTATTTTGAATTTTAGTAAGGTCATGTCTGTCCAGTTAAGGAGGATAATTTCAGAAATACACTGGGGAAGTGAGACGTAGGCTAGTAAGAGAAAGGGTTGAGGCCCAATTGAATTTCTTTGCTGTTCCTCTATCTGTTTTGTCCTATAGCATGTCTATTGTGGAGAAGAAAAAGGAACAGTTTTCTCCATATCAGTAGTTTAATCC
Source organism: Vanellus vanellus (assembly GCF_965231255.1). Taxonomy (NCBI): domain Eukaryota; kingdom Metazoa; phylum Chordata; class Aves; order Charadriiformes; family Charadriidae; genus Vanellus; species Vanellus vanellus. The sequence continues at coordinate 32,461,308 of NC_138911.1, read as the reverse complement.
CTTCAGCAAGGGGGTTGCTGCAAGCTGTTGAGTTCTTACTGATACTGGTTAGAAATCCTGGATACCCTACAGGGGTAAAGAAGCAGAGCTTCTGCCTTCATCAAAATTTCAGTCACATAAGTTGGTTTCCCTAATGCTGACATTTTGAGGTTTAAATTTATTCTCATTGACCCTAGGTGTTGGCTAGTTGGCAGTTAGTTTTGATCTCGTTTCCTTGGCTTCCTTAGCTTCAGGCAGATTCCTTTTATTCCTCATCAGCTCCTTAATTTAAACATTTAAAAAGTCAATAAGGCATGATTTAATTATCTGTTAATATCTTTTTATAACTTTGCTTTGTTTACTTCATTATTGATCTTCTAGATTTTTATTTTATTCATTTATTCTGAAACCCATTCGTTTAACTTAGGAAGATATGACAGAAATATAGTAAGTGCAGTTACTTATTTCTGTTATCACTGTAAATACATATATTTTAAAATCTGCTAGGTGAGGTTTTCATTGATTTGGCCTGTAAAATTAATCATATGATAAGTATCTTTCTGTGAGCAAGGGAAAAAATGTTATATTGTTCTGTGTTTTATGTTTCCAGGGAGATACAACTTCAGTGACTTCATTTCAAGTATATCCCTCTAAATAGCAACTTTAAAATAGTCTAAGCTTTATATTTCACTGAGTTCAGTTTAATGTTGGAATGAGCATTCTCAAGCTGGAGAGTCCTGGAGCTGTGATTTTTTCTAGTTTTAACAGTGGGATTTTTATGGGTCTGTGAGAGTTGAGATAGTCTCTATTTAGTGAAAGACAGTGTTTTCTGGGAGTGGAATCTTACCAGCAATAGTTAACTGAAGGCACAGTTGTAAACCTACAGAGTATGGCCATTGGTGAGACTGAGTGATGATAATTTTGTGGTTTTGACTAATTGTGATTTTTAATCCTTATGCAGCTGGCAGTGCAAGACTAACACAGTCTGTAGCAGTTTCAGTGTTAGCTTTGATAGTGGTTTTGCACCCTGAACTTTGAGAAACCCTTTAGGAGTTGCAGAGACACTAGAATTCCTTGGTTATTTAACTGTGTTTTTGAATGTGAACCAGCAGATAAAATTGTTTTAGATGTCTGTTTTTGCATACATAAAGCTAAATTATGTCATTGTCTCAGTCTCTTTAATTTTGAATTCTGTAGCACTTGTTTGCTGGGTGGGTTGTTTGATTTAGATTCTGCCACATGTCTTTCATGTTAAGTGAGACTAAGCATTTACAAGTCTTTGTTTTCTTTATGGAAGCATGTTTTAAAGAGCACTTCATTTGAATGTGGTGACATAACACTTTTCATAATCTTGATAGCTGGTGAATTCCACAATTGCTAACCGAGTATTTGTCAGTGTTGTTTCAAAGTAAGTGGATCCTCTCTTGCAAACCCATGTTTACTAGGATCAAAATCAGTCATGGCTTCATCTCTTCGTGCTACTTTATCCTGTGTTGGATGCTGCAGTACAATAGTAGTAGCTCTTGTTCCCTTCACAGTGGATGGATTTCTGTTTTGAAGAGAGAGATCAAGTTCCTGACAGATTCACGACTGAACAGAACAACTTTTCTGAATGTTTTTTTTTTTTTTTTTTTTTTTTTTTTTTTAAAGATAGTACAGAAGGAAGAGTTGTCACTGGGAATAGTGGTTCATGCTTAGGCCTGAGAGGCACTTTGAATTTTTTGTTGATGTTTTAATACCCTTTTGCCTTTGGTCTTGGGCTCTGTGGAATGGGAAGAATGCTTTTTTCAGGTGGATGTTAATGAAATGTGTTTTGAAGACCAAGTTTTATTTCATAAGTTGTCAAAATTTAAATAAACTAGTATCATATAGCATATAGTTGTTTTAAAGTTGGATTGGTCTTCATGATTCCTTAGAGCTCGAAAACCTTTTGGTGGTATTTATTTCAATCTTTGTGTTTGTTTACCTTTTGAGGTAACAATTCTTTTACCTCAAAATACTTATTTAGACCTTGGAGAGGCTGTTTTTTACTGCAGCTGTGAGAGAAACATGCTGAAGTTGAACTTGTGCATTAACATGGACTTTTATCTTAGTGAAAGCATTTCAAGTTAACCCTGTAATACATCTTATTTTTTCTAATTGATGATGTTGTAGTGGATTAAAAGCCTCAACTAGCCAAAATCAGCAGCAAACAAGCTCTTATTGCAGGCAGTTAGAAAGCACGGGACAGACGTTGAGCATAACTTAGAGAAAAGTTTCGTGTTGGGTCTGCTTGGGAGACTTAGGAACATTTAGTATACTTGAATGGTATTTTGTGAATTTTAATGCTTACTTTTCTGGGTGGGGGAAATTGCCAAGCCCCTTCCTTTGCTCTGTAGTCTGCTTTGTTGCCTGTCTCTGCGCAGCGGATGGTGGGGTTCCAGGAGGTGCCAAGGGCTGCTTTTGTAGCACAGCTCTGCTCTCTGAATTTCTCGAGTCGTGATGCATTTTACAGCACCATCAGCTAAATCAATTGTCTTTTGACCTTTGAATGCAAATGACGGGCTTATTGTATGCTGATGTGATGTGAAATAGGATTAATACAGAACGTCTTTTTAATAGTGGCAGATAATATCTGTAAAACAACTGCTGTGGTAGCAGAACTTTTTGTATGCCAGTTGTTCACATCAGCAGCTCTGATAGCTATCTTGGGTTTTCTTGGTGGTGGTAATACAGACTCTCTCAAGAGTTAATGTTTTTAAACACCTACACTTGTTGATTTGATCAAAAGTTACATAGCTAGCCCCAAGAACATTTTAACATGTTGTTGGGACTTTTTGAAATGACTGAAATTGTATTTTTCTATTGCCTGTTTTTTTTTTTTTTTTTTGGTCTTATAGTAAGCTACGTATCTTCATGCTCACTCAAAATCATAATGGTAGTTCACACTGTCACAGAAGTAATCAGTGCAGATCCACAAGGATTGGTGTTTTACAAGATAGATTATAAATTTCTGGTTTAAAACTTTTTTTTTTTCCTCCTTTCTTTCTGGTTCAAAGAGTGCTTCTTTCCTTCATTTAATTTCAATATTGCTGTCTGTATGTTTGCAGAGTCGAAGTGGATCTCTGGCTGAAGGTGGGGGTGGCAAGCCTCCCAAATCTACACTGTTAGTATTTCAGTAATTTTACTTCAGGCAGAATGTAGTCTGGTCTCCTAAACTTGATGTCCCCCACACAGATGTGGTTTGTCGGTTTGGACCGTTATGGCCATTAAGGGTTGGGCCACATTTGGTGAACTTCTGGGGAGGGATTTCTAGCTCAGTTTCCTTGAGGAGAAATCCAGTTTATGCACACCAAAGCGACTATAAAAATTAAAATAAATCATTATGAGAGCTGTTAAGCCTTGAACAGACCACCCTAGAGTGACTGGTGAATTTCCATCCTTGGAGACATCTGAAGCTTCCCAGGACAGAGACATGAGCAACTTGATGCAAGGTGGAAGTCAGCCCTGCTGGGAGCAGGAGGTTGGGCTCCTGGGTTAAACCACTCTGCAGACAGCTGGAGGGCCTTCTCAAAGGCTACTGCTGCTCAAAATGCTGATGTAAATGCAGTTTAAACAACTTTTAAAAATCAGGACCATCCTTGTAGCTTTTTTTTTTTTTTTTCCCAATGCTAATATGAAACAGTTTTACTTTGGTGTCCAGCCCGTTGCATGTCTTTTGCTTGGGTAGCAACAGTACGCTGGTGTCAGTTTATCACAGCTTCCTCCTGCTGTCTCTCAGGTTGCAAACCTGCAACAGGAAACCTGATTTCCTTTATCTATTGGCACGCCAGAAAGGGGAGGTAGTTATTTATTTATTTTCTTGCAAGAGGCCAATGTAAGAGGAAACATACACCATGTTTGTACTTTGGCGGGGCCAGAGCACAAATTTGCTCTTGCTGAAGAAACTGAAGCAAAAATCAGACTTTATTTTTATTTTTTTCAGATGCCTGAAGTGTAACATGACTTTGTCTACATGTTTTAAAAGAAAAAAAGAAAGGGACAATGGTGATGAAACTCAAACTGCAGGCTTAAATGTGTTACTGTTACACAAAAAGAATTATGGTTTTTATCTCTGAACTATTTAAAGATCTCTTCTTTTTGTTTTTGTGGACAGGCCTTTCCTCTTCACTTACTGAATTACCCATCTGATTTAATTTTTTTAGTGTTCTAAAAACTAAAATGTTTGATACTCCTTTGAGAATATCGTTGCATGTGTCAAACGAAAGACAATACTAGACCCCACCAAATAAATCTTAGAGGGCCTTCCCTGCTTCTGCTGGATGCAGTTGAGATGTCTACCAGTATTTTTTTCAAATTGGAAGGGCTGAAACCGGATTTTGTGCTTTCAGGCCATGCAGAAGGGCTGCATAATTGTCCAGAAGAAAGTTATGGTTTAACATTCTCATGCCTTGAAAATAAACATATCTTTATGAATGACATGATACTGGCACTGATCTACTTTGCAAATGTATTTAACAGCTTGTTGCATGAATCGTAATAAAATAGTTCAATAGACTGCACTGTATTGATTATACAGCAGCTGGAATAAAGAGTGAAACCTGATGCTTTCCCTCAGCTTTTCCTAATGCAAACATTTAGAAGTGAGAAAAGAAGGGAGAAACTTATATAAAAGCTATGTACATAGTTTGTCTTCTCCCTGGATGCTTTTTTCTTCACTCTTTCCCTTCTTTTGCAGTCTTTGAAGAAGGCAGTGTTGACAGAAAGTCCGTTTGTTTTAACCTTCCCCCCATTGACTTCTGCAGCATCTTGCAGGGCAGTCATTGACTCGTTCTTGACATAATTCTGGAAATTCCCATGCATCCCAAATCTAGTATTGTTTATTGCATTGCTATACAGAGAGACTGTAGGAGAATCTTTGGTAAGACACCTTTGTTAATATAATCAAAAAGAAAATGCTAATATAATCTTAAAACATGCCATTCATTTGAAATTGATAAGGCCTTTTTGGGATTTTGAATTCTGTGGGTTTTTAGCACTTGTCTGTGCAATGAAACGAATGTCCATTAGTAGTCTGGAGTACTGCCTGCCACTGAAACTTCCACTTTGCAATTTGAACTGGGAGAAGCTCTGTGGAACAATTTGAGAGCCAGAAGTTAATTCTTGCCTTATTATGCAACTGCCTCCCTATCTAGGCAAAGCCAGATGATCTGCAGAGCTACATAGTTGGTTTTTTTTTTTTTTTATCATGTATTAAAATTGTCAGGATTTCTTTTATTTTAATCCTGTACTGTTGTAGTTTTATTTTCAGCCAGAAAATTTTTAACGTTAATTAATATGCTAGATAACATTTGAGAACAGAAAATATTATTCTATCTCCAAACAGCAGCATTAGAATTGGGTGTGAACATGCAACAGTATGTTTCAGATTTAATCACTTGTATATGTAGTGTTGATGCAGTAAAGACTTTCAAATTTGTCGGTAATTTAAAGCACATCTTCAGTAAAACAAAGGTATGATAATAAGTAGTAATTAAATCTTGCGAAGGGTGCTCATCACTGTTATTTTAACAGAAGTTAGTCATTATCTGCTGATTGCTGGCATCATTAAATCTCAGGTTTTTAGTATGTAAGTCAGTGCTTATATACCTGAGCAGCTGAACTGAGGTTTCCCATTCTTGCATTGTTGAAGTATCTTTTTGTTCTTGTATCTTAAGTGTAATGAGTTACCTCAAACTGCCAACAGCTTTATGCCTGCCAAGGGCAAGAGTGCAAATGTTGTAAATGTGCTCTTTAATGAAGAGATATAATGCATCTCTTCTGAAAAATTGGGGCAGGAGGAACAGTCAGTTTAATTCAGAACAACTTAGCAGTTGTGCAGAGCTGGCCACATGAAAAATAATCATGTGCAAGGTAAAGGTCACCTCTTGTAAAAGCACAAAATGCCCAGAGATAGAAAATGTCTGAAGTTCTGGGGGAGGGGGGAGACTTTTGTTGTTCCTTATTTTTTGTAAACCTTCACTTTGCTTAAAAACAAAAAGCCCAAAGCGATTTATAGTAGTTGCCATATATTCCCAAGTATGATGCAGTCTAACTTCAAGTGTCAGGTTTCTTCAGGTTCTTGGGGCAGGGGATTAAGTGACTTGGGGATAAATAAGACAGGCCTCTCAAACTGATGTAAGGAGAGAAATTAAGGGGCAGTTGAAGGAATTTGTAGATAAAATCCTCATTTCATCTTTCAGATACGTGTAATAGGAAGAGGTAATTAGAATTAACAAGGGTCAAACTTGAAGCTATAATTGATGAAATGGAGAGCTAGTGGACAGATTTAAAATGAAGCAGCACTTTGATCACTTATTTGTTTGGAGCAGATTGGAAGGTAGTGTTGTGAACATTAGGGAAGCCAGAGAGGGTAGTAAGAATAAGAATTGTTAGATCATTGACTAGACAGAAAAAGTTGGGTTCAGATGAGGAGGAACTGTAAATTATTGTAGTGGTGTTTGCTTTACAGTTGTCAGTTTTGCTAACATGGAGGACTAAACGATTTTTGACAGAACAGTGAGCTTTCATTTGACATGGCATTAAACCATCCAGAATATGACTGATACTTTCTGGTAGATAACAGTACTGAAAAAACAATTTTTTGAATACTGTGTTTAAATATTGTAGCTGAAACTGTATGAACAAGTGAATCATCTTCTGTTTATCCTCCTCCCTCTCTCCCTCCCTCCCTCTTTTTCTTGAGTGTTACAATTTAGAAAAGAAAGGTCCAAAGATGTCTGTGATTTTCTGGCTTTAAAAGTGAGAGAAGAATTGAAGATCTGTTTGAAGGGAGGTCGGAGAAGAATCAGTACAACTATAAAGATGAAGCTAAATGCTTAAAATTGTGACTAATTTCTTAAATTTGAATCCTGCTTTCCTCCAGAATGACTAGCTTTTTCCAGCTGTTGACAGAAAACATGGCTAGAATTAATTCTTACTTGAAACTTAGCTACAAATTATAACTTTATTGCTTGTAACGGATAAATTACATGAGGAATAGCATAGACGGAGTACCTGATTGTGTGGTCTTCCATATTCACTTTTTTAGATGGGGAAAGAAAAGGGTTTATGGAAGAGTGCTGCTCTATTTCAGTAACATTTTACAGGTGGCAATAAAAACTCTTGGCTCTGCAACAGTATGTGGGTGTTATGTACTTGCAGGTAAAGTCGATTAATGTTATCGTTTAATAGTACTTTTGAAAATGAAGTAATTGTATGTATAGTACAATGCAAAATACCCTTAAATAGTGGTTGGTTTCTGCATTACACTATTTCTTGTTGCATGTTAGAAGTTCAAAGCAATTTTGCCAGGTAGAAATATTGTCTTTCTAAAGGTGGTGGTTTTTTTTTTTTTTTTTTTGAATCTTGTGTTAGTGCTGAGTGACTGTTCTGGTTGCACTGAGTTTCTGACTTAAAAATGTTAATAGCAGTAGCGATCTTGTTTGCTATAACCCTTCTTTGTTATCGCCTTAGTACTTAGCTGAGATGCCAAAAGCTCTTGAAATATATGGAAACTTCGGTTAGGTTACTGAATACTGGCACCTTGGGTAGCCAGGCAATGTGTTATCTCTGGGCTCAAAATTTGGAATCAAAGACTTAAGATGCTGTTGAAATGCTACTGATGTTCTGTTTATAACCATGTTAGTTAGTGCTGAATGTCATTAAGATGAACATAGGCAGTATTAATAAAACTGCTAGTTAAATTGAGCTGTTGTCATTATCTCATTGAACAGTTGTACTGAAAAGTTGCTTGATTCTTCCCCAGAAGAAAGATAATTGAGAAAGGCTTACAGTGTGCCCCTTGATTTATTCCCAAGGGACAGCTATGGCTTATCTGGTCTCAGTCACCTCTTCTGTCTGAGACACTAGATGGTCAGAGACCTGGCTGCAGGGGCAGGGACTGCTTTAATAGCAGTGTACAGCTTTGAGAGTACTCTCTTCTCAGGGCCTTTTCTTGTCTTGTGAACAAAATTCAGTTGTCCCAGTCTCATGATTACATGTGAGGAGCAGGCTGTTGCTTCTGGTAAAGTTAATATGATCTGTTGGGGTTCTTTTCAGCATCTGAAAGGCTGCTGGGAAAGAAGGGGTATGTGTGGGGAAAGTTCTGTAAATTGTTTTTGATGGTGGCAGAAACAATTACTTTTGGGATGGAGTTTGATTTCCTTACACGTTCCCACCTTAGTTTTAGACAATACTACCTAACTTGATTTTAAAAAAAAAAAAAAAGAATCTAATCAAGCAGGATAATTACAACAATGACAATAGGTAAGTATTTTATACTTGTGTCTGTACTTTCATGGACTGGAAAGGGCCAGAGCCCTAATCTGACATCTTAGGCAAAATATAGGATCATCTACATAAGTAGTGTGGTGCAGCATGGATGAATAAGTGTGCTGCTGTGCATTGAGAGCACTCTACTTCGCTCATTTATGGGTACTAATGAGATTGTATTTTGATGTGACATTACTGTAATATCAGTACCTCGGATTCATTCATTAGTTTACCTCATTGACTTTGTGAAATAAGGAAATGCAGATGCCCTCGAGCAAGTAGTTTTAACACACACATGAGAAATCTGTAATGGTGTTCAGAGCAGAAGCTGCCTTGGGCTTTAGATTTCGTCTTACTATGGACAAATTTATTCATAACTAGCTGTAAACCTATGCTGGAGATTCTTGAGCCAGCTCTGAGGAATCTAATGGCTGTGTCCATACTTCTCTGCAGCCCATTTTCTGCTCTGAAGTGTGGCTTGGCTTGGCTCAGACCCTTGCTGTTTGTTCGGAACAGTCCCTAGTTCTGTGGGATCTCCTGTTATCAATGTCTGTTAATAAACATGAACAAAACCGTGCTGAAGAATGGGGTAGCAGTTTACTGGCATGGACAGTTATGGATTAGTGCTCAAACCTGTGCCCTGGCCTTATTTTATTTATTATTATAGCTTTAGCTCACAGTGACTACATGGCACAGTGCGACACTGTGCTGGGTTTGTAGCTTGCATCTGAGTAGCATTTAACAGCAGTAGTGTAGCATTACATGTGAGCTAATTAGCCTTCCTCTTCAGTAGGGCTTACCAAGCTTGGGGACAGTGTTGTGCTGGTGTGGCTGTCATGTTTCTGGTTCTGGTGTTAGTCCAGCGGTTTTAGCTCAAAGGTCAGAAGATCAGTGGTGCCAACGTAACAGCTGGCATGCCGCAAATTAGAATAATACTGGAACAGAATGCTTTGGATTTTAATTGCCCGGTGGACATCACTATCTTAGTGAACTCTTATGCATCTTAACCTGTAGCAACAGAGAATAAGACTGTCAAGAAAATTGCAAAAAGAATAAAACAGACTGCATACAAGATGGATAAATGAAATGTGTAGAAACTGTCGAATCTAAGGCCATTAAAATATATTTTAAAGTATTCCTTTAAATCTGGATTAGTATCTGGTGTGGGCTCTCAAGTCGAGTTCAGGAAGAATTGTGTTCAGCAGTTACATGTGAAGTACTGCCTGGCTGTACTCCGGAGAATGTCTCTGCTGATGCTGTGCCCTGCGAGAGTCGGCCGATGTGCCTCGTGTCGTCACTCCTACAAGTTTTCCATTTTAGTTTTTGTCTAGTTCTAGCAAATGTGTGGATAGTGTTCTTTAGCTCAGAGCTAGCTCGAGTGTCTGTGCTGTGTGGCAGTCACTGCTGAGATTGCACCAGTCGCTGTATCCTACATTTCTGATAACGGGTTTGAGGCAAGGTTGCCCTCAAAGTTTTTGGTTTCCTATGGAAACCAACTTGTGTGGTTATGCTCTGTGTGTGCCTGCCTGTTCCTTTTCTCCTCTATCTAACACTTCTTCCTTCTCTCCAATCTCCTAAATACTTGGAATGCAATGACTGTTTTTCTAGCCCCTTATGCACATCCAGAGTCCAACAGGCTTTGTATAAAAAGACTATTGGGTGGGTGAGATTGAGTCCCAGCAAGAGCTGCAGTGTGCACCAAGATGTTGTTAGTCACCAGAGAAGCTGTGTGATAAACACAGTTGCATGGGAAAAACTTCAGCTGAAGCTATCGAATCTGGTCAAGTATGAGAGAGAGATTTGAAAGTACCAGGCTCTATTAGTTCATGTTCTGTGTAGATTTCTGTTAAGTGCAGAAGACAAAATCCCATGGGAGCATGTAGTAATACAGTGATATTTCTATTTAGACTGCCCAATAGTTTCTGCTGGTAAGTGTCCTATGGGCTTCACCCCACCCTGAATTGTTCATACTATTGTGTGAGTAGCTTTTGTGTTTGGTTTTCTTTTTTTGGTGGAGGAAATCACTTTGTATCAGGTAAATGTCTCCCGCCTCCAAGTATAGCTGTTATTGATGAAAAATGGAACATTGATTAGCAGTAGCTTTCTCATACCAGCTTTTCTCAAGGATAATCTTGTCCAAGTGCTACTGAGGTACGTGAATGTTTTAAGGCCAGGGTCATCCTGCAAACTTCTGTGAACGCCTGAGTTCCATCAGAGGAGCACAGACATAAATGGGATCCTGCCCTCTCACAGTCCTACCAGTTCACTGTCACCAGATGCTCCTGGCTCCCTCTCAGCTCCTGGTGCTTACTGGCAATTATGTTGTAAGGCTTTTTTGAAAGGAGGTGATGTGATGACTTTTAAGATTGTTTTGTTCTTGGTTTTGCTTGTCTGACCAGTTTAAAACTTCAGCATTTTTCTTGTCCAAATTCTCCTGTTCTGTTTGAGAAGCGAAGCAGATTCTTTTGGTACCTAGTCAAGGGATGCAGAAGCTAATTGTTCTGGGTCTTACTGGACAGGTGGTAGGGGAGACCATCCAAAGAGGACATCCTGACTTTTAGAACAGATTGTATCTTCTGCACTTGTAATGCTTCTGAATGTTGGAGAATAAGGCTGCAGGTAAAGCAGGATTTGAATGATTTATTTTTAAACTTGGGATTGATTACAAAGTAGGTTTGCAATGTGAGATCTGTCCCTTTTTAGAGAGGCAAAATGCATCTGAGAGGGGAAAATCTTTGAATAAGCTGCATGTTGACCTCAGCTGTGTGTGACGTCAGCACCATGTGAAGCTGTAACTGGGCTAGACGCTTCTTCCTGCCTCTCAACCCTCCATTTCATCCCCTTGATCTTGGCAACTGCCATATGATGTGCAGTCTGGGCTCAGTGAGCTCTCGTCTCTCTTCCCATCGCTCCTGAGAGTGGAGATCTTTGATCGCTCTTACCCTCAAGGGCTGAGGAGGATACTAGTCTCTTCACTTGCACTGGCTGTTTGCAAGGCCTAATACTAGACTATAATTATTCATGAATTTCTAGGATAACAACTTCGTTTTTTTGGCTGCTGTGATAATACAGTTTTGCAGTCTGTCAAAAAGTCTGAATGTTTTTCAGCCATTCAGCATCAGTTGGCACTGTCGTGTTGGGCTGTAGAGCTGCTGCAACGCATAATGCTTTCAACTTTCCTCTTGGTAAAAAGCAGAGAGAAAAATAGCACAGAAAGCTGTTAGTTGGTGGGAAGCATATGTAATAACATATCCAAACTTACCTTAAGGTTACAAAGTGCTACAAGCAGGGCTTTAGGACTCCCAAGTACTGGCTAAAAAAAGTGTAGTGATCATATGTAAAGTGTCAGTCTCATAAACTATTCTGTTTGCTTTAATTAAAGCAAAAATAAAATACATTCCAGGTAGCAGCATGTGTTATTTGAATAATGCATTATTTATTTAGACCACTAAGATTTTATATTGGTTTAGATACGCACTTTCCTGCCACTGATACCAATTTGGTATCATGTTCTGGAACACTTGATAAAATTTGCTCACGTGCCTAAGTCTCATTTGGCTCAAACTTATCATGGCTGGTGGTGTGGTAGTGCAGAGATTTGCTGTTAATGGTTGTGAATCCAGCATTTCATCTGTAACTTCCTGACATCTTTATCTCTACAAGTGTTTGAGAAAGTTTACTTTTCAGTTTTGTTTGTAACTAGTAAATGACTTAAACTACTATTTGTTTTTATTCAGTGTTTGAATGATTAAAGAAAGGATGCTCTTCGCATCCATTGTACAACCACTGTTGTCTAAGTTACAGAAGGATGCTTTTAGATGTGTTAAACACTGATCTTCATTACATTTATCTTCATTTTGTTCATCATCCATTCTTAATGTTATGCCAAAACTAAAGCCTATTTCTAATTTTGCAAAAGGGGGGAAAAAATCTGAGTGAAGCAAATTCTTTCCTGAATTCCTTTTAAGTATTTTGATAGATATAAAACCATAAATCTTTTTATCTGGAGAATGTTTAAAAAAAAAAAAGGCCATTACAGGACTTTAATGGGATCATAAATGTTCTATTTGGATCTGTCTTATTAGACATGGCTTGGAAATTGAATGTCCTTCTGAACTCATTTACATATTCAAAGTTCTCAGTAATTGACCTGATTCTACTACGAGCTGCTATTTATGTTTCAAGACATGCATTGGTCTTATTTAAAGTCTTTTGACCTTTCTTTGGGAAAGGGGGAAACATGCACTTCTAGGGTTGTGACTAAGTGTATTTTTATTTTTTTTTGTACTCAAAAAACCTAACATAGGACATTTTCCAAGAGAATAGAATATGCTGAGGTTTACAAATAGTGTCGTGGTTGCTACAGAATGTGTCTGAATCCAGAGTGTCAAAAAGTGCAGGGTGAGGTGATTCAACTGTTGTAATGGTGGGAGACTTTTGACAAAATGTTTAAGAACATGGCTTCAGCTGATTATTTTTTTTTTTTAATTGATTTTGATCTGTGGCAGGTCTTAAAAAATTCCGTTTATTATTGCAAGCATTCCATTTGAACTTTTTTTTTAGCAGTGTTTATCAGCGATGTTTAGAAAGAGGGAGAGATAGTGGCTTCTTTTAGTGTTTTTTCATGTGCAATGAACCAGGATTGTCTTCTGTTTACATCTTCCACAAGCTGAGGCGTCTTTCCTTGGTTTGATTATTGGATTTCAGTAACTTACATTTATGGTACAATCATGTCTAGAGGCATCAAAGAAAATACACAAAATACTATGCAAGTATAGCTCAGATTCTGCAGATAAATGTGAGTATACAGACTCTCACATTTTTATGGAGGCTAACCTTCACTGACTCTGCAGATTCAGTTACCTCAATGATTCTGTGTTCTTAGTTGGCAGAGACCTCCGGAGATCATCTAGTCCAACCCCACTGCTCAACACAGTCAGGGTCAGTTAGAGCAGGTTCCTGGGGACATTGTCCAGTTAGGTTTTTAACATCTCCAAGGACAGAAACTCCACAGTCTCCCTGTGCGACCTGTTTCAGTGTTCAGTCACCTTTAAAGTATTTTTTGTGTGTGTGTTTACAGGATGTTTCTGATGTCTAACATGTTGCAGTTCTAAATATTTCTGAACACTGCTTCAGCACAGTGCCTGTCAGGAGTCAAGGGAAAAGATTCTCCAGGATATTATTCAGAAATTCTGTTTCATTGTTTGACTTCTATTCTCTTTCTGTTTGTGAGCTACATAGCAACTGCAAGCTAGAGCTACTCATTGGACCTCTCCATTATATAAGGAATGGAATGACAAATTTACTTTTTGGTCTACTAGTCCCATACTGCTCTCATCTAATGTGTTATGCTTTCATAGAATCATAGAATGGTTTAGGTTGGAAAGGACCTTGAAGATCGAGTTCCAACCCCCTGCCGTAGACAGGGACACCTCCCACTAGACCAGGTTGCCCAAGGCCACATCCAGCCTGGCCTTAACACCTCCAGGAATGGGGCCTCAACAACCTTTCTGGGCAACCTGCTCCAGTGCCTTACCACCCTCAAAGTGAAAAACTTCTTCCTAATGTTCAATCTGAACCTGTCCTCTTCTAGTTTAAAGCCATTCCCCCTCGTCCTATCGCTACGTGCCCTAGTAAAAAGTCCTTCCGCAGCTCTCCTGTAGGCCCCCTTTAGGTACTGGAAGGCCACAATAAGATCTCCCCAGAGCCTTCTCTTCTCCAGGCTGAACAACCCCAACTCTTTCAGCCTCTCCTCATAAGAGAGGTGCTCCAGCCCTTGGATCATCCTTATGGCTTTCCTCTGGACACGCTCCAGCAGGTCCATGTCCTTCTTCTGTTGGGGACTCCAGAGCTTGATGCAGTACTCCAAGTAGGGTTTCACCAGAGTGGAGTAGAGGGGCTGAATCACCTCCTTTGACCTGCTTGCCACACTTCTTTTGATGCAGCCCAGGATACGGTTGGCCTTCTGGGCTGCCATCGCACACTGCTGACTCATGTTGAGCTTCTCGTCAATCAGCACCTCCAGGTCCTTCTCCTCAGGGCTGCTCTCCAGCTTTCTGACAAACTTTTAAGGAACATCATGTATATCACTGAGGGTTTGCTGGCCTGTAGAAGCAGGTGACGTAGTCCTTGCAGGTATGCACAGAAATGTCTAGTCTTCTGTGGAAGGTTGACACAGACATGCTTTAAATCTGAAACTTGCTTTTAAAGAGTTAGTTTTGATGCATACGCGTGAGTCAGAGTCTGCTAGAGGTCTGTTTTTCTCTTTTCTGGAAGTGCAGCATCTTTTTTCTTATGAAAATGGTGGAATAATGTGTAGAAGACAGTTTACTGCTTCATCTCTGTTCCTCCAGAAAATCCCTGTACTGTAGCATGAACTGTACTTCAGGGGAACTGATATTTTTTGTGCCTTGCTGTTCATTTTTCTGTTTACTCCACTTCTAACAGTAGTTAAAGCATAACTCAGATTTACAGCAAAATTTACTGCTTTTTAGGTAATGGTTGTTTAGTATCAAATATGATGCTGCACAGGTGGTTTTTGAAACCTTACTCTTTCCACACAAAGTCAGTATGTTGTAGGTATCTCTCTCTGTTTTGTGTGGTAATTCAATAACTTGAATAATCAGAAAGCAGCACCTAAAATTGGGATGAAAATTTTGATGGGTAATCTCAGAGTTGTAGACTGATTTAGGCTGCAAGGGACCTCTGGGTGTTTTCTGGTCGAACCCACCACACTTAAAGCATGACCACCATAAACTGGAGGCGTACAGTGATAGTGACTTTAGCTTAGTCTTTGCTATAATCTTCCTTTAGGTAGATGTAGAAAGCAAGATGATCCCCCAAGTGTCCTCCAGTGTAACAAGCCCAGGTGTCTCAGCCCATCCTTGTTCCTTGTGTACGTTAGCCCCCTAACCACTTGGTGGTCTTCTTGCTGAACTTGCTTCAGTCCATCTCACGCTGGGCAGTGTAAAGCTGGACATGCTTATTCAACTGAGATCTCACTGATGCTCAGTAAAAGTGTCGTTTCTGGGTTTAGGCAGAGCACTGACGAGCACTGCAAGGCAAATACTGTAACTTAATCTTCCCTACAGCTAGAGACAGTGTATTTCCAGAAATGTCTATTTTTATTCTTAGATGCATGAGGAACCTTTGATTGAATCATTTTTTAGCATATCACTGTTTCCAGAAAGGCTTATTTACATTGTCTGGCTTGAAGTAGACTTTCTAATTTGTAGGCAAACTTGTTTCACGCAGCTGCAAATTTAATCAATATATTTCTCTGCTCATTGCAGTTGTTTGTTCTGTTCTTGTGTTTTTTCCAAATTTAACTGGGTAGTTGCACATCATTTTAGTTATCCTACTGATGTATTTTGCCTTGTGTGGCATGATATATTGGTTTATATTGTATTTCTTTAAGCCAGCCATCAAACAAACCATCGTGGTTGTCTGAGTGGAGAAAGTAGTTTTCTGCCTATTTTATTCTTAATGTCAGCTTTCAATTTATAAATTACTGTTTGTTTGAGCTGTATGCAGGGGTGCGCTTTGCACCGGATTTCAATGTGTCATCGTTAAAATCGGTTAAAGTCATGCCAGAATAAATGCTTGTGGGAGAAATGTGAAAGCGAGCATTCTCAGAAACGGTGAGTAAGGGATCAAAGTGGTGGTGGAGAACAGAGAAGAGACAGAGAATGTGTTTTTGTCCAGGGTGGATCAATCTTCCCTGTGGACCAGTGAGAAAAGACACTGTCCTTGCTACTTGTATCTTTTACCATATTGCTTGTGGCATCTCGCAGGCTGTGTGGTGCTGCCAGGGCAGGAGCTGGCTGCCATAGAAGCTGTCCTGGTGTGGAGTCCACGGCATCTGGAATTCAGACCCTTCAGAGCTCAGGTTCAGACCTCTTCTATGGTAATGCTTTCAGTCATATGACTGATTTTGGCCGAAGAGTAACTCTAGCTAAAACTTGCTGGGACCTGCACAACATTATCTTGTGGCAACTGCACCACTGGTGCCATGGGCTGTCAGCAGGCTGGATCACTGGCTTTGTTTTTAAGATACCATGTAGTGTTTCAGGACGTAAGGACAAATCAGCTTGCAGCTTGTGCTTGTCACAGCTGTCTTGCCTTTCACCTCATGAGAAAAGATTTATCGGGTGTAATTATGTCTAATTGAGCCACTCTTACTATCTTGCCAATGTTACTTTTTTTTCTGTTAATTTGATCAGTGGACACAGATAAGATAAAAATGTAAACAGTGCTTATTTGAATGGCTTCATGCTTCTTGGATTATTTCAATGATTCTTTTAATCTGCCATGAAATTATGTGGGTTGTCAAGTGGAGTTTCAACTAACTCCAGTTTTCTACCTCTTAGAGTTTATTTTATTCCCATGAGGAAGGTTTATTTTTTATCACCTGTACAGGACAAACTTATTTTTCTAATGCACCTGCAGCTTGCTTTCTTTAGTCACAGGTGTTGGCTTTCTAAACTACAATTTGTTCTTTTAAAACAACTTGTAAAACCATGCAGTGTTCATGGGAGACTAGCTGGTGTTAAAACTGCAGTCAGAGCCTTGTCTAAGTCATTTTTTTAAACTTGTCAGACTAGTGTGTGTCTACTTTGTTTTTTCTTAGTTTGCTTTTGTATCAGCTTCAGGTGAATGTTGATTTCCATCCCCTTTGCTCTTTTCATGTCAGCTGATGAAAAAGAACATCTGCAGTGTTCATGGTTACCAACTTCTTGACGTTTGAAACTATTAAATGTGGTTTTTGCAGAAACTTCACTGTTCAGGAGCTTCTAAAATAACAGTGGAAGTAAGAAGGTTTATCAGCTAAGATGTTAGTATAGCTAATGGTGGTACTTTCTGCTTCTTTTTAACATATTTCATTTTTGTTGCTCAGATTCCTAACTTTACTGCTGAAATAATACTTAGTAGTAGATGTGGGTCAACTAAAACTCACTAAACTTGTAGCAACCTACTTTTTGGTTTATAAGTGTAATTCACAGAATCACAGAGTGGTTTGGGTTGGAAAAGACTTTTGAAGATCATCTAGTCTGAAAGCAATGCTGCATTTTAGGGTGAGGAGTCCCTACCTTAACTTATACGAAATAGGGGTGACTTTTATATGGGAGGCTGTAGAGATTTTATTGTTTCTGGGTGAAGTTCTGTCTGGTGTCCTGGATATCATGAAATACAAATAGCATTTGTATTTTGAGGATTGAGGGACTGGGAGATGAAAATAAGAGGAAGAGAAATAAATCTGTCGTTACTTCAGATGTGAATTTCCTTTGTGTGAACTGTTCTGTATGTGGAATTGCTTGTAGGATCGAAAAGCTGAAGAAAATTGCCATATGGGAAACTTGAATTATTTATATTGCTACTGTCCTCGTTCCAGCAGGGATGGGGTTAATTTCCCCAGGGATGGGGCAGGGGAGGCAGGTATTCCCTCCCACCTGAGCCATGCCTGGGCTATAAGGGGTGCTAGCTGGGGGAGGGGAGGCAGTCGCCTCTCCAGGGAGGCTGTGGTGGTCCAGGTCTGGTCGGTGAGTGGTGGTACTGTAATTGCGTCTGTGTATCCCTTTGTCGGTGTTATTGTTTTCTCTTCCCTTTCACTGTTCTGTTAAACTGCCCTATCTCAACCCACGAGTTTTGCTTTTTTCTTCTGATTTTTCCCACAGCTGTGGGGGTTGAGTGAGCAGCCATGTAGTTCTTTGTTGCCTGCTGAGGCCAAACCACGACAGCCACTAAGTGCATTATTAAACTTTTTTTATTGATGTTTAAACTTGATATTCTTAGTGCCAAAATACTAGAATGGCTAGGAATACTTATGGCTTGTAGCCTAAGCCAATCTGTACTTGGAGAGGGAGGTTTGCATATGTGTGGCAATTATTCTGAAGCTGCTTTCTGTCATCGCTTTATTCTAGGACAGTGGTCTACACCAGATAAACATTTAGTACGTGACTTGATCAGAATATGTGAATTGTGAAGGTGGCTCGTTTTTGCTTATTGCTAAGAAGATTGAATCTGAAGATCTCGCTGGTTGTACTTGCATTTTGGTATATACCAAATGTAAGTTTAATTATGGAAACTAAACCTACTTTAAAGCAACTGCAGCCAAGGTGAATGCAGTCCTGTTTCTCTTTAGCCCCTAGCTTCCCAACTGGCAAATTCAAAGAAATAATCTAGCAAACGTAGATTTGTTTTAGTTTTTGATTTCCACACCCTCAAACAAAAAACAAACAAGCAAGCCTCAAAAAATGTGAAACACCACCCTACCTCCCAAAAAGCTGCCAGGAAAAAAGAGAAATTCCTGGTAAAATGCCTTCTCTATTTTGGCAATCGTACAGCATGGTAGTGCTGATCTTCTTCCCATGCCAATGTGCTTGTAGAAGGTGGTTCAGTGTGTCTCTGACAGCACGTGCAGTGTTCTTACCTGGCAGCGCCTGGAGCACAGAGGCCCCCAGGCTGTGATGCACCTTGCACAAACAGTCGTGTATCAGCCTGGGTAGAACTGAATGTCTTCCCTGTATGTCGTGCATGAAACTCTAAGGGATGCCTGTTTTTTAAAGCTTCTTACACTTGGATCAAAAATTTGTATTCTTAGTTGCTTCTGACTTCATCAGACTGATCTAAAATTCCTTGAGAAAATAGGAGAATGAGTTTAGCGCTGAGGAGCAGAAGGCGCTAGTGGGGCACTGGTATTTTTTGCAAAGGCAACGTAAGGTTCTGTGGGCAGATAGCGTTGCTGATGCTTTTTTTTTTTTTTTTTTTTTTTTTTTTAAGCTGATGCTTTTGAAAAGTTCTGTAAGAATTGCTTCAATTAATGAGTTTCAGCCTTTTTAGACAATTCTTTCTTTCCATTCTCACTGGTGGGAGAATATGTAGTACAGAGCACTAGCTTGATTAGTCTGTTTTCCTGTGTTTTAGTAGATAAAATGGAGACTGTTCTTAAAAGCTACACTCCACTTTGCATAAGTACATTCATACTAAGCGAGTAGATCCAACAGTAATTAACTGAACCATTGGCTAATGACCACTGGAAGAGGAGAGAAATTAATGGGCAGGAGGGATGTGCTGCTGTTGAACTCTAGACCTGTACCAGGTTGTTTTTTGGTTGAGAGCCTTTACTTAGAAAAAATGCTACTGATTTGGCATACTGCTTTATAGTGTCACTGTACTGCGTCTGCATCTCCTGAAAGATAAACCTTAACTCCAGCCTGGAAAAGAGAGTAGTAAAAAAACTTCTATTAGAACATGTGTTCCAGGTATAATCAAACTTCCGTATTTTTTTAAATTAAGGCTAATAACAAACATTATTAAGGCTTGTAATTTTCGTACTTTAGTGTGATAATGACTTTCACGGAATCACGGAGTTTTCAGAGTTGGAAGGGACCTCTAGAGATCATGTAGTCCAACTCCCCTGCTAAAGCAGGATTGCCTAGAGCACGTTACTCAGGACTGCATCCAGGTGGGTCTTGAAAATCTCCAGAGAAGGGGACTCCACAACCTCCCTGGGCAGCCTGTTTCAGTTAAATTGTATGTAGGAAGCTGTATACATTTGCTGGGACATAAACATTTCATTTTCAGAATTTACTTACCTGCAGTTCTGGTGACATGTAAAGTAAGGGGGAAAGGGAGTTATAAAACTTGAAGTAGCTCTGTACATCTAAGGCTACTGCTGTACCACTGCTGAAAAGCTTTGGTAAAGGTTACCTTAAGTATCAGAGGAAAGTTAATTAGGAAAAAAACCCAAACACCACCACCAAACTACCAATCTCAAAACTTATTTCTGCTAATAAACAGGGATCTAGGAAATTCTCCTGCAATCTTAAGGTATCTGTTCCTTTAGCAGAACCAAGTAGTTCAGAGCTGCATTACTCCTGTGCTTAAGTTAGTTATTACTGTGGGATGCGAAAGGGTGATGTCTTCAGCAGGCAAGTGTTCAGACTGATTGTTCAGCTAAAGGATGATCTTGCCAAAAGGACTTTTTGTGTTTTGAACAAATTGCACAAATTGATTCCTTTTGTATACCTAAAGGAATATTGAAACATATGGTGCATCCATAATTGAACTTGCCATGTAGTCTTACTCAGCTTATCAGTTCACTTTGTGAATTGCTCATATGGTTGCAACTGTGACTAAAATTTTTCTTGATAAGGTTTTTACAAAAGAAGAAAACAAGTTTAGAATACTTCCTTTGGAGAGAAAAAAAGTTGGTTTTTTTTTTTTTGGTGGTGTTTTTTTTTTGTGTGTGTGTGATGAAGCTGTTGCCATAAAATCTAACTTTTGATGGGTTTTTTAGGTGAAAACCATCCTTTGGACTCGACCAGATGTTAACTCTGACAGGAATGAAAATCTGAAGATTTTTGTGAAACTAGAGCTATCTAAAGGAATTGATGAGCAGGGTAAGAATTCACTTATCTTGCGTAAACCTTACTTTGGTGGATATTTGGCTATTGTAGTACAGAATGTGCCACCTTCTGCTACGTAAGTGGAAAGAACAATGGAAGTTATGAAGGGTAAAGACAGCAGTCAAATTCAGTTTTTCTCTGTTCCAGCATAAGGTGAAATATCATTGTTCTGAATATTTAAACCTGGAAAATGGTAGTGGCAGACATGGAGTGCGTTCCACAGTAAAGATATATTGTGGCAGAATGCTAAGTTTGTTGAGGAAAAGGAGGTGAAATTTTTGGCATCTGTTTATTCTGAACTCTAACAAAGTGAAGTGCCACGTTGGCTGTGAAACCTGGGGGAAGCAGAGCATTTTTAAAATCAGTTTTAGTATATGGTGGTCATAAATATTACTGAGGAATAACTTCAGGGAGTTGCTTTGAGTTTGAAATATCCTAAAGTAAATTTCATTTGAATTTGAAAAGCTTTTTGTTTTTCTTTCTTATCAGATATTAGTTTTGCCTGATACTTTTTTGGCATGCAGTAAAAAGCTCACATTGTGAAGAAGCTTGAACAGAAGTGGGCTGAGAATGAAACCTCCCATTTCTTTTGAAGATTTATTCCACAGTGTATAGTTAAACCATATCTGGATTTTTCTGTGATATTTTTCATGACTTCTTTAGCTTCATAGCTGCAGGTGATTCATTGTAATGGTTTCTGACCTTTTGTTCTTACGGGCTCTATGTTGGTAATGGACTCAAAAGTAGAATGACTTTTTAAAAAAAAAAAACATTGTAGGAATTTAAAAAGGTCTTGGTGGACAGGAACGATCATCCTCTGTGAAAATTGACTTAGTACAGTGACTTTACACTTTAAAGGTCTTTTATTTCTACCAAAGAAAATGTAATTCCTGCAATGCAATGCTAATGGGTATTTGGCTTAATTTTTCTTTTTAAATGTGGAGAGTTTCTGTGCTTGACATGATGGAGCAGGGGAAAGTAGTATGGCTGTGTGGACTTTTTCCCTTGGTTCCTAAAACAAGGGCAGCTGAGAGAAAAGCAAAGGTGGTTTTAACATACACAGATAAGTTAACAATAGTTTAGGTCTTCTTTGCTCCTTGCAGATTAGAAAATTATTGAAAATATTAATAACTTCTTTTGATCCTTCTTTTGAGGAGTACTTAGAAAGGCGCTTCAGTGTAATGAGTTCAGTTATTCTTCCCTAAAATGGTTTATTTGTCTTTAATTGCAGTTTGGGCTGGTTTTGATAGAAAGGTATTTTCTGAATTTTCAAAACTTAGGTAATTGTTACCTAATCTAAACTATACAGAGATATCCCTCATTAATTTATTGTGTGTCAAATGGCTCTATTTTCTGAATGGTAGTGAGCCAGTCTTATGTGCCCAAAGGAGCAATGCATGGTTAAGACAGAATATAGTTTTGATTTGGTGGTTTGTTGTTTTTGGTTTTTTTTTTTTTTTTTTTTTTTATTTGAAAGCTCTAAGCTCATGGCACCTAAGACTGAAATATGTTTAAGTGTAGGTTTTGGAGGCCAGGATTTCACTTGCACTCCTTTGCAGTTTTGATTTCGAGGTGTCTCCCCCAAATCTGTTTGCTTGACAGCCTAGGAAAGTTAGGAAAGGGACTCACAATGCAATACTCTTAATGATGAACTAGGGTGCCGTATGTGTCAGATCTACACCTGAAACTGCATTGTGACTGC
Organism: Vanellus vanellus; assembly: GCF_965231255.1. NCBI lineage: Eukaryota > Metazoa > Chordata > Aves > Charadriiformes > Charadriidae > Vanellus > Vanellus vanellus. Next base: position 32,438,928 of record NC_138911.1, on the reverse strand, counting down.
CCTATTTCACTGACAGTGACAACTATGGAGTCCTGGCTTCTTGCTCTCTGCTAGATTTTGCTTCTGGGCTTTCCTCCCAGGTACGTCACTGCTGCACAAGCCATTGAGTCATTTTGCTGTCTCTCTACCCTCCTCCACCTCGTACGTGCTTGCACAATTGAGAAGGGAGTAGAGGGGCAAGAAGCTGCACCAAAAGACTTGCTCATCAAACCACATCCTAAAAATAGTGTGGTAATTTTAGGTGTTTCTGGGTCTTTATATGTTGCCTTCTCTGAAAGACCAGCAAAGCTAATAAATATATTTTAAAAAGCAGCTAATCAAACTGGAAGAGAAAATTGCTTATCTCAAAATCTTAAAGCTAGAATGATTTTATTTGTAAAAGAAAAAGAACATAGGTTGTAACAAATGCAATTTTGCAAGTGCAGCGCAGCTGCTCATTCTGAGAGAACTCAGAGCCGCAACAATTCTTCTGTACTACTTTTGTTTTTATATCCTTCTGCAATGCTGCAATGAGGATGTTAATTGAGGCTGTTCTGGGTCATTTTTGGACAGTAGAAACTGGGATGGGACAAAGTCTCTTTCTTTGCACAATACACAGCTGTTGGATGAGAATAATCTTATGTTTTAAGCTGTACTTGAAATCTATAGGTGACAGACTCCTTGGGTCTCTTTCCTCCACTCCCCCCCCCCCCCCCCCCCCTTTATTTTTTTTTTCTTCCCCCTGTTGGGGGTGCGTCACTCCTTTCATTTCTGAGTAACATTCTGAGAGGAGGGGGGAGAAACCTCCACCTAGACAGTATCAGCGGTCTGAGGTATTTTAAAATTTTCTGTTTTGCTTTATTCTCTCCTCTTTCAAATCTGTATTACAATGGCATATGTATCGCTGCCAGCTCTGAGCTTGGCAGATTGCTTCTGTGAATGCATTCCAACAGGTGTGTTGTTTTTGTTTTCCTGGCATTTATTTTGCAATTTAGTATGAACATAATACTTTACATCTGTATTTCAGTCTAGTTCGAACAAGTTTAGCTCAAGTAGTGGTTGAGTTGTGGTTTTGATGGAATGACTGTTTGGCAAGCTTGGTCCGTAAACACTTTGGCGCTTTCAGCACATAATATTTTGGGGCAGCCATAGTGCAATTGCATAATGTTAAATTATGTGCTTTACAAATAAGAGATGTTTATAAGGATTCAATACAAGCCTTGAGCTGTTGAAAATTTGGTGCATGAAAAAGAATCTAACTTTTTGTCAGTATCCCAGGCTTCAATTTAAAAACTTTTTTTTTTTTTCATTACATGCATAGTTCAACCTAATGTGAATCTTGTGATGGTACAGGAATGTATGGGATTCGTTTCAGGTTTTGTAGGGGTTCCTTAATGAAGTACGTTGTTCAACTTTGATTTCGAGTCTGTAGTTTCTGGTGACTCATTTGTGACCCTTTTGACATTCCATACCCCTCCCCTGCCCCAAATGGTGTCTGGAAAACTTTGATTTAATAAGAGAAAGTTCTGGTAGCATTCAGGAAATGACAAATAGCATATGTACTGAAAAATGAGAGAACAACACTTCTGGTAATCTGGGTGATTTAGACGCTTATTAATCAAAACTATTTTACGTGTATCACTTTTGGGGACTGTTAAATCTAAGCCTTAAATACTGCTAAAACTGTACCCTGTACCTTACAACCCCCCCCCCTTTTTTTTTTTAAAATGAGGAAGTATATTACAAGCAGTTATTTTCACTGTGTTCTACTAGCTTCAGGACTACCAGCACTGGAGATGACGCATTTGGGGTGTTGTATTAAAAAGTTCCTCATCTTTAATGGATTCACTTCTTGATTCAAACTATTAATTCTGACCTTTATGTTGTCCTGTGGTCACAATCATATATTGCGGCGAAGAAAATTGCTCTTAAATTTCTTGTTAAACTCTGGTTATTTTATTGAGATTTCATCAGTCTTTGTATACCATAGATAACTTCCTTTTACTTCTTGTTTTTGTTCATGACTTTAGCTGTGTCCTTTTTTTTTAATCCACCCGAGGCCACAATTGTCTGTAATTTTTGTTTGTGTGGAAGCCGTGCTGTATCTGATTGTTTGTCACTTTCTCAAGTCCCTCTATTATCTTTTTGGACAATGTGAGAGACAAACAGTGGTCTAGAAGAAATGTGGTAATTGTATGTGGTGGTGATTTCTATTTTGTTTTTCCTTTCTAAAATATCCCAGTTCTTTTCACTTGCTTTTCGGTGGCGTAAAGCTGATATTTTCAGTGAATTATCCATAGCGATATCAAGTCTTTCTGAAGGGTTAAACAACAAATATGAAGCCTGTTAATCGTTTGAAGTTATTTATCCCTACCTATTGCATTTATTGCCAATGGATTTCATCTAACACATCATTTCACAATCAACCTATTGCTATGCAAACCTTCTGTAGCTATCCACAGTGAATTTCAGACAAGATTATTCTAATTCTGAATCTGAATATCAAACTTTTTAGCTTCTCAAAGTTTACAAAAGTTTCTGTATCTGTCACTTTACTCCGTGTTTATAAGCATAGGTCGAAGTGTAGATCCTTGAGAAAGGTTATCAGTGCATTGTCCTCTTCCCTTCTTTTCTGCTCCCTTGGTCACCATTTAAAAAAATCTTACTGTTTCTTCTTATCTCCCACTTCGTATTTGTTGATCGGTTATAATTTCCAGGTAATTTGTTGCCCTCTCATCCTATCAGAATTTGGTTTCTTTGAGACCTTTCAATGGAGATCTTGCGGTTCTCCTGTTTCCGTGCATATTCTTGAACTGTTTGGATGTACTACATTGAATAGTTTTTATATGCTTATTGTCTCCTTTAGCAAATCCTAAATGGTTAGACTTCTGTTTATGGAAATCGGAGTGCTTTACTATATAACTTCTTGTAAAGAAATGATGATGTTTTCCTTTGAACAGGCAGGCGAAGTAAGGTGAATAATAAAGAGTGTCTCTAGCAGAGCCAAGAGGCACACCTTGTCGTTGTGGCAATGGCATGAGATAACTCTGAATGCGTTTTAACCTGTTGCGTTGTGCTGCCTTAAACCCAAGCCGCTGCGCAGTAGAACTGGAAATATTTGTAAGACGCAGGTTCCCTGCCAAGTGCGAGGCAACCACACCCTGGCCTTGTTTGCTGCGCTTAGGAAGGTGCATTTTTAATACATTGTAAACAGTTCCTCATGGCTGCTGTGTAATAAGAAGCTGATTTAATGAAGTTTTTGAAAGGAATGAGTACTGTAAATCTCAGCTTTACTTAACAGGTTCTTTTGTTGGAACACTTTAAACTGTTGAATAAAATATGCGACTGCAATTAAGTTTAACTGTGTAGGTAGCGCCGGGATGCGGCTGAGGCAGTTGGTTGTGCCTGTTCCCTGCGCTCAGGCGGTGGGGCAGGCTCCCGGGGTGCCGCCTTCCCTGAACTCTCCTCTGCACCCTCTTGCCGGCTGGGTAATGTGAAATATTCATTTGCACTAGGTTTTAAGGCTATCTGAGAGGCGTCGTGTTACATTCAGATAGTGAGGGGAAGATACTCAGAATAATTCTAGTCCGTTTGCTTTTAGAAGTCTTTCTCTGAGACTTTTAGATAACGTGCAGAAAAGGAAATCTCTGTTGGCTGGGCTCTGCGGTTATGAAATGCCAAATATAATACTTGTGAAGTGGTACATGAATGAAGTTGTTTCTGATAGTGTCTCAAGTGATATATGTTAATTCTAGAATGATATTCTGAAAAATCACATAATCCTAATTAGTGTTTCATGGATGATAATGTTCTCTAAGTTCACTTTGAGTTTGAAAATTAATTGCAAGTACAGTATGATGCGTTGCGATACTTACTTCTGAGGTAAGTCTGTTCTTTTGGTGTTGCAGAAAAAAAATTATGTGGATACAAGATAAACCAAACAAATCCTCCAAAGTTTCATGTTGGTATCCACAAAGAGAAAATCATCTTTTCTGACCTGTTCTTGGGCATGAAATCATGGGAATAACGAGACTTACTGCTTCTAATTGTACCCGAAGAATGATATTTTTTTTTTTTTTTTTTTGAGTGGTCAATGGCTACATTGCTTTCTACCAAATCATCTAGTCTTTTATTTCTAGGTGCTTTTAAAATAGCACCTGATGGAGGAAAATACATAAGTGTTGTTCTCTCCAGATGTGCTCCCAAACATAATTAGTGCTCACTAATAGAATAAGTAGCCCTTTGCAATATAATAATGCTTCCTCTGTTGTTCTATAGGTTCCTGTGGTATTTCTTTTACCAGTCCTTGAAATGAATTCGTATATCCTAAATCATTGTTGCAGATAGTCAGGGAACATACATTTTTATTTTTGAATTTCTTTGCTGCTTTAATGGATCAGTCAAACTTTTTCTTTAATGGCAGCTCGAGTGCTAGAACGCAAAAGGGCAATTTCCATAGAACTGCCATGAAGTGATCAAATGTGATTCTCTCTGAAGCCTGAAGAAGACAGGAAGCTGTCTAATTGGACATGTCATTCTGTGTACTTGAGTGCCTCCAGTTTACCTGCTTTATGTTTTGATCACTGCTTGTCCTTTACTACTTTTGATATTCCATAAGCAAGTAGGTCCTGGGACTCTGCTGTAGTTCAACACTTGTTCTAGAGTCTGCCTCAGCTTTCATAGATGAGGTGGTTTGCAGATAAATGATAAATCTACCTATAATACTTGAATATTTTAGTATTGGGGGGGGGGGGGGGGGGAACAACCCAAAACACCACCAAAAAACTTTTACAGGTAAATTGCCATAATTAAATACTAGCTCTCTTTTATCTTTCTTTTATTTTGAAATTGATGCTTATAAGATTCTTGTAAGATATTTATTGCCACTAAGATATTTATTGCCACTGACTTGCCCTGCTCATGCTAATTCCCAGTCATGACAACTTATGAATAGGGAGGTGACACGTAAACCCCAGGCTGAGCACAAACTGTGAACTGACCGTAAGGAACTGAAAATAATCTGTGAATTAACTACTTCAGCAAGCAAGTTACTGGGAGGCAAAATGGTCCCTCCAAATTGCCTGGCTGGAATTATTTCTTGAAACAGAGCAGCTTTGGGTAATCTAGGAGAATACAAAATTTAGGAAGCTATGTGCTATGCCTGGATTTTGAGTAAAGCCCCACTATCATTGATGAATATTTAGTGTATTTTTGTACGCAGAAAAATCCACAACCACTTTCTCCCCTATTACAAAGAGCAGTACTACTTTCTGCTATTTATTTCTTGTTAAATGTTGGAGGAGGAAGTAGGTAGTGTGATATGACTAACCTATGTTAAAAATAATTAAACCCGTAGTTGTATAGTGGTTCTTCATTGATAAAAGAACAACTTAAATGTTTTTCTCTTTGTTGTAATTAGTTTAATGTAAGTAATTACATTCCCATTACACTTCTACAATAATCTGAGTTTTAAAAACAGAAGCAGTATTATCTCAGTATGCCATGTTACTGTGTGTAATGGACTATAATAATAAAACAAAATTCTAATTTTGAAACTATACTCAAGAAGACTTTTCGTAGCATTTGGAGTTTTGTGTGGCAGTAAAGAAATTTTAGCAAGCTTTTTGTAGATGAGGAAGACGTCAGTTAATGGATATGGCAAGAAAAATATCTTGAAATGAATTCTGGTAATCTGAGGCATCCCTGACACATTCAGGAAAACAAATAAATGTAATGTATGTACATTGTAATTGTGGGTGAGATCAGGCCTCGCTACATACGTGATCATGGCACATTGACACTATACGGAGTTTAGCATTGGAGTTGAATCTCTGTGGGCTGCATGGTGCAGAACAGTGCATTTATTTAATGAATGGTTCAATTTCTGAACTTCCCTTGGCAAGTTGCAGTTGGCTAGTGAGGTTGAAAGATTCAATATGAGGATTTTTATCTTCTAAAACTACATAGTAAATTTTAGGGCTAGCTTGTAAGATTCTGAAATTGGGAAGCTGGTAAAACAGAAAATAGTATTTCTTCCTAAAACATTTTTGAAGTAGTCCACTTAGGAAAAAATAATAAACATGTAAAAATCATAAAACTTGAAGCCTGCTAACCATACATGACTCTTCATCTGCACTGATAATCAGGAAGAGGTCTGATTTGATATTTCATGGTCTCACCTGTATACTGTACTAAGGCCTCCTGCCTTCTTAAGAAAAGCAGCATTGTATTCTCAGTTTTCTGGAAAGGTTTCATTATCAAATGGATTTAAAAGCAAAACTTTGTTGCCGTGACTGGTTAATGTAGAATGGTGCTATACTGCCAAAGAGTATCTCTATTGTTATTTTTGTTGTACTCCATAACAAATTGAGATCAGTACTCTTAATAAGAATTCCAATTCTAGACTTGTTTCATTTTTCAGACTTTGCATTTCTAGGGTAGGTGAGGTTTTTATTTGAAACTTGGAAATGGTTATAACTAACAGCCTCACAAAAAGTATTTCTTATTTCTGAGGGAGAAGTTTCAAACATATCTTTTAATCTTGAGTATGCAAATAGTTGAATGATTTGTTATAGCAATTTTGATTTACGATTGTACATTTGCTCTGATTAATGTCTTAACTTGAATTTGGCAAAATACAAGTTATTTTATTGTTGCCTTTTGTTAAAAATGGCTTACTTTTAAAAAAAGTAAAACCCATAAGCAGAAATCTGATCTCACAAAAGAGTGTTACAACCTCTTAAGTTCACTTTTTGACACAGCATAATTGCATGCAAATATACAGGTATTTACACAAGGAAGCTTTGAGTTGATGAGATGTTGACGTGGATGATGAGCAGAAGACTGTTTTAATGTGTCATACAACTGTGGTGACCATGAACGTATGTTTTTAGTTTTTGTTTACTCCCCTAGTTTATAACTGCCTGCTTTCTCTTTGTGGGGAACATAGTCTTATATTTTGCATGGTAATTTTTTTTTTTTTTTTTTCAGTGTAGGGTAGGCATAGATGATCTTTTTGGAGCCCAATAGTTTGATCCAGATTCCATTAGCTTATACAAGCATAAAAACCAGTTATGAATTTAAACAACAAAGTAGTACTGTAAAACAACACTAACTTGGTTCGTGTGCAAAACACTATTCCACCATGACCAGCTTCTACATCATTATAACCATGTGTGTTATTTTAAGCTTACATAACCATGTATTTTATATATGTGTATATGCGTATTTCAGAGTGCTTATGGTCTTCATACCCTAGAAAAGGGTTGTTGTGTACTGTACATATGAAGGTTATTTACTTTCATGTCTGGTTAATGAGACTATTTCATCAAGTCCATTAGTTCCTGAAAATAGTATCTGCTTATAGAAATCTGAGTAGCAAAGTCCATCTAATAGCTTGAGCTGAGTTAAACTTAGAGCTGTGTTGGAAGTACTGGATTTCAGGGCATCAGCTTTTGAGGAATTGGGGAGTAGAAGACAGTGCGTCTCTTACTGTATTTCATTTAATGCTCCTATCAGAAGTATGTTACTCTGCAAAAGATGAGCTGAGCTAAAAACTTAACACTTACTGTGCATTTGTAAGGGAAAAAAATTAATGTTCAGACCTCCGGTGCTGCTGTTCTTATCCTTTTTATGAACCATTCCTTCTTTCTGCTCAAGATACAATTCCTCATCTGTTTCCAATGTCAAAGGATAGACAATGAGCTTTGAAAGCAGTAATTACTTAAAGGCATGTGAGAGAGAAGTATCTTGCATTGGAATCTTCAGTCTATTTTTGTTCATGCTCTCCATGAGTGGTTTTTGTATTTTCTCCATTCTTTGGTGTTTTTTTAAAAAAAAAATGTTAAAATGAAGTGTGGGGTGACACAAACTCCGTAAATTTTTTTCTTTTGAGCTACAAGACCTTTGAAGAGTTTATTACTCATCAAGAGAAATGAATTTTCAGAGTATGGATTTTGATGCTTGCATACGTTTTATATACTAGGCTTCACTTTGGGGTACTATTTTACTGGCATCAGTCACCATGTAGCACAGAGCTGCTTTGTGAAGAGCACCGACTGCTTTGTAGCCTGCCAAAAAGTGTATGTAGGCTGGTGGCATGAATGTCATCCTTTGGATGAAATTTTTTGATTGCAGGATTAAGCCACAAAAAGTGTAAGGAAAAAATGACAATACTGAGTCTGTTATTAAAAAAAAAAAAGGTAGTCTTTCAGTGTAGAAATGCTGAAAAATAAAAACCAGAAGTTGCTTGATACTTCTTCACATTTAGGTGCTTGAACCTTTTCCAAAACATTTTGAAATTTGTGATTTCTTTCAAAAATAAAACAAGATTAAGCATTTCAGTAGTGTGCTGAGTAAGCAGGAAGTTTTGAAAGTGAATATTATCTAGTTCTATTAAGTTCTTTGGCTGCAGTCTTTAGGTAGAATTTTAGAGTAGTTAGATGCTTTGCAATTCAGCATTTGGTTTGCTACCTCGTGAGAGAATAATAGTAAAGTCGTCGTGTTTTGTGGTAGTCATATAAGGCACTTACAGTTTGTGAGCACAGAAGATGGGGTGAAGGGCAAATCATTTAAGTTATTTCATGAATGCAATGGGATTTGAAATGTCTGAGAATATAATGTTTTCATTAAATATCCCATTTCCTACTACATAGTTTTCTAATACAGATTCTGATTTCCCTAGTGGAAGTGCATTGTTCTGAAACCATGAGCAAAAAAGTAATTTAGCTAAAATTTGGCGAAGAGTCCTAAAATTAAGTTTAAAAACTGTATTGAAAAGGGGACTTGGTCTTTGAGGCAGGTTACAGAACTGACTGATTCCAGGCCTCCTCTGAATGTGCATCGTGTTCAAAAGGCAACGCTCGCAGTGCGTGCACTTGGAGAATGTTCTGTGTAGTTTTGGTTTCAGCCAAAGTTATAACAGGATCCTATGTGTAAAGTATGACGGAGGCAACCTAAAAATGCACTGCTGCTGCATAATTTCTTCCTGCTGAAGCATTCTACTTAGCTTTCTTGCAGTAGTATGAGGAGATTGGCACATAGGCAGCGAATCACTTCAGCTCTTGGATCTGCACAGACCTTCTTTTTTTTTTTTTTCACTTTTTGGATTTTTTTCTTTTTTTTTTTGCTTTTCAGCCAGAGCAGCAAAGTGATCCAACTTGCTGCTTACCACGTACTAGTGTGGGCACAGGAGAGGATTGAGAATGTGTGGCTGAGACATAGCATCTTCAGCCAACCAGTGCGGTGTTGGATGGTCCTAATGCAGTTCACAGAATCACAGAATGGTCAGGGTTGGAAGGGACCTTTGGAGATCAGCTAGTCCAACCCCCCTGCCAAAGCAGGTTCACCTACAGCAGGTTGGACAGGAACGCACCCAGGCAGGCATTGAATATCTCTGAAAAAGGAGACTCCACCACCTCTCTGGGCAGCCTGTTCCAGTGCTCTGTCACCCTCACAGTAAAGAAACTTTTCCTCATTTTGAGATGGAATTTCCTGTGTTCCAGCTTGTGCCCATTACTCCTTGTCCTGTCATTGGGCACCACTGAAAAGAGTCTGGCCCCATCTTCTTTGACACCCGCCCTTTAGATATTTATAAGCGTAGATAAGATCCCCTCTCAGTCTTCTCCAGGCTAAACAGACCCAGGTCTCACAGCCTTTCCTCGTAAGAGAGGTGCTCCATTCAGTATTTTACTGCTTATGATGTCATAGAAATTTGCTTTTGCATATCTTATTAATATAATAAAATAATCTAGCAATAAAAAATTAAGCCTAATTAGTTTAACTGTGTTCTGAAATCTTTTTAGAAAAGCTTCCAAATTCTGAATAGCTCTTTTCCTTCCTTTTTCTCCTTTATAAAACTGTCTGAGCTATTTTCTGTAGTTTTGTTGCATCAACTTCCTCTCTGTATATGATCATTATTTCCAGAAAGCAGAGAACTATGACAGCTGGTTTGTTGTGTGTTTGTTTTTTTTTTTTTTTTTTTTAAAAAATACGTAAGACAAGAAAACTCTGTATTGGCTGATAGGGCCTGTGCAATTAAATTAAAGTAAGAAGTTTGGTTTTTCATTTTAAACTAGTGATAAGCACAGCATATCAGTACGAAGTAAATCTTTTATTTTGTGCTGATTACAGTGTATTTTTGAGGGAACGTATTCAAGTAAAAATCATGTAAAAGAATTGTACCAAAATCATAATTGCTAATTGCTGTTGAAAGGCACACAGCATTTTCTGTGTACATAATTCATTATTTTCTTTATATTCCTGCTTGGTATTTTGTTTTGCTTGCTATACCTCCATAAAAGATTACTGTATTGCGCCTTCTCTAAACACTAAATGTTGCTTTTTATAAAATGCATTGTGTAAATTGTTTTTCTTGGCTTCCTTATGGAAAGGATGTCCTGTATTTGTTTACGTTTGTGGATTGCCATACTTTCTCATCAGTTTTGTGAATGACATTCCACTTAAGTTGAAAAGATGGAGAATATTATGATAAAAAGATTTGATGATAGTGGGTTATTGGACTGTTCCTTATTACAGATGGTTTGCAATGAGAGCTAGACTAAAACCAGAGGTAAGTGTGAAGTTAGCAAATATTTCTGAAATGAGTAGTGTGTTTGACTGGGGGGATGTTTAGAATGGATGTGCATCGGCTGTGGAAAGAAAGGTGTAAAAAAGACGCAAAGTCACAAGGTATAAGTATTGTTAAGGAAAGGAGGCTCTTGTGTAGGGGCCCTGCGTGACCGGGACAAGGATGTGTGACGGTGTTGTAGTATTATTGGATGTGCATCCTCCTTCTTCTCTGTTTGTACTTTAAAAAAGCAAAGAAACAAACAAACAAAAAAACCAAAAAGTCATCAGGCTATTCAGTGGAATTTCTTTTAAGCACCAAGTATGCTCATTTGGAAAGTAAGAGTGGCAGAATATCTCCGGGTTTGTGTCAGTTTCTCTATGCCTTGCTTCCAAGTGGGTGGTTATCAGGAAATCTTTGCAGTCCTGTGTCTGGTAGAGATAAGAGTAAAGCATGAGTGTTGGGAAACAGCTTAAGTCACTTACATGAAATGTAACGTAGATTCTGCTTTAGAAGAAATGGCCATATGCTGAAAAATGTCAACACATGTTCGTAGAAATGAGTAATTATGAAATGGAACTTGACTTAGTCTCCCTTAATGTTCATATTCATTTAAAAAATAGAGAATTACTTTTTCTAAAATAAATTGCTAAAGTTTGTTTGTCCAGCCCTTTAGATAATGAAATCTTGTGGTTAATAGAGTAGCATATTATACTAGAAACAGAAAAGATAGGGATGATTACTAAATGAATATGCTAAAAATAATTTTCTAGAGCGTAGACATGACTGCTACTCTGAAGATGGTGCAGATGCTCATAATTGGATTATTGAACATCATGTATTCTTACCCTATTTAAAAAAAATAGCAATGAAACGTGCTCAGTCACTGGTGTTGAATGCACTGTTGCATTAGGAATTCACAGTTTTGTCTCTCAGTTTAGGAGGATCTAGGACTTTAGTTTGTCATGAAGCTAAAAAGACTAAAGTGACTTTTGTATGGTGTGGGACAGTCGGGGCTGTATCCAGGGTTATCCGCCTCTGTGTTGGTGTGGAAGAGCATCAGCTGCTTGCTTTTTTTTTTTTTTTTTTTTTAATCTTTTTTTCCCCGCAGTATTTGTAACAGACAGTTTTCTGTCAAAGCTACTGCATATTTTGGAACTGGAGGCAAGAGATTTGCCTTTGTGTAGTAGCGCACTCTGAATGTTTGTATTTTCTACAGGTATTTTGAGGCTCTACCTACGAACAGATAAGGTGCAGCGAGGGGTGAAAAAAGGATTCGATGCTTAGGCTTGTTCTGAGCTTCTCATGTTCATAAACCTTTCTTGTTTCCATGGGTTCCTCATGTCGTCTTATGTTTTAACTGCATTTCGATTTATTATGAAAAGTATTTCTAAACTTTCAGTTGGCATATTGTGTTTTCAGCTGCAATGCTAGCTATTTAATAACAGCTTGGACTATACTGTAATGAATGTTGTAAACTGTATTATGACTTTTTTGAAGTTTTATTAATTTGTTCACCTTTGTCAGGTCACCATAAAGAAAAGGGTGTTGCCTTTTAATTTTAAGTTTAATATCTGGTAAATTACTTTTAGGCATGTGGTTCTTTTTAAAGTATGAAACATTATAGAATGGTGAAAAGGAGAGTTTGTCTATACAAAGCTTTATTAGAGACTACTTTCTGCCTGTCTTGAGAAAATTTTATGAAGGTAGGAGGGATGATGTGAAGTGGTTTAAAGTGTTGGATACTTTCATTAGCATCACTGTACAATTCTTCATCTTTTACCTTTTCTGCAGATGAGAAAGATGTCAACACCTGTTGGTGCATGCCATCACAGTATGAATTCTCACGTTCTCGGTGAAAAACATGGTATCGAGACAGACCAGAGGTGTCTGTGAAAAAGGCCCTGTGCTAATCCCACTGCCAAGTAATCCCTCCTCCCCATCTTCCCAATTTCAGCTGCAGGGATTGTGTGAGTGCTGCCTGTCTACGGTAGGCTGGCTTGGCTCTTTGCCTAACCTGCCTGGCTGATTTTGCCCTTAGTAAGTTAGGTCTCACTCCTGTCATCTTTGGCGCTAAGCAGGTGGTTTGGGATATTAATATCTACAGCTAAACTGACCGTGTACAAAACAAGTTTGCCTGGGACCTGGATTTCCACAGTGAGGTTTGGTTAGATTTTTTTCCTTTCATTTTCTGCCTTGAGTAGCTGCGTTCACCTTCAAACGCCTGCCCTGTAGGGCACGACGTGACAGCCAGGCTTGTTTTTATTATATGCGGAGCTGACAATAGCACGTCTAAGGAAGACAGCAAAGTGCTTTGTTTACAAAATACAACCTTTGTCTTTTCCTGTTTTCGCATGCAGGGGGTGGATTTGATGTTCCAAATTATTCATTTTATGTAGTGGTAATTGATTAATGTTAGAATGGTTCATAGTTGGTTTGGGTTGGAAGAGACCTTTAAAGGTCCGAAGTATTCATCAGAATATTGCTGAAGTGGAGCCTGGGTTTATGGTTGTTGTACAGGCACATTTTCATTGTGGTGTGCTTTCAAGGAAAAGAAGGGGCTGGAAGCTTAAGGTGAAGCTAACGTCCTGTGTGGCACGTTCACTTCCTGGAAGTCTTCAGGTGCATTGCTGGGCTTGGGAGCTTGTTTTAGCCAGACTGGTTTTTAGAAGCACTGTTGTTCAGATGTAATTAGAATGCTTCGCGTAATATGCTTTGGCCCTAATACGAAGAAAACCCTGCAGCTTATTTGAAGAACAGCTTCTCTGCAGTTAGATTGGTCTGGTAAATAGTTTTAAAGTGTACGTTTAAGTGTATATAGTAAACGTTTCTAGAGCGCTCTGAGGGAGACCAGAAAGAACACCCAGGTGAGTGCCGGGCAGCAGAGCAGTGAGGAATAGATACAGAGGTTCTGGTTGAGACATGGTATTGTCTTGGATCAGGTCCCTGTCTGTGAGTCTTCTTTGTTTGGAAAGATGAAAACTACTATTTCTTTTATAAGGCCTAACTAGATGTTTGTGAAAAGCTTTGAGAAGCTTTTGATTAACGACTGTATGTAATATGTGATTATATCACACAGAATAATAGAGGGTAGGAGGAGAAAAATTGGCAATGTAATTCTTGCAGCATTGTGGAAACTTAAGGCTTTGTTCTTTTTCAGATGCATTTAAACATCGTTTCTTCTGCTGGTTCTCCCTAATCTTTAGCTCCTCCAAATCAATAACAAAACTAGAAAGAAGCGTATCTACCTTTTAAAAAAAGGAGGAAGGAAAAGTATAGGGCCGTAAATATGCAGTTTTGGCATTTTTTTTTTTAATATTTAAACTGGTTTTGCCATATTTTGCTTTTACCAACATTTGCAGCTGGTATATAGCAATTCAATCCATGAAAGCTTACTGCCCCCCCCCCCCCTTTTTTTTTTTTTTTTTTAAGACACCAGTAACTTGTGAAATTTTTTGTTTGCAGGCTTTTCAGTACTGGTTGCTTAACTTCATACAACTGTAGAGCAACACTCTGCCCTTCTAAGTTTATGATTGAGTGGATATTGGTTTTGAACGTTGACTTGCCCCCTGCCCCATTTTTTCCAATTTTCATTTATGACAGTAACCTCTTGGCTGGAGGTTTTTAGTCACTTTTGCCTTTAACATATACACAGCTTTTTTCACAACGGAAGAGTTGCTCCTGAGCAGGTTCATCTAAGGAGGTGTCCCTGGCAGCTGTGGATGACAGAACCTGGGCTGGGATTTGGTAGGAAACTTCTTGGGGGTGTGGTGGAAAGACTGGCTGGGGAGGGCCAAGGACACTGCCCTACTGCAGCTGGCCAGAAGAAAAGTAGCAGAGAAGTGGAGATGACTGTTCTGCCATCCATCACGTGCCCCAGGGCAGTGAATTGGATTTGTTAAATGTGCCATCTGAAATAAGAGCACTAGGTGGAATTTTTCTTTAAGAACTTATGTTTCTAAATTTGAGGCAGAAGCTGGTGGGAGAAGTTAGAAACGTAACTAACAAGGTGTTGACCACTCAGTGCTTCCTTTGGCAAGAGTTCTGCTAGAGAAATAACATGTGGTTTGTCAGCTGAATGCAGGTGGCTAGCAAGCATTTAGTGTGTATGCTAGCATTTTCTGTCAGTAGTAATGCTGGAATATAATGAAAAACTAATAATGGAGAATCATCACTTCTATGGGAGCTTGCCTGTGGGAAGCTTATTCCTCTTCAGGAGTTTTGTCATCAGTGTAGTTTGTGAGAAGGAACAGGTTGCTTTGGTAGTCCCCAAAGCTGCTTTGACTTAGTCCCCAAAGCTCTTGTTTTTAATCTTTTTAAATTTGAAGTTTTTGCCACCAAACAATAAATTTTTGCTTTCTCCAAGAAATTTGTCTTTGTTTTTGAGAAACACGCAACAATACTACCTTTTATACTGTATTTAAACAATGACTTTATAATGAAATGAAGGAGCTCAAGTATATGAACCTCTTGAGGGGAAAAAAAAAAAAAAAAAACCAACCAAAAACAACAAACCAACCCCTTCACCTTCTTCCTTAGCACATTAAAATTTTCGTTGTCTGAAGTGAAAAGCATTTTGGATTAGTTGTTAAACATTCAGCTCTATTATAGTGGCACAGTTTCACAGACAGTTTCTCAGAGGAGATTTCGGTAAAGGTAGAAATCCTGTGATCTACACATATATATGGTTGAAGTGGAGGCCAGAAGGCAGTTGTAGATTGTATTTTAGCCACATGATTTAGTTCACAAAAATCTAAATTACAGGATTAGACTTACGTGCGTGTATGAAAATGTTTCATTGGCATTTTAGGTTTGTCTGTACTCTTTCTTCAGAGTGTTAATAGCACTTAAAATTATGAAAAATTAATTTAGCATGCAGGAGACACCATTTAGATGGAAGAGACGCCATTACACATGTTTTAGAAGATAAGACACCATTATGTTTTATGTATCTGGCAATATTTCTGCAGGCCTTTATCCTATGAAAAAGTTGTAAGACACCTTTCTGCTTGTTTGGAACATATAGATACCGATACATAGAATGTGGAATAAACGTTGCTCTTAACAAAATATGAGTGGTGAAACAAGAATTTTCAAGTAACTGCGAAAAATTAAATGGAAAATGCAACAAAAAGGAGGGAGAGTATGAGGAAAGTGGAGGTAAACTAGACTGTAAAGGTATGGCTTGAACTGTTGTAAAGAAGGCTTTATGTTCAAAATCTTTCTTTCAGGTTATGACAACAGGGCAACAGCAGCAGCAGAGTTTTTTGCCTTGAATGAACTCCAAACCTTCCTTAAAACCTGTCCGTTATATTAGTAACAGAGTGCCAAGACCAGCTGGTTTTGCTATGCTATCATTCTTATTGCCCTGCATGGTTACCGGGTTAAGGGAGGGCTATAGATTTTTTTTTTTTTTTTTTTCAGGTGGAGGTGAAAAAGGATTCCAGGGTAGATTCACATTTTAATCCATTTAAAATCTATTCTTTGTTGCAGTGGAACGTGGGCTGCTTTTTCATAATGAACAGTACATTCAGGGTGATGGGGTCGGTCTACTCCTGGTGGAATTGAAAAGCAGAGTGCTCTGTTGTGAAAATTTATAGGTTTTCTGTAGTAAGGAAATCTTGGTCAGTGGCAGGACAATGTTTACAGTAATTAAAGGAAACAAAAGGCATATTCATTCTTGATGAGAGATTTGGCCGATATGTTGGAATTGTTGTATACAGAGACCAACAGTAATTACCAACTCATATTTCAAGTCACCGTACAATTGTCAGTGGTGCCAAAGTTCAGAGGCTGGTGGCCAACAGAAAATTAGAAGTTTATGACTTACCATTTCATTGGGTTAGCTTTCTACCTTCTTCCTGACTCTTGCTTTTTTTTTTTTTTTTAAAAAAACTTTAACAGTAATAAATTATGTGAAATTAAAATACTTTATCAACCTGTTCATTTATGTTGTAATTCTTGGCTTCCTTGCTCAGTGCTTTTTTCCTTTTCTGGGAAACAAAGCCAGAAAAGTTTTCATATGTTTAATTTAGTTAACTAACACAGATACAGTGCTGTAACTTGTGTTGAATACCATCAGTTAACATAGTCAATATTGCTTAAGTCTAGCTGATGTTAGTGTAACAAAATAATTGTGTACCACACTAAAAAAAATGAGTTGCAATTATTTTCAGATGGGGTAAGTCTAGGTTAAACAGAAGTAAGACAATGGAAAGAAGATACAAAATGAAAATTACTCATAGCCTTAGCAACTTTAAGGTAAAATTTGCTTTGGAATATTTGCACTTTTTTCCCCATCATGAAGTTCAACGTAAGCAACATATTTGATAAAGTGGTAGGAGAAAATGAACTCCGTGTGCATCAACTACTTGATAAAAGACCACAGAATTCAGTTTGGGCAGTAGCACTGTCTTTGGGCAGCTCTATATGAGCACGGAACAAACCCAGTAAGATGCAACAGAAGGTTTAACACTTCTTGTGTAAGGACAAAAAGTCATAAGGTTTTAAAACTGGATTTTCATAGGCCCAAATTCATGCGTACCAGATAATGCCAAACAGGTTTTTTAAAAGTGAAATGTTTGTTAATGCTTAAAAATGGAATGTTAACAGGGAAAGATTAGCTTTTCCTCATGAGCAACATGGGTAGTATTCATGCAATTTTAATGCGCCAATTTTCTGCTTCCTCTCCTCTTAGAAACTTTCTTGTGCTCACTTGGAAAATTCATTACTTCTTTTTATTTCATCTTGTAGTCTTTTGCCATTTTTTGGAATTGAAAAGTAATATTAATACTGTCATCTTTAAAAAAAAAAAAAATCTCTTTATTAAACTCCAAGCCCCGAGTGCTAGTCAGTTGAAGCTACTATCAGAACAAAAGCCTGAGACTCAGCGGAGTCTGGGAAACATCATGTTTGTGCCCTCTGAAACAAAGTCAGAAACTTTCTGATTTTCAAGATGACCTGTCAAAGAAAAACTATGAAAGGTGGGCTTGTGCAGTTTTAACTTTCTGCTTTGAAAACCATTGCTGCTTGCTTTTTTTATAAAGCCTTTTTTTAACCCTGTGTCTGTGAGCATTGTATGTGTTGGGTTCCTTCTTTTGAACAGGTTATGTGCTTTGTGGAGTCCGTCGGGTTTTACTTGTAAGAGATATCAGAGAGGCCAATATGTATCTATTATCTATAAGTAACAAACCCCATTATGAGAGAATTGGAAAACCCTTCCATAACTACTTCTCCAGTACCTCATTTTTCCCCATTCCTCCCACCTCACGGTGTGAGCCTGTCTCTGACTTGACACTGTGTAGGTTGGCGAAGTCAGTAGAGAGGTAACCCAGAAGGACGGGGTGTGCAGGGGAGACAAGCTGTCTGTCAGGTTATGGCTTGTGGTGATAGCAAACTATTAGCTAACGTGGCTTGAATTAATCTGACTTCATCCATTTGGGGTGTGTGTGTGTGGATTTAACTGATGATAGTTCATTCAGAGTGTGTGTGTGTTTGTTTTTTTTTAATGTCTCCTCCAAGAGAGGGTAGTAGAAATGAGCGCTGAAGATACAGCGAGAGGAGGGAATCTCACTGCTCTGTTGTGACAGGAGCTTGAAAACTCAATAGAGTAGATCTGGTGTTACCTTTATTTGCTTCAGTTGTTATGGTTCACAAAATATCTCACTATTGCTAAATCTTGCTATTTTATTCAAGGAAATGCCACCTGCTTTCATGACATCAGGGTCAGCAGAGTATTTTGCATAACTCTGAGATGGCATGTGAAAACTGCACTGCAACAGTATAACCATTAAACTATTTCACTAGCACTTTGATTGCCTGTTGTTTTGTGCACTATCACTTGGCCAAATGACTGCCAGCTGGGCTTTATTTTTGTGTCTTATTTGCCAGGCAGTCGAGCCTTGTAGAGGAGGGCTGTGTGGGAGATGGCAGTAGGGAGGTGAATCTTTGAGGTGAAATAAATATATATATATATTTTTAAAAGTTCAAAGAATCACTTTTTGTAAGTGTAGGCTAATCTGTTATTTTCCCAGAGGGTAACCTGGTTTTCTGTAGTTAAATTGAGTTAGCCAACAGTGTTTATAGGGATAAGATCAAAACAATATGAAAGTTATATAGCACTTTTAAAGATTATTTTCTGATGCTCATCTTAAACTGTTGAAGCACGCAGTCTCTTTTTTTTTTTTTTTTGAGCCTCTTAAAAATTCATTCTCCCACTTCTGTCAAAGTTTGTGTGTAAACAGTCCCTGTGTGGAGTAAAAAGCCTGAAAGATAAATAGGACAGCTGCTACTTACAGCAGTAAGGAAAAAATGTGCTTTATAATTCTTGCATACATGTAAAAATTGGTTCACTGGGACTTTTCAGTAATTAATTTTGTAAAGTAATTTGGCCCTTGGGATAATTTTAGGGGCTTGTAAATACTCAGGGTATTGAAGTTGAAAGAGCATTTTTCATGTGTTTGTAGAACTAATTCATTGTAAGTTCTCCTGACAGTTAATTTTTCACAACGTGAATGGTGGTCATTATCAATATGTTGCCTTACACAGCTACTCTGCTTCACCCTTTATGAGGAAAAACGTCCCACACCTGAGTTGGAATAATAGAGTTGAATTGAAGAAGCCTGGCAGACAAATTGTACACCAGTTGCTGGGAAAGAAATATTTTTTTTCTTTTTTGCCTTTCTAAGAAAGAAATGCAGTTCTGTTGATTGGCTGGATGGTTAAAGAACAGCTTTCTTGTTTCTTGAAAAAAGTCTCAAATTTTGAGTATTGGAACAGAGTTTGATTAGAAGATCTGTTATAATTGATCAAGGTGAGATATTTGCATATAGAAAAACCCTTAGCAACATCTGTTTTGCAAGGGAGTTTAGGAGGAGTCTGTGGTGCTTGACTGTGATGCTTCCCAACAACAAAGCAGAATCATCTGAACTTTTTCTGTATTTCTTGTTCCCGTTCTTTTTCAAACTACATAAATAGGCACTGTCACTTCAGAAGACTGTCAGATGTGTTGAATGCATTGCATTCCTGCTGCATCTTTTCTTTTCTGGGGGAAATGTTATCTTTGAAGAAGTTCACCTTCAGGCAGGATGAGAGGTTGCATGGCATTTGATCTCACGGTGCCCCTGGACTGATATTCCTGTGTCCCTCCTCCCCCCTCAATTAACTTTAGATGTAGTCAGGAGACACGAAGGATTTGAATAGCAGGAACACTTGTCGGTATTTATCCAGGGGTCATCCTCAAAGGGAAAATGAGGTCACTGACTGCCACTGGTGTGGGAATAGGGTTGTGAGCTGGAGCTGCAGTGATGCTTAACAGCCATGGCAGAGGATGGCAGCGTTCTGCAGCATGGTCAGTTCAGGCATTGGTGCTTGAGGAGGACCAGGTCACAATGGGGTGAGGTAGCTCTCAGGGGTGCCTTGAGTTAGCCCCAGGTAACTTCCTTTGTAACATTGCTTCTGTGATTACAAAGTTGGTTTGGGTTGGTTTTTACTATCATCAAGCAAGGATGGGTCTAGTAGTTTGGCTTAGGTTGGTGGAAAACACTTCCGAACATTGCTGGAGTGGAGGGGGCTTAAAAGCCTGAGGCTGTGAATTTAGTCGTCTGGAGCAGATTTCTTTCACCAGTGGGTAAGGTTGTCTTAAAGTCACTTCCAGAAAATGCTTTTGCTTGCCTGCGTTGCTGGGCCTCAGTCTGAGTCCTTTCTGGATCAGGTGTGTGTTACTAGGGAGACGATGAATTCCTGTGCTCTGACTGCAACAGCTTAAACCAACTGAAATGTAGGGATTTGCGTACTGCATAATTAAATGATAACTTTACAGATTTTATGCAGATCAGATAGAAACAAGCAATCCAAACAAGGCATTGCACAATAGAAAATGAACTTGTACATCCTTAACTGTATGGCATCTTTCCCTCTGATGGAGACAACGCAGTTTCAATATTAATTGCCTAATGCTCACAGTATGACAAGTAGTTTAGGCAATTATCTCGGGAACTGGCTTTATTTTTGCTGCACCTAAGACAAAGTAGGCCCTATTTTGATTTAATTTGTTATGCACTATGGTAATGGAAGTATTTAATAGTGTTTAATTCTTACTATATGTGCTTTAAAATCACAATCACAGGGAATTTTTGTGCCCCTTGAGGAACATTTTGATACTCTTATTCCAGAAATCTATTCAGAAGTACTATGTTTGACAATAAAATTAAACACCTCTGTGTTACACCCTGTATTTCATGGAGCTGCTGTTCCTAAGCATGGTGTTCACATTCCTTAATCGCTCAGTGACTATTCAGATACAAGTTTTTTGCCCTTTGCCGTCTAAATCGTCTCAGGTGGTGTCTTTTTTTTGTGGGAATCTGTATGGTATGGCATGTCAAAGCATTAATTTACCATCTGACTGGCTGAAGGCAAACTGCCTTTAGACAGTCAGGTGGCATAACTTGTTATGTGAGATTTTGTAGCTCAGCAGAAGAGAGAGTTGTGATGTGCTGTATTTATGCATGCACACATCCTTCTTCTGGTGTTTGCCATTGTGATTATGTAGTACGTTTCTTGGGTTTCATCGGCACATTTAGGGGGAGTTGGGCATTTCATTGCGGCTGGCTGGATTTGAGTAATAGCCAGCCCTCTCTCGGGGAGGAACCTGCAAGCTGAGCTGCACAAGGTTGAAAGCAAATCTTTCCTCTTACTTCTGAACTGACATATGAAAGAAATAAGATTAGCTGGAGCTTCAACCGTGTTTCATGGATTTTTAAAAATAGAATGAATGAAGGAAATCCCTCCTTGAACCAAAAGCTACATAAAAAGATTCTTCTCACATAGCACGTTATCCTTGCTGTTTGTATTCTCTGCTTTAATGGTCAAGTTGAAGGTAGAAATGCTGAATGAAATGACTATTTAATGTATTTTTCTTTCATACCCGTGGTAACAAGAGTTTATACAGTAAAATAAACTTCCCTCTTTTTTAATAAGAGATTGGTTTCACTAATTCACTTGAAATTGGAAAATAACAGTATATATATTTTAAAAGGGGAACCAGTTGTATTTTTGGTGCTCAAAGAAGTGATATCATGCTGTCTAGCTTCCAGAGGTGTGTAAATGTGACCATGTCAACTGTAACTGCCAAGACATATTTCAAGAGAAAGGAAGCTGTTAAGCTGCAGAACAATATTTAATTTGGCAGTATTTTTTTTTGTTAGTGTTTCTAGGGAGCTATCAGCTAATATTGTGGGGAGAAAATATAGTCCAGGAAACATGTGGGGCTCTGAAACTTTGAAACTTAAGTAATAAGAAAGAGCACATCCCCTGTGTGACCAGATGTGGGTGTCCAGGCCCGGATTCAGACCTTGGTTACAAGATGAAAGAACCTGTCTGTCTATAACTGAGAAGGTTTAATCATACCTTTATATCATTTCTGGAGCCTGTCTTTTACAGGTGAGTGAGGCAAACTTCTAAAGTGTTCTGTTTAACTTGGGTATTGCAAAAGTTTCCATAATCCAGATTTTATAGATTTGTGGATACATCTTAAGCTTGTAATACAGGGCTTTGCGTTCCCATCTTTGGAAGCCAGAGATGTAGACAATATTTTTAGAAAGTTTCGCTTGTAATTAAATCTCTAAATGTTAATTCATCATGTAGTAAGTAAAATTATCTGTTTGATACAACACATTTTTTTTTCATAAAAACAGGGTGTCTGTTGTTTAAAATAGTCCTCAGTTTGATAACCCCCCCTTTCCATAAGAAGTGTTTTCTGTTATTTTCCAAATGTGGCAGTTCTCAAACTGTTGATTCTTCCCTCTTTTCAGTGAGGTTCTTACTGTCAGTAAGAACAGTCCTTTGTGTTAATGTCAGACATGCCGTTGCAAAAGAAATCTTTCTCTGGGGATACCTTATTGTGGCCTTCCAGTACCTAAAGGGGGCCTACAGGAGAGTTGGAGAGGGACTTTTTACAAGGGCATGTAGTGATAGAGCAAGGTAGAATGGCTTCAAACTGGAACGGGGTAGATTTAGATTAGATATTAGGAAGAAATTTTTCACTCTCAGGGTGGTGAGGCACTGGAAGAGGTTGCCCAGAGAAGTTGTGGAAGCTCCATCCCTGGAGGTGTTCAAGGTCAGGCTGTATGGGGCTTTGAGCAACTTGGTCTAGTGGGAGGTGTCCCTGTCTATGGCAGGAGCTTTGGAACTCAATGATCTTCAAGGTCCCTTCCAACCTAAACCATTCTATGAAATGTGCAATTTTTATTTTTTAATTTTTTTTTCCCCCTTAAGAAAATGTGTATGTTCCAGGGTCTTCTAGTTTGTTTTTTGATTAAGATGCACCTTAAAATGAAGCCATGGTATTGGATTTCTCATCTTGGCAAAACGTCTTTCTAGGAAATATTCAGAAATCCTCAGGTTCTGAAGTGCAAATGAAAGCAATTGCAAATCACAATTTAGGCCACTTGTGAAGGGCTGCCCTGTGCTGTCCTTGTTACAGAATGCCCGTCTCTCATGGAAATGTGTCTTTGTATGCTTGCATTTCAAAATTTTTTTATTTGTTTTTGTTACTGATGGGCTGTATGTTTGGTCTGCAGATTATGTATTTGTGGGGTAAAGTTTGGTAATAACCATTGAAACACTCAAACATTCAGTCATGTGCTGGGGTTGGGGGCTAGACTGACCTGTTGGTTCACTGACAATTTTGCAAAGTATCTGATTCAAACAACTAAGGCCATATGGTGTTTGAGGTCTTCAAGACTAAAATGCAAAAACTCCACCCCTTACTTTAGTGTCTCCAAACCCAGTTTGTCTATATGCCTTAGCGGTTGGCCTTATTGTAGCTCCTTTTCTAAATGAGTTCTGTCACTTTTAAGCATTTTGCCATTCTTTTGGGTAAAAGGCATGTCTTGTTGCTGTTTCCTCTGCAATCTACGTGTGCTTTTTTTTTTCCTCCAGATGTGTTTTCTTACTTACCATTTGTTATAAGGGTTACAACAATGAAATAACACAGTCGGGAATAGAGACTGCTCTGTAAGGTTTCTTCAGAGGGATGCAGAAAGGAATGTGAAAGAGGGAAGTCTGCAATAATACAGCAGAATGGTCATAGTAATGTGGGTATGAATGAAATAAGGTTACATTTTAGGTTACTCCTAAATGGACGAGCAAGATTTCTCAGAATTAGGGACAAAATTCCAAGTGATGTGGGAGTTAAAATCATTGATGATATGATGGTGCGTGGAAAGAATCTGAAATTGGTGGAGGCTTCAAGCTAGTTTTCTGCACTAACTAGCCCGCTTTTTGGGTTATCACAATCCAAATCTATTGGCTTATTTCCATTATCTCCATTTTTGTATTTTGATCACTACAATTCTCATGTAAATACTGATTTAATTAGTTTGATGTAAAGATTGTTGAAGGACCACAACAGTCATCTTTTAATGTGTATTTAAATCTCCATATTGTGAGTTATCTGTTTCCTTTTTAAAATGAGAGTGAAATACAGGCACTTGATATGTAGGCATGAGTTTATTTGTGGTCTAACAGTTATATTTATTCATCTCTCTAACCTATTTGCTTTTTCTCATGAACAGGAAGGTAATTTGAAATGCACGACAATATCAAGGAACATGATGATTTCAGTGACTCATCTGTTTACTCTAAAACATACTGTGAATGGGTTCCGTGCTAACTGACAGGAGTATGACTTCAATGAAATTCTGCCTATTTGAAAATCAAGGCCTGAATATACAAAAACAATTAATTGTGAGATCTGTCTGAGTGTGCCTTGCATGTTCCACTTCTAGGACACACCAGAGGGAACACTGCCTGGTGCAGTTAGGAGTGCTCACGCACCACTTCCTACACTTCTGTCATTGCTCCAAAATCTTTTAAGGGTGAGGCAAGAAAAATTAATATGGCAGTCTCTGTTGCCTCATTTCTGTCCAACCACAACAACTTTGCTCTTGAATTTCAGATCAGAACTGCAACCGTGGGGAGTGCCAGGTCTGACTGATGTGATGGACACACCCAGGGTGTATGCTGAGGGAGTATCGGGGGTTTGTAACTCCTGCTCATGATGTTTCATTAGTTTATCTTAGAATAGAAGACTATCTCCTAACTCATCTGGTTTTACCCTTAGCTGCCTGGACTGTAAAGGAAACTACAGTTATCTTCTACAAATCAGTTGTCGGGGGGGGGGGGGAGAGGGGACGGGACGGGACCAAACCAAACCCAGAAAAACCAAACCTAATCTGAAAATATTAACTATAGTGGCATTCAGCTGAATCTTATTTATACAGGGCTGGGTGTAGCTGCCAGTGAGAAGAGAATAGGGGGAGGTGCAGCTGTGCGTACATAAGCCAGAGCAAATAGCTGCCCTGGTGATCCCAGTGGGGCTGTGTTAGCCTTTTTTATGCCACACTAGTGGACCTATGCTTATCTCTGAGCGTACACCTGGGACCAATAGCAGCATAGCATCACTGAAAGAGAGCTGTTCACTGATAAATTTAATCTTACTTGAGAGGCATTTGAAAGTTGTTTTCAAGCAATAAAGAGTGCTGCTCATTTGGTCTGGTACAGCTGGTGGATTTCTCAGTTCAACCAGGAGAGATTTGGATGGGGAAGTGATGAGATGCTTCGTTTGTTGGTTAACAGTTATAAAAGAGCTCTTTTATACTGGCAAAACAAGTTAGAAGCTTTCAGCCTCTTGTGAAAGACCTACCATATACTGTTTTTTTAGACAGGGTGATATTTTACTTGGACTGCACTGTAAATTTTTCATTTTCAATTTGTTTACTTATTAATATTTTTCTCCCCAAACTTCATCCTTATAAAGGAAAAACTAGGCAATATGCCTGGGATTTTTCTTTGGGTTTTTTTGGTTGTGGGTTTTTTTGTGGGGGTGGGGCAGGGTCGTGTTAAATTAAAAAATAGGATTGGGGCAGGATTTTTCCACCAATGCTGTAGTTGAAGTAGCTAAAATCACTGTATTGCATTTCTCCTGTAGTATTTCAAAATTGGAGGCAGATTATATTGAAAATACACCTTCAAGTAAAACCAGACTTTGCATTCCTGCTCTAGGTTTAAAGAAACAGAGTGTAAGAAAACAGAAAGGTAGGTGCTTAATGTATCGTCTTATAGGTAATATCTGCTGGTAGAATTCACTAGTTTGAATCCTACTACAGAACGTTCAGATTTCAACAGAGAATTTGTGCAGTCTCTTCCTGCATACAGAATTGGGACATCCTGGGAATATTTTTTTTATGTATTATATAGAGTTCATTAGTACTGAGGAGTGGGTGATTGTGTATTCCATGATAGTGGTAGTGCAGAAACAACATTGCAGTGCAGTTGCTAAGTTTCTTTCTTTATTCCTTGCATACCCCTGTCCTGACATAGCTAATTTTGTGAAATGTCACTTTCTCTGTCCTGCAAATACACTTTTGGCTGCATCTCTGATGATGCTTCTTGTCAAGTGGGACTAAATTCCATCATCTTTGTGCAATGTAAGCAATGTTGGAAAAAAGAGGAAAACTCACCATGAAAATAGCTGATTTTTAGCTATAAAGTAGCAACATTTGTTTTTTCTTTGAGAATGGGTAGAATTTCCTGAGCAGAGTACCAGAAAGTTGTTCTGAATTCCTGATACTCTAATTACCTAGGGCTGACCCAAAGCAAAGATGCTTTTCTTCCATTGAACAGGGGAAAAAAAAAATGTTCAGTTTTAAAATATTTTCCATTTTATACAGCTTAGCAGAAATTTTATTTTACCTTAACTGTTAGAAGCAAAGCTTAACTGGAATTAAAAGCAAGGAATAGCTACTACAAAGTATTAGGAATGAATGAATGAATATGTTAAAGGTATTGCAGACAACATCTGTGAACAGGTTTGCAAAATAAAACTTCATGCGAGTCTTCTCAAGTCAGGTATACGTATTCTTGCTTATTGCTTATTGATTTATAGGTGTTTTTGGGGGAGGGGTTTGGGATGTTTTTTATTGAGTGCATACTTTTGTGTTCAAACCCCAATATGATAATTTTATCGTCACACTTAATATTTGCTTAAAACGAGTGAGTCAGCTTGTGTAATACAAATGGATGAGCACATGAATATTGCAAGAACATACTCTATTTTGGATATCCCTCCCCATCTGACTTGTTTTAAGGTCCTGAAGTCATTTAAAGTTTGTTTTTTATCTAAGAAAATGTATCTGCCGTGAGAATGATGTTAGTTCCTGATTGTAACAACATGAGGGCGTGTATTTAATTTGTGAACAGTCTAGTTGGCTTCAGCAAGAACATTGCCGTAGGTAAAATTACTCATGAGGATTGCTGGGGTCTGTTGTTTGTGGTTTTTTTGGGGGGTGTTTCTTTGGGTTTTTTTTCCTGTTTGTTTGTTGTTTTTTTTTTTGGGGGGGGGGGGTGTTTATAATATTTTAAAGTGGTAGTTTGTCAAGGGTTAAGTAGTGTTGTTACCTAAGGTTTCATAGGCAGAAAATAACCTGAATTTTTCTTGTTTCTGGAAGCCAGTTTAAGAACTGTTACCACTTTTTGTGTTCTGTTCTGGTTTTGAGACACTAATGGAATTGTGAAGAGCAACTGGCAAGCCTGTTAGGGCACTGGCTTCCCTTGTTGCAAAGCAAGGAAGTTATCTGTACCTGAAGCTTTTATTTAATTATTTAATTTTAATCTGGGATAAGATGAGTGACCAGTTCTACTAGCCACAAAAGCCAAAAACCTGTAACAGCCTTTAATTTATTTTCACATGTGAACGCTGTGTAATTCTTGTTGTTTGCCTGTTTCAGAACAGTGCAAAGCTTCCTCCCTTATCCCTTTCTCATGGGACCTGGAAATCTAACCTTTTATAAAGGTCACATGTTAAAAAAGTGATGATTGTTTCTCTGGGTGTACCTTTTATGAGTGCTTTTTAAAAACAGGAGGACTTATCTATGTTTTAGTCTTCACACTTACGTAGCAAGTAGCTGTCTCCATGTACTGTTTCTCAACTTGCTCCAATTTAACCTGCTTTTTCTCAGGCCTGTCCTCTTTTCTCTGAGCTCAGAGTACATCTTAAGGTGACAGCATTCACCGTGTTATAAGTTGGAGGGAAAGAAAGATCAGACACTTTGTTCAAAAGGAGGTATTTATAGAAACATTGCAATGTACAAATACTTCATCTCTAAACTTGAGCATTCCCCTTGAGACTGGATAAGATTTTTTTTTTTCCTTGAGCTTGTTTTGCAGAGCTGTTTCTTTGCACTTCTTGTCTTTTTCCTCTGTTACATGTGTAAGTTTAAGTGTTTCCAAATTCCTGCTTGGCTTACAGTCTGTTATTCCCACTGGCGGCTTGGTTGGTAATGGCAAGATTGTCATGTGGTAGGCATAAAGCTTCAGAGGCACCGATATCTGTTCAGTACCTGTATTCTTTCTAGATGTGACATCCAGCTATGGGGCTTATGAAGTCCACCATATCCAGTATTTGCTGCTATGATTTTAGTATTTTGGTTTAGTTCTCTGATTTTTCTGCTCAGCCTGTGGGAGAAAAGACCATGACCAGCAGCCACTGTAATGCCTTTTTGTTTGCAGTTAGGTGTATGGCCTCTTTATCTGCATGGCAAAAGGATGTATTTTGAATTGATGTATTTTTTAGGTTTCTGATTAAAAGTTAGAATGACGCAATGAGCCTCATGTTAAAGTAATCTTGTGTGACTTAAATTTTTGGTGATACTTAGCCTTTTTCCTTACTGTGACAGTAACGCCTGTATTTATGCACATACTTGAGTAAAACCGATTGGGTTGCATGAGAATTCAAATAATTATTTCCCTTCTTTCACCTCCCCAAAAGGGAAAAAAAAGTCAATATAAATGAGCCACAGCAGTGTCCTGCAGTGCCCTTCAAAATTCAGTCACTTATTGATTATTTCTGTTTCAGTCCGTAGGTAAAAAGGAAGATGGCAGTGTGCATTTTATTTACATTTTAGGAAGTCTGGTAAAATGAGAAACGAGCATGGATTAAATTAATTGATGAATTCAATGTAATGTAGATTTGGTTAGATGAAAAAAAATCTGGGGGAAAAAGCCCCTTTATTTATAAATAATTTATTTGGATGGGAGAAATAGAATAATGTAGAAAGAAACTTGATTTTGCTGGTGGTGAATTGATAGTTGACCAGCATGTAGTTTGAAAGGTAGTGAGAATAGTTTGGTTGCTATAAGTGACTCGGACAGCAACGGCCACGTGGATTGCGGTAGGGTGCAAATGAGAGCTGTGAATGAAATGTCTAGGGCATCTGAAATGCAAATATCCACCACTTCTGGACTGATTTGTCAGCGTCTTGTGCATGAATATATTTATATGCGGGTTTGCAAATGTAAGCAAGAGGTATCTGAAAGAAACGTCGTTGTTCCAGAACAGTGAAATTGGATAGTGTTCTTCCTACAACGTGTACTGAGCCCTTCACCTCCAGCAAGAACTGAGACCTCAGGTGAGCTGCAGCTTCTGTCTTGCCATGAAGGCCAAGCATTCTTCTTGTCAAAAGCATGCAACCATAAGATTGAAGATGGATCTCTTTCACAAAGTTTCCGTTTGAGTTTACAAAGTTCATCTGGTATCTTCTTGTGCTCCGTACAGGTCCTTAATGTTAACTACCTGCATTTGTTGCCCTTAAAACAGAAAAAAGCAAATGTTGTTTCATTGTCAAGCACTGGATATGAAACATTTGGAAAAAGGTGTTAAAAGTATAAGCAACAAAAAAGGGAAAACTTGAAGATTTGAGGGGCAATTTGTTTTATATATGATATAGTCTTTGCACCTGAAAGAAACCTATTTTTTTCTTGATCACTTTGAATTTGTAAGTTCTGTCACAGTGGTGAGATATTTTAGTATCTTTAATGCCCTGTTTCTACATAGATCGCTTCTTTAAAGTAGCTCTCATGTTATTATACCCTAAAATGCCCCTTCTATCCAAATGATGTGCAATCACTGCCTGTTTCCTGGAATCCAGTCCTCTGTTATGGCCAGATCTGCTGGAATAAGATGCTCTGAGCACCTAACATGGGAGTAAGGGAATGCAGGAGTCTGAAGGTTTTTTTTCTGAGACCTGTTGTTAGCTTGCATGATAACTTATTCTATGGAATGCTGTTTTCCATGTAAGGTACCTTCCAGGTCTTTTCCTGTGATTGCATCTAATTAAGAAATACGGTGTTTTCTTTACTTGCATAGTGTTTGTGGTGTCCTGGTATGTCTTTTGTTCTTCTGAAGCACCAATAATTCACTTACCAAAAGAGAATATGATAGGTTGAGTTACATGTGACAGCCAGGTTCTTTCAGATACATACCACTTCTCAGGTATAAGTAATGGGTCTTGCTGATGTGAGTCCTCTGCTGAGAGTATTTACAGAATGTTTTAAAATACTTGTTAAAATCAATACTGTATTGCTATAACTTTGAAATAGAAAAACATTGGGGATTTGCTGATTTTTTTTTTTTTGTTTGTTTTTGGTTTTTGTTGTTGTTGTTGTTTTCTGCATGCCTGACTTTGTCTTTCTTCATCTATCATTCTCTTGAGGGGCACACATGAGTATAGAACTGTACAGATGTTTGTATGTGCATGTATTCTGATCCATGGAACAGATTTTGGATTTCTGGTTCCCTGATAAAGTGCATCTGCTGCTTAGGTGGCCTTCTGTATCTTTGTTACTGCAGCAGCTATGTTCTCAATTCTTTATATTACAAAGCTTAAAATGTACAGATTGATTTGCTTCCCTTGGTAAAGCCAAGACACTTTAAAAGATGTAACTTGCTGTCACTAGCTTCAGAGCTAAAGAGGTCTTCTAGATACTAGGGCTTTGACATGATGTGACTTGCATGGAAACTTTCTTTCAAGAGCTGTGTGTCTTCACGTGGGAGCCTGTATGTCATTTACCTGTTTCCTCTGTCTATTGCTGCTGAAATGGATGATAGCATACTGTTCAGAAACAAATTGCAATTCATTGACATCATGTGTATTCTTGTTCCACCTTCCTTCTCCCCCCACCCAGTATCAAGTCACTGCATAACATTATTAATTTATGGCCTCTTCAGGGCATAGTAGTCATTTGATAAGATATGCTTTGTCTACAGGGAAATTACTGGTATTTCAATCAGTAAGAATGATACCCAGCAAGAAGTATACTAGTTATCCTTGCTAGGTCACAGACAATTAAAAATCCTTGATACTCTTTTGATTTGCCTTGTTTTAAAAACATTAATTTGTTCCCTAGAGCAAAATATATTGGATATTTACAATTAGTATGCTATACGCATGTGACAATTATGTTTATGATCCAATTTGAAAGTTGCTGAACATGTCACCTATATCATTATTTTATGGCTTTCTATATATGGTATTTTTCTTTTAGAAGTATATTAAGCTTAAAAGTTATTTAGAAGTTTCTTTTTAGACATATAATTCATATGAAAATGTACAAAAATATTTTTATAAATGAATATTGGGGTTGTTTTTAGGAGCTAAAATATAGTTTAACGTCTTTTAAAGGTGAAAGTTTTTAGTAGACAGTTTTGTGAGCTCTCTCTTTGCAAATGGTCAGCTCAATGCATAGTAAGTCTTAGTTCATATATTGCAGGACTTGAATCCACTGATTTAAAGAAAAAAAGAACATAGGGGAAAAAAATAAATTTCAATGTCTCAGATTTGAGAAATGCTTACTTAACCTTTATAACTGGTATTACCATCGCCCTCCTGAAATTTTGACTAGCTGTGTCTTTATTAATTGTTTCATGTGGATCATAGTCCTCCTGATATGTGTGAGATGTGCTTTTATAGGGCTCTGGTTGGATGGCTGTGTGTTGGATGTGCTGGATTAGGCCCTGGTGTACCTGGTGGTGCGATGGAAGAGGATCTTGTTTAAAAACCCAGATCCGATTTCCTTGTTTAGGGATTGTTAGGCATAAGATAATAAAAATTCTCAACAGGAACAGAGGCTTGGGAAAATGACTTGTGGAAATGTAGATGAGTAATATTGTAGCTCCCTGGGCAATTTTAATCTGGCCTGAAATCACTCAGAACTGTAGTCTTGTACTCCCCCTAGCCTCTTGCTAGCAAGGGCATTCTGGTAGCTATTCAGTGAACGTGGCTGGAAGCTGCCCTGTGTTAAAACTAACCTGCCAAAGAAGGCATTTCAGCTTCCAGACGAGTTGGCTCTCTTGATCTGGCTCACCATGTCACTGGCTGCTGGTGACAGCATGTGAAAGGGCTGAGAGTGGGAAAAATCAAGGCTTCTTTCCTCTGCAGCTCCCACTTGCTCCAGGCTAACATAAGGACGGAGTTACCCTCGGGCAGTTTAACCCTGAAGGGCAAAACTAGAGTTTAGTGTGAAACTTGGATGTTCGTGTCCAAGTGTTGTGTTTTATTTTGTTGTTTTTGTTTTTTAGGCAAGTGTGTCCTTTTGGGGAGTCAGGCCTTAATGTGTGGTGGGGTGTGGGGGTTTTTGTATTGTTTTTTAAAAGATGGTCCCTTTCCATTAGTGTGTAATTGGAGGACTAGCTGAAATCTTGTTAAAATGCAATAGCACAAAATGGAGTATGATTCCCTAATGATGACAATTAACTTGCATGTGTGGAAGTGTATGGTATTGGGTTGTGGATTGGCTGCCTTGGGGGTGCCTGAGGGGGCTGGGTGTCCCTGACGAGAGACCCCCTGACCCTCAGCTTGCTTATCTCAGCTACGTCTCTCGGAAATGGAATAATTCTTCGTGTTTCACAAAGTGTGATAAGGAGGAATGCTTGAAGATTCCAGTAAGTTATATGTAGAATATGGATTAGTCCTGGCCTGTAACACTGAACAATGTCTTCCGTAACCCATGCAAATCCAGTATGCTAGTGGAGCTTTTGTTTCTCTGATTAGTGTAGTAAAGTCTATGCAACTCTGACTGTGACCTGCTTAATAAGTTTACCTAACTTTCTGTCTTCAAAAGAAAAAGGGTATTTAATCAAAATTGCAGTATGAAGAGAACCTGGAATTCGTAAGTATTTTGTTCTCAAACCCTAAAGTCATTGGGGACTGTTAACTCCCAAGAGCGTTGTTGAGACTTACTCTGAATTAAAGTAGTGCTTAAATATGACAGATTGAGTGAAGGTTGTATTTTGGGGGATTTCGACCCAAATAGGTGTAAGAAGGCAGCTTTGCAGATGTGAGTGCAGGAGTAGTATTTCCAATTACTTTTTAATTAAATTATTTGAATGCATTACACGTTTAGTACTTTGATTGCTAAAAGGCTTTGTCAAATGTTTTTATTAAGGCACCAGCCTCTTTAACCTATGAAGGCTGGTTGATAAACATCCTCTATCGCTATAAACATCCTCTTGACCATCTGCCAACTTAAGGCCTGAAAGGAAGGAGAAGGAAGGTAGGACCTTTTACTTGAGAGCTTGTTTTAAGGCAGATATCCCATTATGTATGTATTTTACTGAGAAACAGATGGTTTATGAAATGAACCTAACAAAAATACAGTAGCAAGAAAAAAAAAATCCCTTTGAGTCCTGCAGTATGGTATTTGTGCTGTGATAAAGAAAATATTAACAACTGTAGTTAAAGGTAAGTTGTTTGAAAACCTTAGGTTGTATTTCTAAAATAAAAGGATGTATTTATAAACTTTTGAAATCCACAAAAGATTCTGAAAGAAGAGAGCAATAAGCTTCAGCCAGTAGTTTCTTAAAGAAAGGGGTTTGGCATCTTGCTGTTCTCCCATTTCTTCCCCTTTCCTTCCAGAACTAGGCACAATTGTTGGCAAATTAGTGAATGTGAATCAGAATTTGAATTGGTGGAAAATTAAGTGTAAACACAGCATACACATGCAGGTAGACAATTTTTAAGAGGGGAGTTCCTATAATATTCTCTCACTAGCTAGATTTACTTTGTGTTCATTACCATAGAGCCAAATTAGTCTTCCATTAGACTAAGTGTATTTTTTTCTTGGTGTGAACTGACTTGAAATAGAGTTTACCTTGGTTTTTTGTAGAGGGTAAGGTCACCCCAGGTCTCACAGGTGTCTCTGGCCCTTCCTCTCCCTGCCCACTGCAGCCACAGGGAGGAAGGGTTTTGGGACTTGTGCTGAGTGGTGACATCACTCATCTGAAGCGTTCTTTGTTGTTTTCAATTTACCTTTGTTTTGTCGGGGTATTCTGTTTTAGTTACATTGATGTTCTTTATTTACCTCTGCTGTTCATAATTAGAGCTGCTCTTTTTCCTGAAATGGTTCTTTCATATGAACTCTAATAGTTTTCCTCTCATCGCTGTGCACAGTTGCTTAAGAACTGATTGGCAACATATTAAGACTTATTTTCTGTAACTTGTATAACACAAAGCTAAGTGACATGCTTGAGTGAGAAGAGAAGCAAAGTACCGAATCTGTGAGCACACGCTAGCCTGGCGGCAGGCTTTAGTGAAGGTCATTTTCCTTCGGAGCCTCATGCTGTGTTGATATACCCGTCTTCTCCTCAGCGAAACAGTGTTTGCATCCTGCTGCTTTGTGGAGGGATCACAAGAAACATTCTTTTGGGGAAAAGCAACCACTTCCCTCTGGAGAGGTGCACTCAAGTAACAGTTGGGTTTTTGGGTGAGGCTCATGATAGGAGAGATTTTCATGTGTTGAGTCTAGATATGAGGAAAGGAACCCTTACCTGTGCTTTTTTGATACCAAAGTATTTCAGAAAGCCAGGGAGGTGTGAGGAATACTTATGATCAAGGTATTTTTGTGTTTGAAAACAACCTGAGGCTGTAACTTGAGACCCTGTTGCAATGTAAGGGAAAAACTGCACGAGTGGTGTGATAGGAGTCCGTTCTCCTCTGGAGAAAACTTTGTGTTATTATTGACAACTTTTCTAGGGTATCTTACCAGCTATTTTGGGCAAGCAGTGTGCAGCTAATCTGTCTGGAGATAATGTTTGTAAAATTCTTAGAAATATGTTAAAAATCTGTGCATCTCTAGAGAGCTGTGGGAACACGATGATTGCAATCCTGTGCCAGAGTATGGGTTTGCTTCCCTGTGGTCTCGTCCCTGTGCTGTGGTGTGCTGTTTTCTTAACACTTTGGCTGTGGTGATTGAAATACTGGTGATGGGGAAGTCCTTTTAGGTCATCGTCTTACAAAGTACGTGGTACCCTCTAAAATATCATAAAAATATGTATCTTCAGATTTGGAAACATTCCCTTGTCAAGAAAAGACCTTTCTATTTACTGAATCAAAACTACAACTGCTAATTATTCTGTGCCCAAATACTGAAGCGATAAATGGGATGGTGGATCTTTTCTCAAATTTCAAATACCTTTCCATGTAACATGCCGATAATACTATATTTTCCAAATACTTGAAACTGGGCAGCAAATTGTTCTTGTATGTAATTGCTAGATAACCGTTTGTGACCTTTCTAAAAACTAGTTCAGCAGAGCAGTTTCTCATATGAATTATGAGATTACTTGCCACAGGTCAGGAGAAGATCCATTAACAGAGTGCACCAGTCTGGGCTGATTTGATTTGTCTCCCATCTATGGGACATCAGGACTGCAGAAGCTCATCTTCAATTCCCCTTACATCAGTCATGCTAAAACAAGGGAACTGCGCCATGTGTGGTAACTAGATCTACTGCATTTTTTTTCAAATGCTTCTGCTGAATCTCTTGGAATAAGAGTCAAACTGTATTCAAACCTAACTTTGGAGTGTATTGACAGATTTTAAGCTTGCTTGTACCTTGTAAAAGTAGTATTTTAGCTAAAGTTCAAGTGTTTTTTTCCTCAAAATCAATGAATAGTTGTCTGGGGTAACTAATAAAGCCAATGGGATGAGCTCTTTTGTTCGGGTGTCTCAGAGCTCAGCCCTCTCTCTTGGTAATCACTGTTGTGGCAGTATTGGATGGGATCTGTATTTTTCTAGCAAAATCGGCTTTTCCTCCTTGGAAGCTCAGGGTGCGGAGCTGTGTCCACGCCAGCCTGGCATGAGCCCATGCAGCCCCTGGAAGGGCACATCTTGCTTCTGTCCTCCCCCTGCTCCAACTCAGCTTCTCCTTCCTACCTCCTCCACTTACAGCTGTGTGCAGCTGCAGGGTAGGCTGGAGCAAGGGATTGGTCCTGCTGAAAGCCAACACTTCCAAAGAAGGGGGGAAGAGAGCTCTCCCCCACCATCAGCATCCACATGCCTTATATTGGGTTCAATTGGCCCTGTATGGCCTTACTAGGATGTTTCTGAAATTGACTGTCACTTACGGTATGTCTTTTTTTTTTTTATAAGCAGGATTTGTTAAAGTTGGGCATGTGCCCCACGTCCCTGCTCTAGATTGTTTGAATTCCATGTGATGCATTACTAATGTTTTCTTTCCCATGCTTTTCCTAATCCCGTCAGAAGCTAACCATCATGCATTTGTAGTAATGGTGCTGGTATGTTGTTAGAGTTGGGTAAAATCACTTAAGGACTGCCTTAGGCTCTTCATAGACACTGCCAGTGGAGGTTAAGGATCATGTAATAATCCTATAGATTTTCAAAACGTATTTCCAAATATATGGGGGAAAAAAAAAATCTGCTCTTGGCCAATTCAAATGGCCACGATACACCTGAGATGGTCTTTTCTGTGAAGTATTTTCCTACTTGTGAAACAGTTTGAACGTTTCTGTGTTCTCAAGACAGTGCGTTTTGAAGCTGATCTTGAAATTGAAAAATTTCAAATAAAGCCTGCTGGGTTTCACTGCAGGCACGCAGGCAAGCTTTTTTAGGTAGGAATAATGTCGACAGTACCTCAGAATGATTACTTGTCACTGAGTTGGTTTGTTCTTATTTAATTTAAGAGAATAACCATTTACTTTTTTTTACTAAAGTCACATATCTAGTCAAAGGAACGACATGTAACGTGGAGTCCATAACTTCTACCTAATAGAGCTGATTTCTAGCTCTCCTGTTAGTACAGCTCACCTAGCTGTGCAACGTTTCAGTTGTCTGATATGAATGGACAAATATTTTCGTGAAGAACTAAAGAACAGCCTGTTAATTTTTTCCCTCAAGATTTATAGGCACTTTTTATTTTTACATTCAACTGGTGGAATGTAAACCTCTGCTGGCATGTTTATTTGAATGAATCACTGGAACAGGCTTTTCTCAAGGCTTTTATTTAGAAGAGTAGTCATGTTCTGCCCTGAAGGACTTAAGGAAGCAGGTGAAGAATTGATTTGTTCCTGTATATTCTTGACTGTGATGGACAATGACTCAAATGGACTAGAGCACAAGATGCTATTTGGATTGAGACATTGCTGAAAAAGAAATGTTCATGAGTAATGGGTACAGGTTTTGTGCTGCTGTTACTAATTCTTTTATATTTGATTTTTTTAGCCTGGCATAAGATAAAAGATTTTTCTTCTCTTTAATGGAAATTTCTGGTGTACAGAGTGCATTTCATTAAGTAACGGACGTGGATAGTGGGTCCTTCTGCGTGGTGGGTGAGTAGGGCGCTTCTGCTGTGGCTGAGATGAGCTGACAAGAACACCATGGTTACCTTCTGGAGGAGTGCTGCTGGTGGCGGAGGTGTCACGCCTCCTCCACAGGGCTTCTGTGGCTTGGGAGAAAAAGATAAATAATTATTTCCTGGCCTCCCTAAATGCCAGTGTTATGCCCTTGGCACATCACATCTTTTTTTTAGTTTTATGTTCTGTAACATTTGTAGCTTCTCAACTTTGTTAACTGCTGTTTGATTACATTGGCCTGGTGTTGCAGGTGTGAAGTTACTAACATTGGTGACCCTTCCCTTAAAGAGTATCTTTTGTAAAGTAGAAGTAAACTCAGTTTTCTGCACCTAAAGAAACAAAAACCGCATCGAAAGCTACATTATCACCTTTATACTTCAGCATTACATTAAGTCACTTTTTTTCTGCTCTTGTACATCTAGGTTGTATTTTTTCCCCTGCACTAATGAATACTTACTGAAGTGCAGAATCTCAATTTGTGTATACCTTTTTGGCATTCCTATTAAAATCATGAGTTGTTCAACAACGGATTTTTCTCTGTGTCCAAGGGTATCTATCAAATTTGTTCCAGAAGTTAACTCAAAATACCCGAAGTAATCTACCTGAAGTAGCATAATTTCTCAGTGCTAGCACTGAAAAAAGCACAAAAAGTACATATTTGTGAATTCATGCTTCTGTATGTTTACTGACAAATAAGAGAATCCTGTGCTGATCGCTGGACATTCAAAATCTCTTTATTTTTAACAAAAGAAGGAAAGATGTGGACTAGATTTTCATCTATACCTGGTCAGCTTGGGCGCAGATGGTTCTGTAATAGTGACACCACCTTAAGAATAGTGTTTGAATAATTATGTAGTGCGCAGATGTGGACTGGGTAATTTTTCTGGCCTTGAGTTGAACAGTTGAAGCTGGGAATAGACTTTGATAAATCCTTAATGGTTAGCTATATTAATAGTCTCTGGATTCACGAGGTACTTTCTTACATTTCTCTTTTGGTTTGGGTTTATTAAAAGTCGTATGTTCAGAGTGTTCTGTAACTCTCTTCCCTTCCTTCCCACGGATAAATGAGCACCGTGTTCTCAAAATGTTACATCTCATTTTATGAGTGAAACTGCTGCAACTTTGGAATGGATGAGAATCCAGGCAGATTCCCAAACTTGTTTGTTCTGATAAAAATCTGCTGCTGTTCATGGCTGGACATGTAGTTTGAGAGAAATTATATTAGCATTGAATTTTCTTTATTGTGTGTAATTTTGCTAATATTCTTGGAAATGCAAAGGTAGCTGGTTCTGCTGCAACTCAAATATTTTCTCATTTGAACATGAATATAAAATTTAATTTGTTTTTCCTTCACCCTCTCTCCTCAGAGATCTATGAAATTACCCTCTGTTTTAGATTAAAGCTCTTCATGGAAATTAATCATTCTGACCCCTGTGAAGTAAATATTATTTTCATTAATGGGAAAATTGCAGAACAGACAAGTAAAATTGCTTGTTTGAATTATGCAGAGCTCTTAGACGTGGTCAAATTGCTAGACTGTGCCGGTTTTCAATAAATTCTTTGCAAAACTTTTTTATGTAAGCTGTAATAATATTGATGCAGTCTAAGCAGACAGAAAAATGCTGGTTTTGTTTTCTGAAGAGTTGCGTGACCAAGAGGATAACTGTGAACTATTGTTTATAGAACAGTATATCTTGAAATGTGGATAAATGAGCTATCTACTGAGAGGAGTACAAAACCGTCTGTAACTTTCCTGGGAAAGCAGGCAGAAAACCCTCTTAAATTTTATCTTAACCTGGCAAAGAGCGTGAAGGTCCTTGAATGGGCAGAGAAACCCCCCACTTTAATGGAAATTACCAGGTCTGCCAAGCGAGTCAGATGGGGGTTGAGACATGAGGTGCTTGTGTTTTATGGAATAGCAGATTATCAGTTCCCATGAAATGCAAGTGAAACAGGGGCTTCTCCACTGAAAATGGAAACCCTGGGTGCAGCGGGAGGGGAGTATCTTCAATTAATTTTGCCTCTTTCAGTAGGATGGAATAACGCGTTCTACTTTATCTGAAAGGTGATGTGGATGAATGTTTTCTTTTCCTTGAAGGAAGGCTTGTAACATAGGAAAGCAGAAGTTTGGTTGCATATGCAAAAAACTTTCTAGCTAAAGAATTGTCTTTTTATCATAGTTGAATTTTGAATTAGGGATAAAGCAAGATATAATTTATGGAGTGTGAAACTTCTTAGAGATTACTAGAATTTTCAGTTTGACAGTTTCAAAGCTTTTGAAGACTGAAAAAATTCTCCTCAACAGAGCAGAACTTTTCATATGCTCTTGAATATTTTGAAAATATATTGATGTAGTTAATGCCTCTTTCAGTGAATTTTATAGGCAGTATACACCTATACAACTTCTATTGTGAAGCTTCCTTGGGTAGCAGATGTATGGTA
This sequence comes from Vanellus vanellus, assembly GCF_965231255.1. NCBI lineage: Eukaryota > Metazoa > Chordata > Aves > Charadriiformes > Charadriidae > Vanellus > Vanellus vanellus. The sequence goes on along the minus strand of NC_138911.1, from coordinate 32,399,455 downwards.
TATGTTTCTGTTGTGCTGTGAAGGGGATCGGAGGCTTGTACTAGCGCATACGCAGTTAACCAAAATCTGCATTTGGCTATTCCTGGCTTTATCCTTTACCACAAAAAGTGTTTAAGTAGTGGAGTTTCTGCAGTATGCCAGTATATTGTGAAAGATGGGGAAATTTAGAAACCCACTGGATTGGTGTGTGCAGATGCTGTTCAGTAATGGCTTTTAGTTTGTTCACTGTATGACCTTGAACAACTCCTTTTCTTTCTCTTGCCTTGATTTCCCTTTCTTTGTATTTGGTTTAATGATATTTACCTTATCTGCAAAGCACTCTGAACCTTTATCAGTGGAAAGCTTCCTAACAGCGGCATATTCTCTATGGCGCTTCCTCTGTTTTCATTGACACGCGGCTTTAAAATTCCAAATACAGAAATCAGTCGAGATGTCAGCTCAGTGTTTCATTTCTTTTAACAGCAGTCAAATGGATTGAAATTACGTATGAAAGGGGGAAAGGGAAAATGGAAAATGCGTGAGCTTTCAAATTGTGAATTTGCAAATTCTTTGCTAAATTTGCCCTTTATCCTTGCTCCACTGGTATTTTCTGCCATAGACAGATTTTTAGTTCTTTGCTTGGCAGCAGTAACTCCTCCTATGGTGGAAAATCCTGTCTTATAGCTTAGCTGTGACAGAAAGCTAGGCCGAAAAACAAGCAATAAGACAATTTTTCTGAAGAGAAAAACTAACTTTTAAAAGAAGGAATATTGGACAGCAAAAAGGATGGGTCACTGTTTCATGTATGGGAAAAAGAGGACTTCGTTTGCATTTGTTGTTAGTTTTCTCCATTTCAAACTTAAGTATTTGCATTCCTTACTATAAAGTGCTTCCTTTTGTCAGGGATAACTCCAAAGTTCACATTTTCATGGTTGTGCTCTATAAATTCCGTGATGTTTCACTTCAGTTAGTTCAGCACTAGACAAAAGCAGTAGATGAGAAGCTCTTTCCAGTCAGCAGTATCTTCTTGGTACAGGTATTTTATTGTAGGATGTGCAGTTGCATTAAAGGTCAACATGAAGCCATTTGTACGCTATTACAGTCATCTGCTGTGTGGCTAGAAAAACCGGCCTCAGTGTGAAAGTGTGTAAGCCATAGTGGTTGTGAATAATAAGGAAAGGTTATGGCTTACTGCACTGAAATGATGTTGTGAACATTAGAAGAAGCCTTTTTAGATGAAATGAAATTTAATAAAATTTTCTTCCATTACCCCTTTCGAGACAAATGTTAAGAATTACAGTAATTGATTCCTGGTGACAGGGCAGCAAAGGAATTAATGAATTAAGTGCAATGTTACTAATTTTGATTGATACCGTGTAATTTTGAAGTCAAAGGTATTTGAATTTGTATCAGGCTGCAAATCTGCATCAGACTTCTAGTTTACCCTTGACAAGAGCAAAAGACCAACACACAAAATGAGAAAATCCAGACACCCCCCCCATCTGAGCTGAATCTCCCTTCATTCAGAAATTGAAGTATAATATAATTTCAGATCTCTTTTTCTATACTGCTATTTTACCAAAAGGTATGAGAAGGTAAAAAGGTGTCACTAGTTCAGCCTTCTTCCTTGTTAGTAGCATATCTCTGAGAAATTCCTGAAGGTCTTAGTGTCTGAAAAGCAAAAAGCAAGTATTCTCTCTGAATTTTGATATCAGCAGCTGCAGAGAATCCCCTGACAGCCCTCTGTGCTCTTCTAGGCTTTTTTCTTTCCTAAGAGCCTTAGTCTGACTGGAGATTTTAGAGCCTGACAGTAAAAGGCAGCCTTCCAAACTACTTTGAGCTGTTCTATTCTCACTAAGAGGAAATAAAACTTCATTTTACCTAAAAGTGAAATTTATGGAAGAATACAAGATAACAGGTTATTCTAGCAGTGACTCTTGAAGCAAATGTTCTTTAGCTTGACAAGCTGAGCATGAAAGGATACGCTTTATTAGGATGCAAATTCTATGTATGCCATTCATTTGTTGTGTAATATTTTCATGCATTTTTGGTTTATTAGAATTATACATGTATTAGTATGTAGAGAGGCTTTATTAATGTGTCAGAAATAGCATTTCACTATTCACCAGGGTGAAAGTCAAGACGGCTATAATTTCAAAGTTTGATAGGAATCTATATACCCTCTTTTATAATAAATGACTCCAATTTTCCTAGAATAAGGGATTTCAATTCTTACTACTTTTTATGCACCTTCATTTTTTGTATTTGTTTCTACATCACCTTACTTCTTGCTTCTATTTTTCACCGTTTCATATTAAGTGTTTCAGATACTCCTTTTTTTCTGGAGGTTTTACTGCTGCTGAGTTTTATACCTCCCTTTGATACTTCATCCTTTCCTGCCTTTCTGACCCAGAAGAGCTTGTGCCTCAGCAAGCTTCAGGAGCAACTGACTTGAGTTTGAAGAGTGGTTTTAGGAGCTTAGCTGTGACTTCTAAACATGCTGCCTTTGCTTGCCATATAGGTTTGTCCGAGTCAGCTGGCTTGGTGCTTTTTAAAACCCTGTCTTACCTGTGTTTCTGATGCGTATGAGTAATAGCCATTAGTGCTTAGCAGTTGTGTAGTTGAAAAGATGTATAAAAATGGAGTTTACTTTGTAGTAGTGTTATTTATCAGTTTTTGGCATTCAGCATCTTCAGTGGCAGCATACGCTTGGGTGGAGATGAAACTTAGAGCCCTGTGAAAGCTTTAGTTGGAGGTGGCCTTCCAGCAGGACTGCTCTGTAGGCTGTTCTCCGTTGTGGCGGTGTAGTGTGGCTGCAGGAATTCAGTCATCAGCTCGGCACAGGGCTTTGAATACTCAAGGGAATTAGGTGCTGAAGTCCTATCTCCTTGTGACTGAAGCTCACTAAATAGGTTGCAGGCTGGTGTCCAAGGCCGTGGGTGCAGCAGCAGCATCTTTTCCCCGCAAGACATCATCTCATGTTTGTTGAAGTTCATTGGTGAAACTTGTCCTGGCTGTCTTCATTCCTTCGGTAGTAATTACAGTAATAATAAGCTAACACATGTGTGTCAGAAGCCTTTTGTTTTTGTCATGAGGGAAAGACAGACTTATTAAAAATATTTTCATTGCTTTATGATGGCACAAGAACACTTTGTGTAGACTTCTTTATTTAGAAATTATAATGCATATAGGTGGTGCCTTCCTTTAAAAAAAAAAAAAAAAAGGATGTTTTCCACTGTTGCTCTTTTTTTTTTTTTTTTTTTTTTTTTTTCTCGTTTGAAGGTCTGGGTTAGTTAATAGGGCATCCTGAAAGGCCTGCTTGCTTTTCTTGGGAGATGAATGGACTGAAGGCTGTGTAGGCTAGGGAGGAAAATGGCTTTTTTTTTGAGTGTCTATGAGAATGAAACATCTGAACTTCTCGTAGCTATTTTCTCAACAGTTTCGAATACTGTTAGATTCTGCTGCGAATAAATGGTAGCTATTCTTAATGTTTCTAGAGAGCATTCTCTTTCTCCTTTTTTTGAAAAGGCTCTGGCTACAATTTCAATACTTCCTAATGTTGTTAATTACATAAGGCTTCTAAAGCTTTGAACTGCTGTTGTGCAGGTGACTTGCTGCTCTGTGAGAATAGCTTTTGCAGGATGCGGCAGAGAAGTGGGGGAAGTGAAGCATTCCTTGGGTAGGTGGTGGATCCTGAAATCAGGGGGATGAATCTGGAAGGGTTCCTCATGTTGCTTGTAGTACTGCATATTGACATCTGGAAAATAGCTAACAATCCTTTCAATTCTCTTCAAGTAACACATTTTAGTTCTTTCAGGGGTGATGTAAGAAAATAGCCTTTTTCAGCAGAACCAAGTTCTTTCTTCCCTCCCCCCTTAAGTACGCCTACACCAATGTTTTTTCAGCTCTGCAAGTGTGTTTTTTCTCACTCTCTCTGCTGTGTAGGCGGCCTTCCCAATCACAATTGAGCTTCACAGGCAATCTTTTTTTTTAAAAAGTTGTCTTTACACAGCTTGTCTATAATTTAACACCAAAGAAAATGGAGAGTTCTGAGTTAGAATTATGATGCATCTCAGTAATGCTTGAATAGGTGAAGAATTTCACCCTAAGTGAAACAAGGAAAATTTTTCTTGACCAGAAGGCCACCACCTGCGAAAATTATTTATTTACCTGCTGCCCAAATGACTTGCCAAAATGTCAGTAGCAATCACAAGCAGGTGGATTTTAAACCTTTTACTTGCTTCATTAGACTGAGTTATAATTGAATTTTTCCACCCCAAAATTAGAATGTGATTCTACTTGAAAGAGACAGGCTTGGTTTGTTGGTAATATAAAAGTTAAAATGCTGTTCTTCCTGGAATGTTACTTATTTTAAACATGAGTTCAGTTCTCTCTACCTTTTGGAAATTGCTTTTGCTATACTTGATGATTATTTTTTCATGTACTGCAGCTCTTTTGATGATGCTTCTCATTTTTCCAAGGTCTTAATTTCACACAATATTTTGTAAATAAGCCTAAACTTAACTCACGGTAAAAAAAAATCAAAACCTCTGAAAGCTGTATTTTTAATTGCTTGAAGGAAGATAGCAATAATTACTTTCTTGAGCTCTGTTGATAAAGCTGTCTGGCACTTAAAGAATTTTGGTTGATGCTAATGTTCTGGCTACCGAGTATGCAAACTATTCAACTCTATCTAGAAATAACTGTTGGGAGAGTAGCAAAGGGTGACTTAAAATTATTTGCTTATCAACCTATCAAATTTCAGAGATAAATGTAATAAAATAAATAGCACTTGTACCATGGTTTTATGTTAAGCTTAAGCTGGCATTGCAGCTGAAAGCAGCCGTCCTTGTCTGCTTATCCTGTCCTGTGCTTTTTCTGCCTCACGTCAGCACAAGTGCTTACGTAGCCATGCAGTGAACTGGATTGCAGAAAACCAGGTTGGAGAAATGATCTAGGTCTTCTCCTCCAGTCTCCTTATTTAGAATTGGGTTTTAATCTGTTTCTTTGATATGATTCACCACACATCTCTAACACGTGAGCTTGGTGGGAGTAGAGGAGGACAAAAAGTTCATTTGGTGGTATGTGTTATGCCTCCAGCTTGTGCCTCTGCAGAGTTCTCAGGACTCCAGCATCAATCTCCATGGTTACATCTGTTTGCCCAGTCTAATTTTAGAGGGCTCCTATCATCTACAGATGTAAGCCTTTTGTAGCAATAGTCAGATGTTAAGGCTAATGCTGAGACAATACAGATTTCATTACAGGACCTGGTAAATAGGAAGGGCCAGCTTTCATAGAATCGTAGAATTGTTTGGGTTGGAAGGGACCTTGAAGATCATCTAGTTCCAACCCCCCTGCCCTGGGCAGGTACACCTCCCATTGGACCAGGTTGCTCAAAGCCCCATCCAGCCTGGCTTTGAAACTTTTTTCCTTGCTACTCTTGGAGACTTCTTAGAGGGCTGCAGTTGGTGACTTGGATAAACTCACTCCTGCTCTCTCTTGTGTTTGGTATGTGTGGTAGGCTTCATGTTGAGCAGTGAGGAAAAAAGTGGGCCACAGCACTGCTAGATGTACCCTTTCTTTCAGGTGTAACCAATCTCCAAATGCCTGGTGGAATGTATTCTGAAAGAAGATAACTTAGTTCAGAGAAAGGGTGATAAAAGAAAAGTTGGGATTGTCGTAGTGAAAAACTTCTCATGCAGGCTTTCTCAGATGAGTAAGCTAGCTGCAAAAACTTAATAGGTACACGGTTTTATAAGTCTTCATTGTTGCTTTTGGCTTCTTCCAAGCACAGTTTCCACAATACCCTTTACCTTGCGGAAAAGATTTCAGCTGTTTGTTTCCCATTCAAATGTTGTTCACACACGCATGGTCTTTCTGCTTCTAGGTTTCACCGTGCTATGATCCATCTGAAGCTGGTTGTGACAACCACCAGGAATTTTTGCTAAAGGTGCACGTGCCTGCCTTCTCAGGAATTTGGATAGGTAAGAATGCATGCTCCACTTCCTGTACCATCTGACAGTCACCCTTTGGAGTAGTGCTAGTTGCCACAAAATCATTATTGGCTTAGCGACTGCTGGTAGCACGTAGTGTTTCACAGAATACGTAAGGGGTGGTCTCCAGCAGGATGGTTTGCCTGGGTAGGCTGGCTGCTGCCGAGTGCCAGACTGTATCCCTGTCTGTTGCTGAGTGCATCCTCCATGTGAGAACTTTTTTCAAGAGGGAGATGCAAGGGGACTAGATGGCTACTGAGTCCCCTCTTTCTACTAGGTATTTGTAGAAGTGTTTGTAAAAGCAGATTGGACTCTGTTCAGGCTGTGACAGAATGCTTGTTTTTATCACATTTTCTAAAACACAGTAGTTCTTGTAGGTGGTTTCTTTTATTCTACTTGCGAAACTAAACTTGTGTTGTAAGGAAGAAAGGGATGATTATTCTGAATGTGCCTGATTCTTGAAAAAGACTGGCTTTCAGTATGTGATCTATCCTTTCACAGAGAAATATAATATACTTTTATGGAGCTTTTGAAAGGATAAAAGGGATGCTGCATATCTGCCCATGCAGCCTTGCACTCTGCCTTGTATCAAATGCAAGTCCTTTGCGAGTGTGTAATGACCTGGTTCAAGAAGGCATATCAAGAAGGTTGCAAAGATGCAGTGTGTGGTTTTGAGGGTAGAGGGAGGAGGGATAGGGAGCAGTGGCATTGGTTTTGCAAAGATGGGCAGGGATGGATTTGTTTTCAGACAAATCGGCTACCTGAATTAACTCCGCATGTTGTGCAAGCTGTAGTGCTGCCTGAAAGGAGAACATCATCAAGATCTGAACTTAGATCAGTTTAAACTGATGTGCAACCAGGCAGTAGAAACACAGCCTCCTCCACTGAACAGATTTTGATGACCTGTTTATTAATTGATGTTGAAAGCTATAGGTGTAGGATATGCCAAGGAAGTCCAGTCTGGAAGTGACAAGCAGTTAAATAAACATTGCTACTAAAGAAAAAGCCCTCCCTTGTAAAATCAGTTCATCAGTCTGTGGGGTGCCTAAAGAAACAAATAGGTTTCTTGTTTGAGAGCATCTGCCCTGTAGTTGTTGCAGTTGTTTTGGACAATGTTGTTGTGTCAAAAGTGTCAGTTTAAAATCTGTTCTTCAGAAATACTGTCGGCAAAGCTGCCGTGTGTCGGCAGAGGACTGCTTAGCCTCTGAGGTTTGATTTATTGTAGTAACAACACCTTTCCTTCAGAGGACATATGTATTGGAAACAAACATGTTTGTTTGGGCTCTACAGGAGCCCTTGGAAAAGGCTGGTTTTATTATTTTATCTTTCCCCTGGAATCATCTTTCCTTTTTACTTGGCACCATGTGTTGATTTTTACATGCAATCATTATTGTGCTCATCTTTGATAAGTAGCTCCCAAAGTTACGGATAGAGAGGAGTGTTGTCCATCTCTTTTCCACCACACAATGCAAAAGTTTTTGAAGTCTGTGGTCCCAAGAAACGCATTTTGATCCTAAACATTGTGTAGTGGGGCATGGACAGTGAAAAAGGGCTGTCTTGAGTGATGAAGTTAAAGCAGTCTCTTAGCTATTAATTTAACTAACCGGTGGAAAGTGAACAGTTTTTCCCCCTTGCTATGCTTGTATTCCACAGGTTTTTTTCATATACATTCCATAAAGAATGTCCAAGTAATTAAACTAATTTTGCCAGTGATGCTGTCACCATGTTATACCACTGAAATACTTACTGAAGGTGGTTAAGTTCCTTTTTATTATACACATGCAATTTTTGTCCACTAATGGAAAGTTTCCCAGTGGATTTTTTTAAATCGTTAAATTCCAGCTTGTAATAAATCTATTTATACAATGTTTTATTTGAAACTTAATTTGTTTCATTAGTAACAGTTCCTATTTATTAGCTCATAAGGCCATAGTCCTATAGACCCGGTCTTGTTTACCAAAATTCACGAACAAGTTTTACTGTTGGGAGTTTAACATTTTAGTAAAGCATATCCATGTTAACAGGTAGCTTTTTTTAAAAGTAGTAACATGCTCCAATAAAGCTGATTTTTGCTTATGTATCAAATACAGAATCTAGTTGGATTTGTAAAGATATTTAGGTGCAAGACATTCAGCAGCTTAAGCTTAGTTTTGTTAGTTTCCCCGCATTCTTCTGTTGATATTGACAGAATAAAACTTGTAAAATTCTGCCTACAACTTAACCTGAGACTGCTTATTTCTCCTTGACCTACACTTAGAATAAAGAGGAGGACTTGGGGGAGGGGGGAGGAGGAAGGGATGGTCTCTCTACCTGAGTGGCTGATGTTGACCTTAAGTTATATTTTGTAGGATAGCATTTAAAGCTGCTGGTTTTATCTGTACTGTTCTTTTCCTGTCGACAGGTTGAAGCCTCGTGGCTTCATTTATCACTGGTAATGAGGCCTGGTTGCCTGCAGTGGGGTTGGGGTGGGAAAGGTTTTGCCTCAGTGATCCTTCTTCTTTCACAGGGACGTGTTTAAGAGTCCATAGTGCTCTGTTGCGTGTAATGGGAGATGGCAGCTGTATGGGTATCTTTTCTCTGAATGGCTAGGAGGAGATGCACAGAGTTGTGTACAGAACTGTGTTCTGTTTTTATGTTTTTCAGGTCCCCGTCCTCTCTGCCCTGAAATTTCACCAAGGTTTAGTTGGTGATTGTACAAACGGTTTCTGTTGTTAGGATTGTGTAGGTCTGTACTTAAAGCTGTTTCCCTGAGGAGTCTGGAGAAAGTTAGGAAAAAGCCCTGCGATTAGTCTTGGCCTCCTTAGGTGTTGCTTGGGGAGTGCATGTATGTGTTTTGTATGCACGCATGTACCTGCGCACTCGGTGTACCTGAGAGGCAAAGGGAATAGGGGTATTAGATGCTCTCATTGATGTGCCTTCCATAACTTTTTTGTACTGTGGTATTGCAATGATAACTACAGTTATTATCTTTAAATGGAAAAGAAATAGAAAGTGCTTAGTATATTTTTACCTTCTTTTATGTTTAAAAACAGTGTGGCAAATTATCAGAAGTTGGCATGTGATAGTTGGGAGATTATCTAATGTACTCTAGAACTGAAGAATTGCAATTGGACCACTCAGCAAAACCGGATAATGTTCTTAATAGCTAAATCTGTCCTTTATAAAAGGAAATGGGTGTTCATGAGAAAAGCCTCACCTTCATTTCATTGTGTATGAGACTGAAATAATTGTATATTCATAAACTAAGTGTATATCAGAGAATGAAAGGAGAAAAGCTTGGATCCCATTATTTTTTTGGCTACTGGTAAACTGGTGAGAGTTATATGCTTTGATTGCTGTTTTCTGTTAGTCCAGAATGACTGAAGACTTAATGGTATGGATTGTAATGATTTACTTTTTATGCTGTTACCTGTTGACTAGGCAGGCCAAGAATGAGGGTACATATGCTATGTCTGCAAACTTCCTCATCTGAAAATGGTTAGGCACACCCAAGTTACCTTTAATCTAGATAGCCTGGATTAGAAAAGATTGCAAGGATTTAACAGCATGGATTTTAGCATAGCTTGGTTGAGGCTGTCAAGGAGTCTGGGTGCTTAATCACTGCAATCCTGTGCCCTGGAAATTGAGTGGGTTTTGTAAAACTCATGATACTGAGTTCTGTAGCTTGCATAAATGTGGAGAGCTGTTGGTAGATTAAATACATATATTATTCTGTGTATGAATTTTTCCTAGTTTTACCTTTAATATGTGGAATGTAGTATAACTTAGAACTTGTAACTTTGTACTTAGTACTATGTATGATTATAAATGTACGCTGATTAACAAACAAGATGTTTTCTGTGGTTTATCCTGCTATATTAACACTTTGTGGGACTGGCTGGTGAAGAATGAGAAACCTTGGTATTTTGAGTTTCTGCATGGCTCAGCTTGCATATTACTAAAGTACTACGTGCTGTGCTTCTACTTCAATAGCAACAGATTTCTGCTGTTAAAATATTTTTCATTTTTGCAGGTTAGTAATAAGAATCGGCAGTTAAATCTGAGACGCAGAACAGCAGTGGAATCTGTGAAGCAGGAAAAATTAACAGACTGAATTAAAAATTCACAGACTGAATTAAAAAAAACAAACCCACAAAACAAAAAAATCCCAACAAACACCTCCTACTCCTCCCCCCCCCCTCCCCCCCAAAAAGAAACCCAACAAAACAACCCACAAACAAACCAACCAAAAACCCAGCAGAAGGGACCATAGAGTAGCATAATTTGAATTGGGAACTGTGAACTTCATTCCTGTGCTGCCGTTGAGTACTAGTGTTATTTCACTGCTTTTTTACTTGTAGATGGAAAATGCATGGTTCCTTTGTAAAAGTGTTTTGAGAACATACGCAACTGCTACTACTACAACTGTGTTGACTATTATTAGATTTTCTAAATTCATGCTTCAGAACAGATACATCAAGGTGAAATATAGCATTTATTGGGAAGCATCCAGTTTCAAGGGAAAAATTTGTGGGAATTTGGAAATAAGCAATACTTAAATTATTCCATCTATCTGAAACCAAAAGAAGCCTCATTTCTAGCCTGAATTTATTTATAGGTGTAGTTTCCCGTCACTGGTGGTTCTTTTATCTCTCTGCTTGATGAGAGATCAAATTCATTCCTTCTCTTCTTCCCTGTGTTCTTCCTATAGGCTTTCTAATTTTTTTTTCCTCCAGTGTTTCAGCATCCTTCTTGAACTGTAAAATCAAGAACTAATTGCAGTTTCTCTGTGCCAAACAAAGTAACATAACTGCTTTGCTCTCTGATTTGATATTCCTGCTTGTTTAAACATTAGTGGATTGCATAAGATTAGCCACAACTGTGTGTTGTGAGTTTTATATTGCGTACACAGATTCAAGCAAGCTAACTAGTAAACTGGAGTAACGCACAAAGCTGTCACCTGTGAAGATCAGAGTTCATGCTTTCCACTTGAGATCAGAGAAGATCAGCTTACTTTTCAGTCTAATTGTATTCACTGCTTATGCATAATGCAAGACCACAACTTAACTCTGCTCCATTTGATGAAAGATAAAGATCAGTGTCTACTAGACAGTATGATGCTAGCTTTACAGATCCCATCAGCATGAGGCATTAGTCACGTCTTTTTATGTATATAACATAGCATACATGTATATACACATCATAATGTGAATGAGGCTGTATAGCTTTCACATTAGTAGTAATGCAATTAATAAATAGTGCTTCCTGCCCATCTTGATTTGTATAGGTTTTCTTAGCATGGTGGTCTCTATGCCTTATTATATGTTCATAGATGAATTTATGTAATCAGTCATTAGTTTATCCCATTGTTTCCATATTTAAAAGCTTGATATGGTTCTTTGGTACCTTGAAGCTATGCTATTTATTATATTGACCTTTAATACCACTAATATTTCATTTGACTGAGTCTTTTTCAACATATATAGATTATCATAGTTTTTAAAACAAAGGAAGCTTACAATTTGCAGAGGTTAAAAACAATTTTATAACTCAGGAGGGTAGCTGAAAACTCAGATTTAGCTCTACATGTGCCATTTTGACAGGAATAAGTTGGATGTCTTAACATGTGCTTGAGCTGCAACCTCTCCCATGCCTGTACCTCTTCAATAGGAATAGAAAGGGGGAGGAGCAAAATTTCTCATTAAATCTCATTAGATTTTTGCAGTTATGTATATTTGAAAATCTTTTCTCTAAACCTAGGGTGGCAAAGTCTTTTAAAGTTGAGAAATTGGTTGGATAGAACTAAATTGGGATGTGGTGTGGTGGATTTTTTTGGTTTTATTGCTGTTGGGTGTTTAGCATGTGTGCAAGCCTTCATAGGCTGTGTGGGGATGGTCCTCTCCTTCATCCACATCAGTGTGCTGTTGTTTGTGAGGCTGAGTGTCTGGACGTGTGAACCACTCTAGGCTGCGTCTAGAGCAGTGCTGGCCTGGCCAGCCTTTAGTGCTTTTGGTTCTTCCACTCCATATGCGCACCAAATGAAGGCAGGAAAGCTGTTTCCTCATCCGTTTGTTGGGTCAACCTGTTTACTGGGTCCCACAGATTTGGAATTGTTTAGGTAGCTGTGACAAGAAATGCTGAAGAAGACCTCTTTTTCTTTTTTGCTTCTTTGGCCCCCCCCCCTTTTTTTTTTTTTTAACCAGCCTTGTCAGTACTGGTGCAGCATGCCTTCTGAAGACCTTGGCTTCTTTGTGTGACAGTCATACCTTAGGGGAAGAGCCACTGCTGTTCTCGCTTCCTCATGCTGCTGTGCTGTTGGTAATGTGTTTGTAAAGCCCATAGCCCGGAGGTGCTGTGTGCATGTATATGTAGTAGTATAGATACGACTTTTCAGGATATGAGGAAGCACTGAATAATCATTGTTTAAACTCCAAGTTAAGTTTAATATATTTTTTGTGTGCCTTTTATTTTCTTACTCTGTTTTTTCCTTTATTTTCTCACTCTGTTCTTTTTTCCTTTATTTTCTCTACTGCTTTTAGGCATTTACTTTTTTCAGCATAACCTGCTCTTTTTAGTTCTGTTCTCCCTTCTAGCACCTGTGCTGAGGCTCTTTGCAGAGGGTGGCTGAGGAGAAAGGTTGATGTTGAGAACCAAGGCACCCTTCTTTCCTCTGAGAAAGGGTAACTGCTGCTTTAGCCTCTCCTCTGAAAATAATTGGCTGTTGGGAGGAGGTTGTTTGGAAAGAGGATGAGCTGCAAAATGACTGGGGCCTGAGTGCCGTCCCAGCTGGGATTAATTTAGAATCAGAAGTTTATAGCATTCTTTAAACATTTACATGCTCGGCTCTGAGGGAGTGAAAGGAGACAGACGTGTGTTCTTTGCAAATCTTTGCTCCTTGCATCTGTCCTTGGCTATAAAAGGGAAGCAGAGGTAGGTTTGGCAAGACTGAAAACTTGAAAGAGAAGAGCAGGTAGAGGCAGTGGCTATTTAATATTTTTGCTGTGGAATTAAGTTGTGGGCCAAGCACATTCTCTTGGATTGTTCTGCAAAGCAGTTGTCATTTCTTCATTAGTAAAGGCTAATCTAGGTTTTTTTAGCTTTGCTTTTATTAAATTGGCTCAGATGTAGAGAGGAATGTTGAGGCTCACGACCATCTTTATAGATACTGGAAAGGTATTCAAAAGAGCAGGTTAAATATTTGGACAAGTTGGATGCATTTTCTCATACCTTAAAATCTTAATTGTTGTCTTTCATCCAGAAATCCAGTGTTACAGTTATCTTACTGTATTTGGTCACATCAAAGTTCCCTCTAGCCTCGTGGTGCTGCCTCTGACAGAGCACAACAGTAGATGTAAATGGAGGAATATAGGGCAGGTTTGTAGCTTTAAGCTTAATTTAACATCTGGTGACTTCTAGCTCAGAACTTTCTGAATCAGAAAATCTAGCACCTTTTGCTCTTTGTTGCCTTTCTCTTATCCTTTCTAATTCTGCAATATCATTTTTTAATTGGGAAGAACAGAATTGCATTTGGTACCGAAGGTAGAAATTTTATACAGTTGTATGATAAAGGACCAATGTTCTTTTCAGAATAATTCCTAATGCTGTGTATGGGTGGGTTTTGTTGTTGTGGGCTTTTTTTTTCTTTTTTTTTTTTTTTTTGGTAAGCACTGGAGTATAAATTGATGGATGCAGATACCTTCATATCATTCAGTGTAATGAATTCTGCAAGGAATTCAGAAATGCCAGGTAGTACTGGTAATACTTCTTCTTATCATACTTGATTATCTGGTTGGTACAATCACCCACCTAACAGTGGGTGCTTCAGAGCTGTGAATCATTGCAGCATGTGAAATTTTCCAAGGTTTGGGCTCCTGTATTCATGGTTAGGGCTTAAACTTCCCTGTGCCTACTCCAGATGAATAATACCTCTGCTGACATGTCCAAAGGCATGCGTACTGCATTTTTTTTTTATTCTCTATTTTTACTGTTACTCCATGTCCACCAAGTAATATGGCTGTTCGTTTTTCTGGGATAGCAGTGCAATCACATACCTTCAGTCCATAGGGGCCCCCAGACAATGAACAAAATGGTGTCGGTGCTTTAAGGTCACTCCTGGAATTGTTCATCTACAGAGCAAAGAGGATTGTGGCTGACCTTCTTCTAACATTTTTATATAATCAGGATTTAAGCTGTTTTCTAATTTTGCCTATTAAATGAAAATGGAGATTTAGCCTTTCTGTTAAATGAGTGAATTCTGAAGGAAATCAATGTTAGAAACCTTTTGAGACCCTTTGAGCTTTACCATACGTGTGGGAAACTGCAAGAGTTTATTATTACATACTCTGAAATTCTGGTATGGAAGGTGTCAACAAACGTCACCACTAAACAAAATTTTAAGATGCTACAAAAGCTGCATAATATTTTATAACCAAAGGACTACAGTTACTAGTGTGTTTTTTTTTTCCTGACAGACTTCTTTTTTTGGCCATAATTCCATTATGGCAAAAATATGAGAGGTTTTCTTCCTTGTCCTTCGGTAAACCATGAAGAACTGACACCTTTCTCTTCCCTTTTTCAAATAGAACCAACCCTTGAGGACGAGGTTTGGGTTTGGTGCTCCAGCTATGAGCCTTATAGAGACTCGTGTGTTCTGTCATCTCAACTGCAAATACAATTTACCTATAAAACAGTTTTATTCTGTGTTAATACCTGTGCAGTGGTTATGCTCCTGTTCTAAATTGACCAGTGAGGCATTGAAATAGTTCCTCTCGCTTGGCTTTTGGATTGTCAGTGCTGCTCAGGATCATCCTAATGATGGCCAAGATTAATTTAAAAACATCTTTCTTTCATGCTTATTTCAGCTGGTCTTTCTAGGCATAAAAAGAAATAATCATAAATTTCTTATTTAATCTGTATTTGCTTGCTTTTTTTACAGTTTAGCTGTCTGGCTTACAGTATTAGTTTATTTTTAGCACAAGTGCACCAGACCTGCAATTTCAGATTTTGTGTTTGAAAAACAGTGTTTGTAAAGTAAGTGCTTCTGACAAGGAATTGCAGAACTAGATTGAAATGTTTTTAGTAGTAAGTATTATCAAAAATCAGAAACAGCTATGTTAAAATGTTTTTGTACTTTGTGGTAGAGGAGCATACATGAGTATGTTTGATTTCTTTCCAGTTTTATAGCACCAAAATGTAAAGTATATTGAAGCATAGAGGGCACAGAGATGTTACCTTGTAGCTCGAGTTCCTAAAATATTATACTTCACACTACACAAGAAGGTGGTGTTTGGAGAAGTCTTTTTCCTGGTTTGAGTGGCTGATACATGTATTTATACCTCTAATCCCATCCCTCCTCCTTTTTTTTTTCTTCCATTTTTCTTTGCTGCTCAGAAGGGTATCTCATAGCATTTTAAAATAATGATGAAAACACTGGAGGTAATGTACTGTTAGGTAAGCTTAAGCTTGTTTCTTTAAAGTACTTATTGTAGATTTTGAGTCTGGAGCTTTTATTGCTGTGGTGTTTTGTTTTTGTTTTATTTTCCCCTGAATCAACTATTTTATTTTTTATTTAAAATAACAAAGAATTCCTTTAGATAAGGCAGTGTTCCTGAAGGCAGGGGCTGGGAAAAAAGGGCATCTATTTTAACTGGAAAAAAAAAAAAAAAAGATTGCAGAGACATATTTTACGAGGCGCTGCTTAGAAAGCAACGTGGCAGGTGTCATGTTTTGTGGTGGTGGTCGTATCTTCTCAGTGTTGGTTGCAGTGCGGTAGCGCAGAGGTGCCAGTGTTTGTGAAAATCCGTACAGCTGTTAGTACATCTTTGCCGATGCAGCGCAGTTACTGCCAGGCACAGCTTGCCCTTTTAGTCTTTGCTTTTCAGAATGATAAATGTTGCACACTGTTTCATCGTTTTACAGTAGCTCTTCATTTGTTATGTTCAGGGAAACAATAACCTCACATTCTTGCATTTTTCCATGTGGCTCTTTATCATGACAGTGTCCTGCTTGCCACGCTACTGACTTCTGTGCATCTCTAATTCAAGAGAATTTAAGAATTTGAAAAGGAAATTCTGTGAAATGTTTTTTCCTGCAAAACAGTTGATTGTACACATAAAAATGTATATAGTGTGCTGTATATTCAGGATGAATGTGTTATTTGACTTTGTAAATATAGACAATTCAAATTGGAAGAAGAAATAATTGGAAGATGCTTCTTTTTGTAGCTTCAGAGTTTGGGAGTACATTGTCACAAAGGTGAACAAATAAAACATACTTTGATTTTTTTTTTCTTCTTATTTGATCGGGATATTTTTGATAGGGGAAGTCTAAAACAAACAAAAACCTTAATTTCTATGCTAGACAGAAATACTTGTGTGTATGTGCTGTTTTTTAAACTTGCTTTGATGATGTCTAAGCTTTCCTAACAGCTTTTGAACCTGTTTATTTCCATCAGTTTGATGGACAGATACAAGTCTCAATGATATTAAGTTCCAAATAGTTTGTGCAGAGTGGTAGCTTGATTGGAGAAAAATGCAATGTATTGCCCTGATGGGGTGTGCGGTGTGAGCAGTTCTCAGGGAATGGAGCTAAAATATTAAGTTGTGGAGATGGAAGATGCTTTGGAGCAACAGGGCACAAATCAATAAGAAACAGAGTTTTCCTAATCTTTGTTAGTCATGATAGACTTGCTTTTATTACCTTGTTTTTTACTTTTACCCCATGTTCACCAAATAATTTTTGCTTGTAATCTAGCATTGCTCTAGGAGAGCTGTGTAATTAGTATTTTTTAGTGGCACATGTGCACCTGGGTGATCTCAGAGATGCTTTGGTTATGTAGGATACACTCTAACAACAGGTAAGTTAAGTTCTCTCAAATTTTGGGGACAATAGTCAGATTGGATGTTAATTTGAAGAAAAACACATACAAAGAAACTGCAAATTGTGTTGAAGGTGCAGAGGCTATGGGTTTGTCAGGTAGTGGAGAAATTTAGAGAATATTTAGAAAGATATTTTTATGCCTTCTTCACCTCTATGTTATGCAGATCTAGTGTTTTTTCTTGTTGTCTCTAACAGCAACGCTTTCTTTTGAGCTTACGTGAATCAAAGAATCATAGAATAGTTCAGTTTGGAAGGGACCTTTAAAGGTCATCTAGTCCAACCCCCCTGCAATAAGCAGGGACATCTCCAACTCGATCAGGTTGCTCAGAGCCCCGTCCAACCTGACCTTGAGCGTTTCCAAGGATGGGGCATCTACCACCTCTCTGGGAAACCTGTTCCAGTGTTTCACCAAGCTCATTGTAAAAAATTTCTGCCTTCTATCTAGTCTAAATCTACCCTCTTTCAGTTTAAAACCATTACCCCTTGTCCTACTGCAACAGGCCCTGCTAAAAAGTTTGTCCCCATCTTTCCTGTAGGCCCCCTTTAAGTACTGAAAACCTGCAATCAGTTCTCCCTGGAGCCTTTTCTTCTCTAGGCTTAACAACCCTAACTTTCTCAGCCTGCTCTCATAGGAGAGGTGCTCCAGCCCTCTGATCAGCTTCGTGGCCCTCCTCTGGACCTGCTCCAACAGGTCCATGTCCTTCCTGTGCTGAGGACTCCAGAGCTGGAGACAGTACTCCAGGTGGGGTCTCATGAGAGCAGAGTAGAGGGGCAGAATCACCTCCCTCGACCTGCTGGCCACACTTCTTTTGATGCAGCCCAGGATACAGTTGGCCGCCTGATCTGTGAGCGCACATTGTTAGCTCACATCCAGCTTTTCATCCACCAGTACCCCCAAGTCCTTCTCGGTAGGGCTGCTCTCAATCCCTTCATCCCTAAGGCTGTATTGATACTCGGAATTGCCCCAACTCGGGTGTAGGACCCTGCACTTGGCCTTGTTGAACTTCATGACGTTCACATGGGCCCACTTTTCAGGCTTGTCAAGGTCCCTCTGAATGGCATCCTGTCCGTCAGGTGTGTCAGCTGCGCCACTCGCTTGGTGTTGTTGGCAAACTTACTGAGGGTGCACTTGATCCCACTGTCTGTGTAATTGATGAAGATATTGAGCAGTACTGGTCCCAGTATGGACCCCAGAGGAACACCACTCATCACCGATCTCCATCTGGACATTGAGCTGTTGACCACTACCCTCTGGATGTGACCATCCAGCCAATTCCTCATCCACCAAACAGTCCACACTCAGATGACCCTGAGTGTAAGATAGCGCTGTAAATTCCTTTGTTAGGGAAAGTATTTTGTATTATCAAATAGATTTAGTAAGTATTTTAAGTCCCTTTTATTAGTCTGAAAGCTTTTGCAGTGTGTGTTTTAGTGCATGAATTACACTGTAAGAGTATACAGAGTAATGATGGATCTGTCACTGGCAAGAACAGGAGAAACCTCAGCATTGTTTACCTTTATCATGCCTATATGATCAATATAAAATGTAACACATTCGGACAATATTTTGTGTTTTTCATATAAACCGGACGGTGCTTTCTTGTATTTGGGCAGGTACAGGCTTCTAAATCCAGTAATAAACTAACTTTTATTTGTTGGAATGGGGTCTAATGTAAAATCATCTTTATTCTGACAAAATACTTTGCAAAATAAGCTTAACTACCCCAACCTCCATCCCCCAGAAAAAAAGCAGACCTCAGTCCTGGGGAGTTTTATTGATGGTACTGAGGCCTCTGGCTAATCTTTTCAGGACTGAAATCCCTCATAATGACGCAGAATTTCTTTTCTGGCCTTCAGTGGGTGTTTAGACAGCTGTTTATTCTCCAATGTGATTTTTTTTTTTTTTCTTTTTGTCTGTGGTTAAGCATGTGGATTCTTGAAGATTTACCTGATATGTAGAAAAACTGTTGTCTAAAAATGGAGATGTTGGACCAGGAACCATGAGCTTTGAATTATACTGCTGCTTTGCCACAGGTTAATAATACTACTGTCTCTTAGTCATTGTTCTTCCCACATAAAGTGGTGGTGGTTTTTTTGTTTTTTTTTTTTGCCTTTTAGAGGCATTGAGACTTCACAAATTGCATTCTCATACTTGGGAACTGCTGGTTGTGAAGACTTGATGGTGAACAAGGTTGGCGTTGCAATATTTAAAAGCTCACCGCTGTTTGTTCAGACTTACAAGGTCCCAAACAATAACAAAATGTAGGAGATAAATACTTTTAGAATTGTTTTCTGATTGAAAATGCTATGTTAGGAGAGAGATCAGCCTTCTGTAGGGCAATAACACCATCACTATTCCCTATTTTCTGTAGCATTTATCTCCCTTCAGGTGTAATGGTGCTGCCCTGTTCAGATGGATGTGGTAACTTGTGGTGGTAACTTGTTTTCTTTTACCATGTTGTTTTATGTTTCTCTCCAAGTGGTTTGCCAGATTGCTGATGGTTTTTTTCCGTTAATGCAGATGTAAGGCAAAAGGCAAATGTTAAGAAGGTTTGTTTTTAAAGCTTTACAAAATTCATTCTACACACCAAATGGATAATTGGGATATTTTGAGTTCTGTTTCTGAAGATAATACAGTGTTTTCAGATACACTAGCATACCTGTCCATAGTATCAGAGAAATAGCACTTTTTTGTACATATGCCAGCGGTGACCTTCTTTCCTTTTGCAGTACTGCTGGTATTCTTCCTGGAAAGAGAGAAGTTTTGCATTCCTTCTTGTGTGTGTCTTGTTTGGACCCAGACGTCGTGGTCTAGTTTCACAGATGATTTAGAATAGTCCTGGAGATATAATCTAAGTCTTGTTCTGTCCTTCAGCAAGTATTTTCACGTGATATATATAAGGAGTCTTGGGTTTTCAAACTGCTTTTTGTTTTTTTTATGTGACCCACCTGGATGCAGTCCTGAGTAATGTGCTCTAGGCAGTCCTGCTTTAGCAGGGGAGTTGGACTAGAGGTCCCTTCCAACTCTGAAAACTCCGTGATTCTGGCTTTTAGATCTCTGAACTAGTAAATATGCAAACATATTTTTAAAGGAAAGGGGGAATGCTGTCTGGTTTTAGCTTTATGGCCATTATAGGTGTGTGTTTGGCACTTTGTTTTGATCTACCAGTTTGGAGAAACTAACTTGTATATGTGAATAACTTACTATTATTACATTTCTGGCAGAAAGGAATGTTGATGAAGGAATTGGGGCTGCAGTGGTGCAAAATCTACACAAGAACTGCTGAAAGTCTGAATTCTTTAAAAAGCTGAGAGGTGGTGTCACATGCTCTTGACACTCCAAATCGGATAGAAGCTCTAAGTCTGTACCTGTGTAAATTACATGTTGCGTTTTGGTGTATGAGTATGAATGTTATTGCTGTTTCACAGCAAAGCTGAAAAATAAAATCAGAGCTAAAATACATGCACAGTCAGAGTTAAAATAAATGTATACATACACAACTATAGGTAAAGTCTAAATTGTATTATATTAAAGGTGTAAACACAACATGACATCAGCTGGAATCAGCATATAACAACTTTATAAAGAGAAAAAAATTGTCCAATTGAAAGTTTGTTTAAAATTGTGACTGCTTAAAGATGACTCGACAAATGTGAAAAAGGAGTAGAATTAGTATGGGATATAAGCATTAGAGTGTGTAACTTTTAACTGCACTGATTCTATTTAAAGTATTCCATGTTAGTTTTACAAGAAGACCAAGAAAAAAGGAGACTGAAGTTGGAAAGAGTTTTTGTATTTGAGGAAGGGAGGTGAAGGGGAAGAGTAATCTGTTCACATGAATTAAGTCACAAGAATGAATTTATGCATAAAGACCACTTTTTATATATTTTTTTTTTTCATTTACTGTAAAGATATCTGGGAAAACCAAACATAAGTATCCTTATGAAGAAGATAAGGTTTTATTTTTCGGTTGCTGTCAATCTGTTTTTAGTAACCTTAAAACCAGATTTTATGATCTGTACATTTGAAATACCATATAGATCATTCTTACGTATTCTAAGATAGGACAATAGTGTTGAGTAGACTTGAAATATTTCCTTTAACTTCTTGTGCTCAGTAATCTTTAACTCCTTCCAGAATGATGTTTGGCTTTCTGGAACAACATCAAGTTTATGACTCTTATTTAGTCTGTTATCCAGTACAGCTCCCCCAGTTCTTTCCTGCTTTATTACTCTTTATATGGCTAATTCTGTGTGTGAGGGAGGGGCTTTTGGTTTTTTAAAAAATTATTACTACTTTAATTATCTCTTTCAGAGTTAGATCATTTTATTTTGCTTTTACCTGCACGGACTTTTATCTGGTCAGCTTTAGAATTCCTGATTTCCCCAAGCTCTCCTGGAATCGGGATTGTCTCCTCCATATTCCTTGCAACTCCTGCCCCCCAGTTCCATGGCATTTGTGGATTCTTAATCATAGAATGGTTTGGGTTGGAAATGACCTTAAAGTTCCAACCCCCCTGCCATGGGTAAGGACGACTTCCACTAGAGCAGGTTGTCAAAGCCGTATCCAGCCTGGCCTTGAACACCTCCAGGGATGGGGCATCCACAACTTCTCTGGGCAACCTGGTCCAGTGCCTCACCACCCTCACAGTAAAGAATTTCTTCCTAATATCTAATCTAAATCTACCCTCTCAGTTTAAAACCCTTACCTCTTGTCCTATCACTATACTCCCTGATACAGAGTCCCTCCCCGTCTTTCCTGTAGGGCCCCTTTAGGTACTGGAAGGCTGCTATAAGGTCTCTCTGAAGCCTTCTTAGGCTGTCTTCACAGGAGAAGTGCTCCATCCCTCATCTTCGTGGCCTTCCTCTGGACTCGCTCCAACAGGTACATTTCATTATTATGTTGAGGGCCCCAGAGCCGGATGCAGTACTCCAGGTGGGGTCTCATGAGAGTGGAGTAGAGGGGCAGAATCACCTCCCTCAACCTGCTGGCCATGCTTCTTTTGATGCAGCCCAGGATATAGTTGGCCTCCTGATCTGTGAGCACACATTGTTGGCTCACGTCCAGCTTTTCATCCACCAGTACCCCCAAGTCCTTCTTGGCAGGGCTGCTCTCAATCCCTTCATCCCTAAGGCTGTATTGATACTCGGAATTGCCCCAACTCGGGTGTAGGACCCTGCACTTGGCCTTGTTGAACTTCATGACGTTCACGTGGGCCCAGCTCTCAAGCCTGTCAGGGTCCCTCTGGACAGCTTGGTGTTGTCAGCAAAGTTGCTGAGGGTGCACTCAATCTCACTGTCCATGTTGCCAACAAAGATGTTGAACAGCGCTGGTCCCAATACCAACTGCTGAGGAACACCACTTTTCACTGGTCTCTGCTTGGACATTGAGCTGTGGACTGCAGCTCTTAGAGTGCAACCATCCACCCAATTCCTTACCTACCGAGTAGTCCATCTGTCAAATCCATGTCTCCAATTTAGAGGCAAGGATGTCATGTGGGACAGTGTCAAATGCTTTGCACAAGTCCAGGTAGATTATGTCAGTTACTCTTCCCTTATCCACCAATGCTGTAACTGTGTCATCACCAAATTTGTCAAGAATTATTTGCCCTTAGTGAATCCATGTTGGCTGTCACCAATCACCTCCTTACTTTCCATGTGTCTCAGCATGGTTTTACAGGAGGATCTGCTCCATGACCTTGCCGGGCAGAGGTGAGACTGACCGACCTGTATTTCCCTGGGTCTTCCTTTTTTTCACTTTTTAAAAATGGGCATTATGTTTCCCCTTTTCCAGTCAGCAGGAACTTCACCAGACTGCCACAACTTCTCAAATATGATGGATAGTGGCTTAGCAACTTCCATCTGCTAGTTGGCTCAGGACCTGTGCATGTATCTCATCAGGTCCCATGGATTTGTGCACCTTCAGGTTCCTTAGATGGTCTCAAACCTGATCTTCTCGTTCTATGGATGTATCTTCATTCTCCTAGTCCCTGCCTTTGTCTTCTGCAATTTGAGTGGTGTGGCCAGAGCACTTGCTGGTGAAGACGGAGGCAAAAAAGTCATTGAGTATCTCAGCCTTCTCCATATTCTGGGTGACCAGGTCTCCTGTTCCCTTCTGGAGAGTGCCCATGTTTTCCCTAGTCTTCCTTTTGTCACTGATATACCTATAAAAGGCTTTTTTGTTGCCCCTGGCCAGATTTACCTCCATCTGGGCTTTAGCTTTCCTAACCTGATCTGTGACTACTTGGAGAATTTCTCTGTATTCCTCCCAGGCTGCTTGTCCTTGCTTACGCTTTGTTGGATGCATCGCTCCTGAGCCTGGAGGAGGTAATCCTTGAATATCAACCAGCTTCCTTGGGCCCCTCTTCCTTCTAGGGCTTTATCCCATGGTCCTCTACCAAGCAGATCCCTGAAGGGCCCAAAATCTGCTCCCCTAAAGTCCAGGGCAGCAAGCTTGCTGTGCACCCTCCTCGCTGCCCCAAGGATCTTGAACTCCACCATTTCATGGTCACTGCAGCCAAGTCTGCCCTTAAGCATTACATTCCCCCCCAGCTCCTCCTTGTTGGTGAGAACCCCAGCATAGCATCGCTCCTTGTTGGCTCCTCCATCCCTTGGAGAAAGAAGTTATCATCAATGCATTCCAGGAACCTCCTGGATTGCTTGTGCCCTGCTGTGTTGTCCCTCCAATGGATACCAGGGTGGTTGAAGTCCTCCATGAAGACCAGGGCTTGTGAACATGAAGCTGCTCTTGTCTTGTCTATAGAGGGCCTCATCCTCTTAGTCTTCCTGGTTGCATGGCCTGTAGCAGACCTCCACTGTAATGTCACCTGTCCCTGCCCTCCCTTTAATCCTGACCCATAAGCTGTCGGTCAGCTCCTCATCCGTCCCCAGGCAGAGCTCCATGCGCTCCAGCTGGTGATTGACATAGAGGGTGACACCGCCTCCTTGTCTTCATTGCCTGTCCTTCCCAAGAAGCCTGTATCCTTCCATTCCAACACTCCAGTCATAGGAGCCATCACACCATGTCTCCATAATGCCAATAAGATCATAGCCCTGCAGGCGTGTGCAAGTCTCTAACATGTCTCTAACTCCTCTTGTTTATTCCCCATGCTACATGCGTTTACTTAGAGGCATTTAAGTTGGGCCCCTGATGAAGCTGACTTACTTGGCTGGAGTGGCTGGAATTCCTTTGTGCTGCAGTCCGGATGCTCTCCTGCTGACCTGCAACCCTTCTCCAGGCTCTGGGCATCTATTGCTGGTACTGGCATCAAACTGGTAGAAGTAGGATGGATTGAGGTTCCCCCCACCCGGCAACTTGAGTTTAAAGCCCTCTTCACAAGCTTGGCAAGCCTGTGACTGGAAATACGATCCATCTGTCAGAGAAGGGGAAGAGCATCAGCCTCCAGTAGACCTGGTTTCTCAAAGCAAGTCCTATGGTCTAAGTAGCCAAATGCCTGGCTCTGGAACCAGTCCTGTAACCATTTGTTGACTTGCTAGATTTGACAGGCCCTTTCAAATCCCTTCCCTTTGACTGTGAGGATTGATGAAAAATACTACCTGCACTCCAGAGTCCTTTACCGCCACTCCCAGGGCTCTGTAATCTCTCTTGATACTCCTCAGCCTGCTCCTGGTGGTATCACTGGTGCCCATGTGAAACAACAGCAGTGGATAAGTCAGTGGACTGTACAAGGCGTGGTAGTCTCTTGGTGACATCTGTGATATGAACCTCTGGTAAGTAGCTCACCTGTCCAGAGAGTGTGTCAGGTTGGCAAATGGGTGTCTTCATATCTTTCAGAAGAAAGTCATCTACTACTGTCATCTGTCTCCTTTTCTTACGTGCCTGGTTGTTACACAGGGAGCAGACTGGGCTTCCATACTGAGCTCCAGTGTCTCTCCTGATGTGACTGGTCTCTCCTCTTCAGTCTGCAGAGCAGTGAAGCAGATCTCCAAGGGCACCTCAGGCTTTGGGAGAAGTCTCTTCCTCCTACTGGTCCTTGCTGTTGCATCTTCTGTTGTTCTGCATTATTGGCCCCTCTCCCTTCTGTGTGTGCTGGTGGGGGAGTTTTTGGTTGTTTGGCTGTGGGTGCACCGCAGACTGCGCTTCGAACCAGTTATGTATCTTCTTCTCAGTCTCCCTAATACTATGCAGCCTCCTCACTGCCTCCTGCAGCTCAGCCACCTGCTGCAGGAGGTCCTCCACCTGGGCACGCAAGCGGGCATCTGTTTGGCCACCCAAATTAATAATGAAAATACAAAAAAAAACTTGCTGCAGGTCAAGTTCTGGGTGGACGGACCTAAAATGCTTTCTGTTTTTTATACTGAGCCACTGCTTTAGTTCTCTGAAAGCAAAATTTCCAGGAGTTATGCTTATCTACACTGGTTATTTTGGATCTTCAGGTCATGTTGAACAGTGTCAGAAGCATCATTTACATAAACTATACCTGCTGCTTCACTAAGACATTTACCCAAGGGAGAATATTATATTGTTTTGTGGTTTCCTGACTGTAATTTAGCTTTCTCTTTTAATGTAAATTGATTTTTACCCCTCTTTTTTCCCCCAGCCATGTATCCAGATCTTTCTAAGCATCAGAATTATGTTTTGCGTCTTATCACTTCTTCAGTCTTTTCCCACTTCTTCACTACTGTTAAAGGACATGTACCCTGTTTCATACTGCTCTGGAATCTCCTGTGTTTTACTAGTTCTCAAAGCAAATCAGTAATAGTTTAGAAGTTATTTAGACTAGTTATTCATGTACACTAGTGCACATTATCGTAAGTAGTTGGATTAAAATGTGTGTTAATTTTTCTTATTTAAAGAGCAGGGCTTTTTAAAAGGAAATTGTATTGAGTGTTACTTCTGCAAACTTTCTTGCCACTTCCTTGTCAAGCCCCTAGAGTATTTGGATCTCTCATTATCTAGACCAGATTCTAAAACTGGCTCACGATGCTACGTGCCACCACAAATTTAGCCTTCTCTGTAGACTTTGATGGCCTGGGTGAGATCGAGAATCAATGTTAGCTGTCTAAGCCAGTATGCTATTGAAAAGCTGCTATTAAGTAACTCATTCTTAATGAATTTGAGCAGGGTTGGTATTTCTCAAAATTAAAAAGATAATGCTCCTCACTTTTTGTTGTATGTGAGTGTGATTTTTACCACCCCCAGAACTATATTGTAGAGCTTTGCTGGACCGGTATTTCACTCAGGAAGACTTGGAGGGAGTAACGAATTCTGTGTTGGTATTGCTAACCACCTACTTGCATGTATGATGTTTTTCTGCAGTTCCTATCTGGGCAAGACTAGGACTGACTTAAAGGTCTTCTTGTCTGAGTCAGAACAGTATAAAAAAGCGCAGAGAAGGAGGTTCTTGGCTTGCAAAAATATAAAAAGCCAGACAAATGAGTAGCCTGTGTGACTATTTTTGTTGTACTATATCTGTCATTTGAGCAGACTTGCTGTAACTTAGGGCATGCAGTATTGCTAGGTATCTTGTAAATGTATGCTGTAATATAGATCTTGGGACTGCCTGGCTGATAGGTCTCCCCCTGTGATGGCTGGAATTACTTAGTAAAGGACCATGGTTCAAAAACCCCGTTCAAATAGCTGTAGCACACTACATGTGCTGACAGCTGAAGCTGTGGTGACTGGAGACTATCCAGAAAACTCTAATGGTTCTTGTCCTAAATGGTTGCTGTTTGACAAATTTCTTCTCTGAATTACTGAACTGGTATTGAACATTCTTTGCTGGTTCTGCCAATTACACTGCTCAAACACCACACTAAAACCCCTATTCCAAGCAGATACTGTGTCTCTTCCTTTATTTAATTATATGAAATAGACTACACTGGTAAAATCAAGACATTGAAGTGCAAGGGAAGACAGAGATGGAAATTCAATCTGGTTTAATATTTTTTTTCCATGTAGGTTTTCTGATAACTTCTACTTGACGCATGGGTTTCTCTTTAATCTGTCATGTCTGGGAAGGCATTTTAAGTGCAAAACAAGTAGAAAATCATTCCAAATAACTGGAGGACTGAAAACGTAGTTGTGCAGCAGAGTTTTGGGTTAGTTTGCCTTTTTTAACTGGAAAGAAAATTTAAGGATATTTGCTAAAAATAAAAATTGCAAGACCTAAACCAACAGAATTATGTTACTGACTTTAGGAAAATGTTACAGTTTTGAGTGAAGGTTGATTTTTTTTTTTTTTTTTTTTTTCTATTTGTGTTCTTTTCCCCATCATTAGTGGAATTAATCTCACTTGTGAACAGCTGTTGAAATAATAAATCCTGTTACTCAAATTGCAGTTACAGTTGTTCTGTTTTCTTAAAAGTTCCAAGCAGATTTAAAAAGCAAAACCAAAAACCTCTGCTGGTAAAGCCATCAGTGGGTAAAGTAGGCAGCTTACACAACAGAAGTTGCAAATGGAAGTAATTATTAAGTTAAATAGAACATCCTTGAGTTTGGCCTACATGTTAATTCACTGAATGCTTTTCAGCTGGTGCCCTCTTTGGAAGGGGTGGTCCTGGCTTCCTGCTGATTTGGTGGTTGCTTGAGGGTCTTTCACCCAGGAATCGTGAGAGAGGATGGGTGTGTGAAGTCTCAACTCAAGTGCACAGCGCATGTGCTTGTATTGCACAGAGAGGAGCATCTTTTAGATGTCTTGCTTAATTCAGCTAATCAAATATTTCACGGTGGGTTGTGTTGCAGCACAGGTTCTGATGCATTTGGATAAAACTGTTGTGCACAGCGTGAAGCTGTACAGTTTAGTTCTTGAAACTGTTATATTGGGGTTTGCCCAAGATTTTTTACTACTTAAAAATGATCCTTTTCTGAGTGACTCTGCCAGATAAGTGAGGGTAGCATATCTTGATTTGGGTGCCTACACCTGTGTGCTCTGTCCTGCCCTGCTGAACAGAAAGCAGAGTTGCTCATCAGTCAGTCCTTGATCTGTTGAGTTTCAGAGCCTCGTATTGCAAGGCAGTTCTGCATTGGGGATCATTTGTCTTAAATGCCATTCTGGAAATGTTAGTACTATCTTGACTTGTCGGTCAAGCTCCAAGGCTTGCACTGCAGGAAAAAAACCCACATTTTGTTTAGCTTGAACTGCAGTTATTTAGATGAGTAGCTCTAGCAGTCCTGTTGTTTTGAACTTAGAGGGAGGTGGTTGTACTGTTTGGGGGGGGGGGGGAAAAAGAAAGCTGTCTCGATTTAAGCCCTTTTTGTCAAAAACTTTTAGCTTGGACAGATTTCACACACTCAGTTTAAGTTTATTCTTCTGGCACCTAAGTTTGCTGAAGGACCCTCATTTTGCTTCACTCGCTGTTTCTAACACGGGCTGGACTTTTTCAAGGTCTGGCAGGGCACCTGAGCTTACCTCAGTGCATGGCTGCAGTGCCTGAGGCTGTCTTCTCCTTGTATCGCTTTCCTCTTGAAATATCAGCCTCCATGAGCTGTGGGTCTCCGAAATGAGAGTGCAGGGACAATCTGTTCAGTACTGGTAGTGCAGTCTGCGTTGGCATCCAGTGCAGAGCAGAGGGAGGAAACGATTGTGGTTCAAATACCAGAGGGCTGAAGAACAGAAAGAAAGAAGATGCTAGGCTGGGAGACAGGGCTGGGCGCTCGGAGGGGAGGAAGGAAAGACTGTAAGAGCCGGAGACTGTTTAAAAGAAAAAAAGGGGAAGGAAGAAGAGAGAGGGAACAGGACAAGGAAAGGTGGGAGGAGTTGATTTGTAAGCAGTGAGCAGGAATGAGTAACAAAAGGAGATTCTGGGGACAGGGGGAATGCAGATAACTACTAGTTTGTTTTTTAAAAGTCCTGGATGGCTTGGACCATTCTTCTGTTACAGTACTGCTGTTTGATACCACTGAAGTTTTGTGGCAGATGCTCTCGGTGGAAGCTTCTTTTTTTCAGGATTATTGTTCTCCAACTCATTGGCTGCCTAGATCTTAAATTAGTTAAGTCTGAACCAAAATTATTTTATCCATATATTTTGTTTAGTTTTGTCTCTGTTTTACCAGCTCCTGCATCTTTGAAGAGAGATTTCCTGTGCCCTTCAAATGCCTGTGATATTTCCAATAGGAGCCATCTTTCTGTAAGTGGAGCTCTTTTCTATGAATATTGAATGCATAGTATGAATTAATTGAGTGCATTAATAGGAATGTCTATATGTAGATAAGTCTAAACAGTTTAAAAACTGGGTGGTTTTAGTACATAATGTTTTTCATGATTCATAATTGAGAATAATGATTGATGCTTGGGGTAGCTCCCTTTTTTTATTTGCTTTGGTCATTTGAAATGAATAGTATACTTCTATTGTAAGCTTAGTGATAATAAAAACAGTGCTCATCTCTGTCAACATTTGTGGAGGGGAAAAAAAGTCTCTGGAGATTTCTGACTGTTTTATTTAACGACAAGAATAGTAAATCTGTCCTGTGTAGTGTCTGGGTGAGCTGTCTTATATCAAAACATTATTAATTGAATTTTATACTTTACAGCTGTTTTTTGAGAATAAGTACTGAAACGAAAGCCAAAAGCTCCCCTCTGGATTGTAAGAACCATATTGGAGAAGAGTTAAGGGGTTGATATGTTTTTCTGGTTTAGAAATTTTGAGCAGGACAAAAAGGGAGGGACTTGACTGTCTATTTAACTTGATTTGCCAGCTGTCTAAGAACTAGCTAGATCATCACAGGAGTATGGCTGAGCAGATCTGTGCAAATATCTAGGTGTGTGAAGATGAAGACAGGCACGCAGCGAGATCTTAATCTGCACTTAGATCCATTATTTAACATGGAATTGTGAAAGTAGGGGGTTTACTGGGGTTCCTGAAGAACTGTGTATTTGCTTCTTTAGGTATGAATACTATGAAGACCAGTCTTCAAAGCGTCTCTCTTCTAGAAATACTGATTTTTGCACTCTGGACACATTGTGTATGTTAATCAGTTTCTTAAACATCGTGTTCTGAAATTCACAATATAGGGTCAGCAGTAGTGTGGCTACTGCGATGGTGTTTGCGATATGTGGTACAGTATGAATAAAGGACTATGCATGCTTATAACAAAGCTTGTTTCAGCTTGAGGAAGAGGAATTGTAAGAGTTTTCTCCCAGTTTAGAAACATACATTTTCAGGGAAATAAGCAGCTTCACAAACAGATATGCAGTAGGAATTTGTGGGGTAAGTTGACATTCAGATGTATTTTGCGCTCACAAGGAGACCTTCCTTTAAGTGTAAAAATGCAGGCTAATTTGAATGTAGTTGAACAGGAGTTTTCCATATATGTGTGTTGTATTTTGATTTTTCTCCTCTAACTTGGAAGACATACTCACGTCTTTAAAATCTTTACAATATAGTAAATTTTATTAAAAGTGTCTGTGAACTTAAATTACAGCTGGTAGTTTTGCCTTACAGGTAAGCAGTACCCTGAAAGACTGAAGTCTTGTTTCTCCTCCTCCTCTCTCTTCTGCTCCTCTCCCTAGCTCTTGCCCTCATTGTAAGTTGATCTGCTGGATCATCTTAGCAAAAAGAGACTGATTTAGTTTTTGTTACTGGGTTAGTTTTCTACTGGTTTGGAAGCTGAATCTGTTTGTAATGCAAGGGGGATGATCGTAGGCCAGAAATAGAGAAGGGAGGAATGGAGCAGGGGATGGGAGGATTCAGTCTCTGTGTTTCTGGCAGCGTCAGGCTGTCAACTGGGCTGAAGCTGTAATGTTAAACTGTAGCCCCTGGCTTGGTGTGGGCCCCCAGCTTAGTCCCTGTGGGCCTCAGATGTCAATATCTCTTTTGTCCCTAACAGAGATTGCAGAGATCAATGGGGTGGCATTTAGACAGCTCAAGACTATAGACACGTACAATCAACATTGTTTTGCAGTGCAGAAAACCATGAAAGTGTAGGAGAATACAGCTGCATATTTTTCCACTGTAAAATAAGTTTAGGAGACTGTTCAGATTGAGACATTGAATTCTCTGGAATCGTGACTATTAAAAGTTAAGGCTGTGTGTAGTACTATAATTACTTTCTTTTGCGTGTGTGTGTTGTGATGTAGGTGTCTCATGTTTCCCCAGCTGCTATATGCTCATGGAAGAGTCTTCCCGTTAGGACCCCATTGTGGTGTCTTGAAAATTATAGAGTATTTAGCTGATAAAACAACAGTTCCTTTATAATAGGGTGGGCCTACTGAGGACGTGTAGCATGTACTGGAGAAGAAGGGATTTCCTTTCTCTCCTCTTCAGCCCTTAATTTTCTCCTTTCTGGAAGCCAGAAGAATGATGCTGAGCTGGGGGGAGCAGGAGACAAGTAGGGCCAAAATTTGGAAGTGGGGAGCTGGGTTAGGTGAAACCTAACTGGCTTGTTAAACTGGGGGAGATTGGGTGACTGGCTGTTGCCAAGGTTTGGGGCAAGCCAGAGACAGCCCTGCCTCCCCATCCTCTGGGGTGTGAGAGGGAAGGCAGGTCTGTATGTGAAAATCCTGGGAACTGCAGTGGTAATGGATGGATGTTGTGCTGCTGCTTACTTGGATTGAAACATCTGTGGTTGTGTACTCTTTTTTTTTTGTTCCTGCCTTTCACTAACAACTTCTACCCCATTGTGGTTTTGTACATGTGCTAATGTTTGGAAAGAATTGTGTGTATGAGTTTTTCTTCAACTAAATGAATAGTGGCTGTTCTCTATACTAACTTTCACACAGAAAAAGAATGGAAGAATGTTTGTTGGTTGTGTACTAAAACCAGGCCCTTGTATTCAACTGTTAACTAGGAAGGATTTTCATTTACTATAATAAAATAAACAACAAAATTAAACTGAACAATTTGTGCAGCACCAGTAGCTGAAAACTGCTTTCAAATGGTCTAGAGAATAGTTAAGGAATAGCAATCACCCCTCTAAAAATTATAATCGGTTTGCAGGCTACTCAAAACACAAAAAGAGTGGGCTATCTGTAATAGCTGTCCTTTGAGAGGGAGCTGGTCCGTGGTTATCAAAGCAAGGGTATGACTTTAGTAGTCATAGTAGTGGTACCATAAAAATGTCAGTTGTGAGCTCTGTTTCTTTCTACATAATTCAAACTTTAAAATTCTCATCAGGCTTTTTGTTATATGGAATGAATAACATGTAGATGGCTTACCGCATAAACCTCTCCATGGTAAAAACAACAAATAGCAGCAAGATTGCTCAAGCATCTGGCCCAGAAACCTTTGACCTTTCTCCCATCTAAAAACCCCCGCCCCATCCCATTACTGACAAGAAAGTTGAAACCTTAGTTATTGGCTTAATTGCTCATATTTTATATAAAAGGATTTCATAGTATTTCAAGTGATCTGGTTTTCAGATGTGAAAGTACAAGGAATAATTTGTGTGAAGGAGCTTGAACTGGGAGAGGATTTGGCAAAAGATTTGATTTCAGTGCATCCAACAAAAAAGCAGAGCTTCCTTTTTCTTGCAGCTGCTTTACGTAAACATTCTGTACTTGTACCAAAACTATTTTGGTTTCACAAGTATAATTGTCTTACCTGCAATTTTATCTAATCATGCCGTCTTACTTGTAGTGTCTTAAAAAATGCGCTAAATTTATTTTTTAAAGTTCAGACTTATGAACTTGAAGACATCAAAGGAAGTAGGCCAGTGACTGGGGAAACAACCGCAACCAGTGCAAAGTATGGAGTAACGGGAGAATGGCTAGGAGCCTGTGCTGTTGCGTTTTAGTTTAAAATAACTGGAGACCTAAGGAAATAAGCAAATTATTTGATGGATTAGCAATGAGCTTAGCTGGAGCAACTTGCTGAGAAACAAGGGCAGCCAACAGCTTGTCAATTTGATGAATTACACCTCAAAGTTTGGTTAAAAAGAAATCATTAAACAAGACCTATTGCTTTCATGTGATTTACCAGTGTTTGTTCTCAGGTTGTGGTGTGTAAACCAGCAGTGGAATTTAGAGCCTGTCCATCATCTGTAGACCAAAGTATTTTTGATAACTGTGCAATTGAGCAATAGGATAGGAATAATTCAGTATGTCCTCCAAAATGCTGAATAAAATAATCAGAAAGAAAACAGAAAATCTGAAGGTCAACCTGGAAGCATCTGATCTTTACCAAGATCTAGTCGTCTTGGTGTTCCCCGCACTACACAGGATAATAGTTGATCTCTGACTTATCAGTGGGGCTACCCCTGTTTAACTTTAGTCATCAACCTTGTTCCTTGTTTATATTTTTGCATTGTATCGCATAGAGCTTGTGTTGTGTGTGCTCATGGTGCTCTGGTTGCAGAAGGTGCAGAGGGTTGTGAGTGTTCCCATCCCACCCCAACTGCATATGTCTCCTTGATGCTTTTCAGAGCTCTGCCCTCAGAGGTATATGTCTGATAAATGAGGCCAAAGGTGTTGGAACAGGGCTTCATGGAAAAATTCACTTGAAAGAAGGCAGGTGGTTTTTCATGAGCTGATGCTAACTACCTGTTTCCTCCCAGAATGTTCCTGGTGTCACAGGTGTGAAAATATTTGACACAGTTATGATTTAGTAGCAATTCAAAAATTTATTAATGATTTGAGATAGATCAAGTGCTTAAGTTTTAGCAACACTTAATCATTAACTGATTTAAGGATTTACAAGATGATTTAACAAAACAATTGAACAGTGACTTAATTAAAGATTGGAGAATGGCAAGATTCACACTAACTTACTATAAAGTTAAAAGGGTGCCGCTTTTTACATACGCATGGACAAATATTTGGGTCCGGGAAGGGTAAGAGCATCTACACTCATAGGAGCTAATGTGTATACAGAGAGGTGGACAAAAGAGAAGCTAGCCTATAGCTAAATTTTTCCTCTTTGAGTTTGGAGTAAATACTCACAATGCGTTGGGGTTCCTCAGCAGGTAATAACTGAGACTGGAGGGGGCGTTGACTCTCCCTGGTCTTTTAATTCTCAAGGAGTTTGCCTGAGCGGCATCCCAGGTTGGGGCAGATGCCGGTGACAGCCCGCTGCGATCCAGAAGAGCTCAAAGGGTCTTGCTAGAACCGCTACTTACAGCATCCAAGATAGTGGACTTCCGTCAGGTATTTGTCCACTCTGGCCCAACTCGGATGATGGGATATTCTGGCACTTTCCACCAGTTGTGTGAGCCCAGAAGTTGGTAGATCTGCAAGTTCTGGTATCACCCCCCCTTTGGGCCATGATCGAGGTATGGATCATTGTCATTACCTTTTTGAAGCGATAGCGGAAGCAGGAGCCAGGCACTCCCTTAGTGCTCTGGTCCTTTGTCTTTTGCAATTCATGCCTGACTTCTCCAAGGTTGGTACATGGCCCAGGCATGGGGAATCGCACCAAGCCCTGCATGGCCGAAAGCTGGGAGGGAGGAGGGGGGTAGTGCATGTGTTGCACCACCACAATCTACCCCATGACTAAAGTAAATTTATTTCGTCCATAGCGTGGCGGTGTCATTGCCTCTATGGCTATAAACGGGGAATGCCGTGATCCAATTATAATTTGAGGGAAATTTTGTGTTCGATTAGTCTCAGAATTTCATTAAATGTGGCTAAGTGACTTCATACAGTAAAATTTTCGCAAAAATGTAACCTTTAGCCATTCTCCAAATTCTAATACATAAAACGATGTTTAACAACATGCACAATATAACAGCAATCAGTAAAATCATGATAGGATGCGACACCATGTTTAGTGCTCCAGCTGCCATTGGAGACTATCCAAAGAGGACTTCCCACCATCTCCTTTGATTCTTTTTGACACTTGATGTATTTCTTCAACTTCTTGATGGACTGTGATAAGAGTTTTCTATCCAGTTTCTCAGGCTTGTTGTAGGAGGCCGATTATATCAGGGTGATGAAGGAGTTGTTTGATTATAGTTAAATCCATTCCAATAGGTGTGTGTTGTAGCTCGTGATATAACATGTAATTAAAGGCAAATCATCGTTAGTAGTTATTGGTACACAGAAATTGAAATCACAGCCAATAACCATAGAAAAGTTGCATACACAAAAGTTGAGCCGATTTGATTATAAGAAAACTCATGTATCAATAAGGATTCATACAGTGTTCACATGCAAACAGATCATTTTCCAGCACGCATGGCTACAATTTCAGGAACCTTGCTTGGATGGATTTCAAAGTGGCAAATGTGTTGTTCTGTGTCTAAGCAGATGTCTTGAGCTTCAAGAGTGTTACTTTCACAAATTAAACCTTGTTGTTCTTGCACAATGCATGCATTTACATCAGCTGTTTGACACTTTTCCTCCTTTTGATGGGCTCATGCTCTATGCTTTAAGAGATATGAGTATGGTTCTGTTGTGATTCAGTCCTATTGCAATGATTGGGTATATATTGTACACCAAAGCATTGCATATTGTGAGGACGAAGGCAACGGTCTTACCACTTTCTACATGATAAATGAAGTTAACTGCCACCATGATTGAAACTCGTTTTCAAATTCTGAGGCATTGTCCCAAATCAATTTACAAATCTCAGTGGTAGGATTCCTCCTTCTTTTCTAATTATGGCTGCTTCTATAGACTGTATCAACAGTTATGGTTGGATGCAAGTGAAGGCAAGAGAGGTATTACCTTGGGTTGCTCTGAGGGCTTTTACAATTAGTTGGTGATCATTTTCTTCAATCCATTCCCAATGAGGTAAAATGTCTGATAGGAGTGAGCCATTGACTTGCTCCCAAGGCTGATGAAGATGACCTTAGTGAGCATTCCAATTTGGTTAGGTCATCGGTAGTAGCAGTTAGTTTCTTCATTAGGACTTCAGTGTCTATGCTATTTGGTACTCTTAATCCTGTTCCCAGTAACCCGGTGGTATCCTGTCATATGTGTCAGGATTGTTTATTGTTAAAAGATCGCCCATGTAACCATGCTAGCCAGCCAGTGTGAGCAACTCCCAGAAAGGCAGAAGCATCTCGACTAATTGCTGACATGTTTAATGTGCAGCATTAGTTCCATTCTTATTAGGGACCAACTGGGTTTAAAGACAACTCACTGTTGCCTTGTATTTTTAATTATGTAAGGGCCTTTGTTATACATGTGAGGAGGCAGTTTAGTAGGAGACTGATTTGGAAAAGATGGTTGTTGAATTTTGATTTTGAGTTGGAAAGCCAAACTGGAATGGAATTTGAAGTCAGCCCAGAAGCACATTATGAATACTGAGCAGAATATGGTAAAGGCATAAGAACAATCCTGTCCATAAGGAGAAGTATGTGTATGGTCAACATCATGTTCGAGTTTTTCAGTATAGCCTACACTAATGTGTACAACTGTTGTACACTCAGTATGGTTTTCAATTTAGCATCCCATTGAAATGGTATCTCCACTTGTCCTTTTTAGAGATGGAATTTGCCAGTCTTCATCTTTTATGATTAATTTTTGCTTATGAAAGGCAAAATTGTTACATAACGCTACACTACTACAGACAAATTTAGCGATTTCGCAGGGTAAATATTGGGTGCATATCCATTATAGCCTATATGAGCATGGATCCAGGGCTATGCTGTTGTGCTCAAGTTCCATATTTTGCATGCCAATGGTAAAAATCAAATAGTAGATGTGTGTTTTTATGGCACCAAATACAAAGTGCAGTTATAGGTTTGGTAAAGGTGAAATTATACCAGCAATTCTGTTAGTTAACTACCGTTGTTGTGGTTTTCTGGTCTGGAAAATTGGTATAAAATCTTTTAATTTTGGTTGGCTTGCTGGTATGTGGATCCATTGCTTACCCGGCACCCAGTTTGTATTTTCTCTCCTGGCATGCCTTGGAGTTGAGCCATCTGATGAGAGTCATCCCAACCCCATTCCTCCTTGTGTAGCCTTTCTTCCCATATAAGACTAAAATAGAAAGACCTAGGCCTGTCTTATTTTGTGATGTGCTAGTACTTCCAGTGTATCTTAGTAGTGCCTGGTCCCATGGATCTTGTGTATTGGGCCATTGTGAGCATACTTACTCCAATGAGCAGCAAGAGTGGGGAAGGACCATATATCTGTTCTCATTGTTGTTGCCATTGATACGTGTCCCAGCAGACCAATACAGTAAGGGAGAGAAGGAGTAGGCATGATGCTGGGAAGATGCCGATGTTGAAGATGAGTATTGCTTCCACTGAGCTATTAGTGGGGTCGTTAGAGATGTTATTTGTTCTCCTGATGCCATTGGGCAGAGTTCATTATTTCTGTTAAAAAAAAAGGAAAAAAGAACAGTTTTTGTGGGGAAGGCGAAACAGGTTACCCCTTTTATGATGCAGGATAAAACCATCTGGTACTGATTTTTGCACTCGACTCATCATTGTCAATAGCATCCTATGCTAAAAATCCTTGTGGTCTAATTAGGATTACTGGTATTGTCCCCGCAGATGGTATTGTTACCATCACAGGCTGTCCTGGTTTCATTGAAGACCAGGTATGCCTGTTGTTTCAGGGTTTTTCCAGAGGAGATGTTAGAAAGGCTTGAGTGGTTGGACTTCCATACCAATTATTTAGTTGTAAAATTTTAAAGACGGTTATCCCATCGCCCTTCATGTGGTTTAAGATATTTTTTTCAATAGTCTATTGGCTCTTTCAACTATATCATTAGATTGTGGATAATAAGGTGTGTAAAATGCCCATTTTATTCCTTCCTGTTTTGCCCATTCTTGTCCTTCTTTGTTAGTGAAATGTGAGCTGTTATCACTCTGGACAGAGTCTGGAACGGGCAGTATTGGGAACCATGAAGAGAGGCCTTGGTAGCTGCATGGAGTCTAGATATTATTTCTCCCCCTGTTAAGATATGTTTATACCCGGCAGAGGGTTTTAAAGGACTAATATGATCAATTTGCCAACTAGACCATAATGTTTTTGCTTCCCTAATATGTAAAGGTGGTGCTTTAGCAGGGTGATCTGTTTGTAATTTTAATTTACACTGGGGGCATTTGGTAAGAATGGTTTCACATGTTTTTCTACTAAGGGGCCAACTTTGGCTTTGAACTGAAAAACAAAGGGTTTCTCAACCCGTGTGGCCTAGTTTCTGTTGTAAGCATTCTCCGAATCAATATCATGTGGGATTTACAGAATTCTCAACTTTTATTTTCCTAATTTTTCTCAGTTCGTCCACCTTTTGTTTCCAGTGTGTAGCTGGTTTATTGTCATTGGCATGAGGTTTCACCCATTCCTATTTGGAGTGGTGTTTTCCTGGCTATGTCTAATAGCAATTTCCAGTCTTCAGTTTTCCAGATTGGGGATCTATTTATTTCCCAATTTAAGGCCTCCCATTGACAAAGCCATTGTGTGGCACCTGCCCAAACGGCATAAGAGTCCACATATATGATTTTTGCTTCATTTTGTGTTGCTAAAACAACCCTTCTTAATTCTACCGCTTGGGCGCTGCCCTCCCCCTCTTTGATAACTCGTTTACCAGTTTTCATTTCCAGTGTGACAGCTCTATATTGCCATTTGCCATTCACTCTCTTTCCTGAGGCATTGGTAAATCAAACTCCCTCAGTTGGTATATCGTCAGTGAAGGTGGGTGCGTATAGGATTGGTGAGGGCTTAAATGGTGGTTGCACTGCTAGTGGGTCAGTGTTAATAGGCATTTGTAATTTAGAAACTTTTGTGTGTCCTTCAGTCAACTACATTTCGTCTGCTACTCCTACTAGGTAGCATACCGTTTCTTGATAGTGGATTTTTGTACAATCCCTTCTGGGGAAGCAGGGTGGATCATTTCTAGTAAATTAACTGGGCCTCTGATTCAAACAGCTTGCAGGTGTATTTTCTTAACTGTTTTAATTGCATGGACTAAGGACAAAAGATTTTTTTCCCACTCAGAATACCTCTGTTATGTCTCTTTAAATACAGCCGAGTTAAATAGTATAGGTCTTTTTGGTCCGTCAGGACCGCTTTGGAATAGATTACAGTAGTACCATGTTTTGCAAGGCCCTATTCTGCTGTAATAGTATCATGAGAATGGACAGGTCCTAGAGATTGATATGTTTTTAATTCTTGTATTAGAGTTTTGACTGCCTCTTGATGTTCTGAGTCCCATTTCCATGGTTTTCCTTTTTGTAGAAGTGAATGCAGTGGGGGGGCAGTGATGGAGAATCCAGGTGCATGTTTCCTCCAATACCCTAAAGTGCCCATCAGCTGTTGTAATTCTTTCCTAGATTGGGGCATCTGTGATTGTTCTGTTTTATCCAGAATATCTGGTAGAATTACTGTGCTTCCAGTGATCCACCAAATGCCCAGAAATTTCACTTCTCCACTTTGTCCCTGACATTTTCCAGGTGGGATTTTGATGTTTGCTGCGTGCAATGTTTGCCAAACGGTTATTGCTGCTTCCCTCACCTTTTCAGGGGAGATTCCTCCAATTAGAATATCAACTATATATTGATACCGTTTTACTCCTTCAGGGAGTGAAACTGTCTGTAAAAGTTCAGCAAGCGCAGCATGACCAATTGTGGGTGAGTGTTTATACCCCGGGGGAGTCTATTAAAGGCTTATTGGATACCTTCCAATGTAAAATCAAATTTTTCT
The DNA here is from genome assembly GCF_965231255.1 of Vanellus vanellus. Lineage (NCBI taxonomy): Eukaryota > Metazoa > Chordata > Aves > Charadriiformes > Charadriidae > Vanellus > Vanellus vanellus. The sequence goes on along the minus strand of NC_138911.1, from coordinate 32,360,133 downwards.
TTATCCTTCTCTTGTAAGGGCAACCCTGAAAGACATATCTTTCACATCTAGCTCTGCCATCCAAGGATGTGAGGAGGCTTGCAAAGTAGCAGTTGCACTATTGCGGACTGCAGCTGTCAATGGGGCTGTGTTGGCATTTAAGTGCCAATAATCAATCGTTAAACGCCATTTCCCGTCCAGTTTATGGACTAGCCAAACTGGAGAATTATATGGGGAGTGAGTTCTGAAAATAATTTGTCGTTTTTCTAAATCTGCAATTATTTCTGAAATTCCAGTCCGTGCCATCACAGAAATTAGGTACTGCGGAACATTAGTGATTTTTGATTAGGGAAATACTGGGGCTGCGTGGAGTGCACACGCTGTGGCAGTTTGTTGATTTTTATTAGGGTTAAGATTGGCATTCGAACTGAAAGACCATAAACTACTGTCTGCCAGATGCCAAGTGTGGCCCTTCAGAGCATCAAAACTTAGGATATTTTCATGGTGATCTTTAACTGCAAAGTGAATAGATGTCATGCACTTTTCGCCAGAGGGCCATAAATGAGCTTTTGTGGTTTGGCACACAGCACAAGTTTCCATAACCTCAGTAATTTTAACTCTTTGCTGCCTAGGCCATAAGCCCAGCTTATTGGAATCCTGTTGTGTAATAATTGAAATTTGAGCTCCACTATCAATTAACAATTTTATTAATTGTTTTTTAGGACCAAATGGAATTAAAATGTAAGGGTTGTTCTCATATAGGCATTGATAAGCTTCTACTTGCTGGACAGTCATGCCCAATCACTGTCTGGCCACTGTTAGTTTTTTGATTTTGTGCTTTGTAACTGATTGCTATGAGGGGAGAAAGGACTATTTTTCTCTCTAGGAGCCGGCAGTGGAGGAGTTGAAGTGTTTGCATGATTGCGTTTCTGTAACGCTTGGATTAGACTCAGAATGATGCCAGTAGGCTTTGAATCGTGGTTCTTGGAATTCCTAGTGCCAGTGCTTGTTTCCATAATTCATTTCTCTACTCCTGGCCCTTTAATTGCTGGTTAGAGGATTTTGGTTCTTGAGAGCTGTTTGGATGTGATTGCTGAATTTGTCTAACAGCCCAACCTATATTTTTCATTTAACTGGGAATTTCATTCCATCCCATTTCTTGCATATAATTGATAGTTTTAGGCATTAATATTGCCCAGATGGGGACCTCTCTGCAACCTGTCTCATCTTCCCCTTCATCCACTCTGCTTTCACTTTCTTTAATGGCCTGTATTAAATGTATTATTTCATTAAAACTTACATTCCTATGGATTTCATCTCTTTTTGCAATAAGGAAAGGTTTGAGTGCAGCAGGGGCTCCTTTTATTAACAGTTTAAGCATGGCAGGAGTTACAGGTGTTTGAGATAGGAGCATCAGTGGAGTCATGTTGATGCATGGCTTGAATACAGGCAGCCTTTTAAAAGCTGTGGAGAACTCATTTATAGATCTGCTAGGTATTAGTAGGGGTTCTCCCCTTTCTAAGACATTGATGCCACCAGCCCAAAATGCTACTCTGCTGGTTAGTGAATGGGAGTCCTCTGCGGAGTCAGAGATGGCATTTAAAAAAGACGCCGGGACTCCAATAGCTATTGGCTTCCTTGCTGTCTAGCAAGATTCTGTCTCCCCTGGTTAGAGACACTCTCCATTGGTGTTCAGGTTCAGTTTCTCCAGGCTTAGGCCATACCAATCTTGTAAGTTGGCTATCTGAATGGAATCAAATGGAGTTGTTTTGGAAGTTCTTTCTTCTTTACCGCTCCAAGGTCTTGTAGTTATTTTTGTTTTAATAATTGGTCTGACTGGGAGCGGGGGAGACTCAGGCGGATGATAAGAATTATCTTCGCCGAGCCATTATTGTTTGAAGCACCCTAGATATTACCATCCCAGTCTTCGGGAGAAGTAATTAATTTTCTGATTTGAAACATGTTGTGGGGATTTGGAGTTTGCATTAGCATCAATTTAATGCGTTCTCCAAGTTTTGGTTGTTTTAATTGAGATTTGTTAAGTTGTTTTTGCAGTTGTCTATTTTAACTGATAACAACAGTTCAGTAGGTTTGCGCTCCTCTATCTCATCCTGTAAGTTTTGTATTTTTTCAGTAAGTCTTCCTCTTTCCTGACAGGCAGCTTCTAGGCACATGGTCAACATTTTACAAGTTATACCTTTATTCTTTCCAACTTCAGTTGAACCTGTAGTGTCAGTTAACTGTTCCTCTCGCTCTTCCAAGTTATGCCAATTATTACAAGCCCAGTCCTCTGGGAAGGTGGGATTTGGTTGCATACTGTGTTTTTGTAAGTATTTGGTGATTTTGCTTGCCATCCTGCCATCTATGCCAATTTGTTGTGTTGGAAATGTTTGACACAGTTATGACTTAGTGGCAATTAAAAAATTTATTAATGATTTGAGATGGTAAAGTGCTTAAGTTTTAGCAATACTTAATCATTAACTGATTTAAGGATTTACAAGATGATTTAACAAAACAATTGAACAGCAACTTAAAGATTCGAGAATGGCAAGATTCACAGTAACTTACTATAAAGTACCCCAAATCAGTACATACACATACGGGCACAAACATACCAAACACACACCACTTCAGGGGTCATACAGTCGTGCCCACAGCCAAGATTTAACTGCTAGGACCAAAGTTTGCATCGCAACAGGCAACTACAGTGAGCCAAAAGGTGCCTCTTTTTACACGCGCATGGACAAATATTTGGGTCCAGTAAGCGTAAGAGCATCTACACTCATAGGAGCTAATGTGTATACAGAGAAGTGGACAAAAGAGAAGCTAGCCTATAGCTAAATTTTTCCTCTTTGAGTTTGGAGTAAATACTCACAATGCGTTGGGGTTCCTCAGCAGGTAATAACTGAGACTGGAGGGGGCGTTGACTCTCCCTGGTCTTTTAATCCTCAAGGAGTTTGCCTGAGCGGCATCCCAGGTTGGGGCAGATGCCGGTGACAGCCCGCTGCGATCCAGAAGAGCTCAAAGGGTCTTGCTAGAACCGCTACTTACAGCATCCAAGATAGTGGACTTCCGTCAGGTATTTGTCCACTCTGGCCCAACTCGGATGATGGGATATTCTGGCACTTTCTACCAGTTGTGTGAGCCCAGAAGTTGGTAGATCTGCAAGTTCTGGTATCACCCCCCCTTTGGGCCATGATCGAGGTATGGATCATTGTCATTACCTTTTTGAAGTGATAGCGGAAGCAGGAGCCAGGCACTCCCTTAGTGCTCTGGTCCTTTGTCTTTTGCAATTCATGCCTGACTTCTCCAAGGTTGGTATGTGGCCCAGGCATGGGGACCAAGTGCCCGGTGCCATGGGCACCAAGCACTGCATGGCCAAAAGCCAGGGGGGCAAGGGAGTTGTGTGTGAGTTCTACCACCATACCTGTGGAAGAGTGACCCCGCGTTCTGAAGTTTCTGGATGAATAACAGCTTTTCAGAAATTGTGTGGCTGAGCGAAGAGCGTTTTACAACTTCTCAAGGGTCCTGAGAAGACTTTCTTTTGTGAAGTTCATGTACACGTTAATGGAAACTGCCTTATATATGAAGATACACAAGAGGTTTTTTAAATATCGGTATGAATCACGGATATTGGTAATTCTACTTTCCAGCTAGTGTTGGATATTTGAAATTACTGTGTGTTCAAGAATATGGAAACAAATATTCCAATAGGGATGTATTCATAGGTGTAGGAGTTTGAAGGTTTTTCTGTAACAAATAATATACAAGTACCCATCTGAAACAGCCAGTGAAAATCACTACTGTAAAGTTTATTTTGATAAGAGTTTTTTTTTTCCCAAACAGCATTAATTAAGTTTTGAAACTTCAGAAACTCTGGGCTGGATCTGCTTTAACTGCCATTAAATTTGCAGTGCCTATAGCTGTGTTAAATATTTACAGAAGTTGGGTATGACGGGTTTATATCAAACTCTCAAAGCCAGGCTCAGTAAGAACATTAGCACCTCAAGTGCCTCCTTGATGCTGAGCAGCAGCATTTTAAATTGTTACAGAAAACGTAAACAGATTCAGCATTGTATTATCACAGAATCACAGAATTATCAGAGTTGGAAGGGACCTCTAGAGATCATCTAGTCCAACTCCCCTGCTAAAGCAGGATTGCCCAGAGCACATCACTCAGGACTGCATCCAGGCGGGTCTTGAAAATCTCCAGGGAAGGGGACTCCACAACCTCCCTGGGCAGCCTGTGACAGTCAAGTTTACAGTTATTCCAAGTGTAACTGGGTATAACCAAATACTCCTCTTATATGGATATCTTTCTTTTTTATGACTGTAAAATATTTTCTTTTCTTCTTTATAAAGGCCTTCTGGCTGTTAGTGTCTTTCACGTGCCTATCAAGGTATCACCATAGCTCTTTTTGTGTGTGCACATTAAAAGTTACTGTATCCAGAGGGAAAATATTTTAATTGGAGAATTTCCTTTTAAATTTTCATAGCTAAAAATGTACCTATAAATTCCTCCCTCCTTAAAAATAACAAATGCAATAAGGTGTAGTCTAAATCAGAAATGTGGACTTAATTCACATGGGCACCCAGTCACAATATTTGTATTTAACTGTGCTATAAAATGTATATAGAATTTACCTTTTGTGGCTAATACAAATTGAGAAACAAGAAGAACTTCCAAATGCAAGTTCTACAGCACAATTTCTGTAACAGCTTAACAGTGTATTTTAACTGAGAGTATGTATGCAGTGTGTGCAAGAGGAGGACCTCAGAAAGATTTAAAAAAACAGAAGGGATGGGCCACAGTGACTTGTATATTAAATGGAAAATTTATAAATGAGGCTGGTGTTGCAGTTTGTTATTAGTTTGTTGCTGCCTTACGGATTCATATTTAATTTTATTGTTAATACTCTTAAGCATTGCCTTAAAGAGCTTTTTTCCTTTTTGCAGATGTTTATTTTACTTGATCCTAAAGGGCTTTCTTGTTTCCTAAATAGCTTAAGGACTGTTGAAACTCCATCTTTTCCTAACTGTTTTCTAGCTCTTTTCATGAGCTGTCTGTTGCCCTGTTTCTCTTTTCATTGATGCCCTCAAAGAGAGGACGGGGTGAAGGTGTTGCAGGTGGTGTAACGTCCTCAGAACTTGGCCACAGCGGAGTACTGTTATTGGGATGTACAGTGTCAGTCTGAAAACCCTTATTATGGGGTGAGAATGTAGTCTGCTCTCTGAAAGATGCTCGGGTTCAAGGGGAGTCTGTGATCATTACAGGTCTCTTTCTTTTGTTACAACTCTCTGCACCAGACCGCCTGAAATGTGTGATCACAGCTTTTGCTTTTTCACAATAGTCCCCTTTTTAATCAGGTTGAGTAATGTTTTCTGTTATGGTTGCATTAAGCTTGTTTACTTTCTGTTTTTAAACTAACTGGGAAGAACTGGAAAAATAAAGAATTCTTTTCATAAATGTGACGTTATCAAAGCTGTTTTTCGAATATCCAATAATTCAAAACTTAATGCAGGTATATTTAGATAGGTACAGTAATCTGTATGCAACAGTTGGTTTCTGTATAGTATTTTCTTCAGCTTGTATAGGTTCGCAGTTAATTGTGTGTCCATGCTGTGGAATGTGAAATCATAAATCCACTACAGAAAATACATAGTCTTTTTCCTACAATTTAGAAAAGATGATACCAGTCCTGATGTAAAAATATTCCTGGTAAATAACAAGATAAACTGAAAAATGGGCTTAACCTTACATAAGAGCATTCATGCACAGGGATGACATTGGTTTAACTAAGTCAGTACAGCATGACTTCATATATTCAATTGCTATCATTTGTATGTATCGAACTTGCTTCCCCCAAGGTATTCTCAGACAACCATTCGATCTGTTTTTTCTGTGTCAATTTTTCCATGCTTAAGAATATCTTTGAATATTTTTCAATTAATGAAATTAAATAATGGATTCAAGCCAAACATAATTATTTCTGTTCTGTTCCTCTCCCTGTGTGTGTCCCCCATCACATGCATGCACAAAGGGGATGCTTAGCTTCGTACAGTGGAATGAATTTTCATTAGGTTTGGGGGCTTTTAACTTCTATATACAGTAGAAAAGTTATTCTTCAGTGGTAAATGATTGCATGAAGTCTGCTTTTTAGCTGGCACCCTAGTGAATTGCCATACCCAACGCAGAATTTGTAGGTCTAGTAAGCATGTCAGGTAACCAAATGATGGGGAGTGAACAGTCACTTCTAATGGTTTTCCGTGAGAGAGAATACAGTTTAAGTGACAGCCATACAAAAGTTGAGCACTTCATAGCTTACTAGTTATGTTAGAAGTAGGTTTTAAATATTAGGAGAGTAATGCTTGACAAAGTAAATGAGTGGTACAATGGTCTGAAAAGAAAAATGGCAGTGAAGTCTTTCAATAGTGTATTTTAAGGCTTTATTAATAGATTAATACATAATTTTAAAACTATGTATCTATAAATCGGTTCCAAGATTCTGGTGAAAATTAAATTTTTTTTTTTTTTTTAAAAAAGCAGATAAAAAAATCAACACTAAATGGCTTGACACCCCCTCCCAAGTGTTGGAATTTTTGTGAACTAGCAAATGCAGAAAGTTGTGAGCAATTTTTCTGTGATGCAGGTTAGTGATGTCCACATTTCTAGTAGGGAAGGGGTGACAGGCATGAGTGTAGCCTTCTCTGCATCTGGGAGATCTGCAACATAGGAATGTCTTGGAGGCTTAGGCTTTCCTTCTGATGAATTATCTGGAGATTTTTCATTAAATTGTCTATGTGCAAGAAAACAGCTCGTTTGTCTGGTTTCTTTAGAGAAGGTTAATCAGATTCTTACAGAATGCTTGAAGTACTTTACTCTCCTTGGTAATGGTATCATAAAATTGTATTAGCCATAGCAGAGGTGCTTTGCTGGCATGTATTGCAAGGAGCCTCTCTTGTCTTGACTAGTTGTCTGCTGTTGCTGGTACCAGGTGAATGCTGCTTCCAAGTTAGGCTGAAGAGCATCTTTCTGGTGTCTTCACACAGAATGCCCTAGTAACCAGCCTCCTTGTTGCTTCAGTCTCCTTCAGGTGATCCTTAATTTAGGAACATGTGTATTAACTCATTCCCTGTGACTGTTTCTAAGTGGAAAGGGCAATTTTTATTTATTTTGTTAAAATAATAGTGGTTTATGGCAACTTAATGATGTTGGTATGCACATTTTTTCAGAACACAGGCTCATCAGAAGCTCCTATGACTCATGAACCTATAACTTTTCATCCATTTTAATTTTAATTTTTTTTTTTCCCAACAGAGTATTAAAAAAAAACCCCAAAACATACAGGTGCATACCACCAGAAATATCTTTTTACCAGTAAAACATGAAAGATTTCTTGAGGAAGGATGAACGTTACTCACTTAAAGAAGTGTACTTTCTTTCATATGCTACTACTGCTTTCTTGGTTAATAACTGTCTCGCTCCGATTCTCTTCTTGTGCAGATTAATTACTTCAAGCTGTCTTCTCCATCTACTATTAGATTTGGGAATGGAGCTTTGCACATGAATGTTTTCAACCTGCACTTAAAACACATAGACAAAAATATACCTCCTTATGCTTTTCATTTCCTTTGCCTATGTTGTTTTCTTCGTTTCTTTTAATGGTGTGTGATGACCTTATCAGAAGTTTTTCAGAAAATGGCCTCTAGCTTTTATCTGAACATGCTGACTTCTTCTACTTATGCAGATTTCACTGTACAGCTGGAATAGCTATGCTTCACTGATTTAACATGGGAAAGGATTCATTTATTAGCTTAATAATCTCTGTGTTTCTGGAGTTAAGTCATATTTGCATCTGGTGGAGTTTATGAAAAGCTGTTTTCTTGGTACAGAGATCATGGAAAAAACATCATCCATAATCTTCAAGAATATTATTTTCAGTAAGTGTCATATACCAGATGGCTTTGAGACCTATTTAGCTATCTGTTTTTGTTAATCTTGCTTGAGACTTCAAAACTTAATTTCCCCACCTGCTGATAAATATAGGGTCATAGGAATTTCCATACTGGGTCAGACCATCTGTTCTTTAATTAGGAATAGTAACAGATGCTTGGGATGATAATGCAAAAAAAATCTACAATAGGCAGTTATGACAATAGTATACTCCGTGGTGTATCTCTATGGGATCTTGTTAGTTCAGCTTGTGTCTTAAAACTCAAAGACGTTTGTATCTTTTCCAGCTCTTTGTTTTTAAATATTTTCTATTACGAAGTAATTTTATCTTTTGTTCTCCCCTTTAATGCTGCTAAACTTTTGGCTTTGCAATCCTGTATCCTTCACCAGTGCGTTGCTTAGGTAGATATATGAAGAAGCATCTCTTTTTGTTGATAATGAAGTTGTCAGCTTTCAATGTAGTTGAATGCCTTCTCTTGCTCTTGTAATATTCCTGGAAGGAAGTTCTTGCTGTGCCTTTCATGTGCCATGTTCTGCCCTTTTTGCAGGGGAAGAGGGGGTGGGAATCCTCTTCCTGATTTTCCCCTTCATATTGATATTTCCGTGCTGCTTGTTATTCTTGGTTCCTGTCTCGGCAACGCTTTCAACTGAACTGCAGTAACTAGATGATTCAAATTTCCCACCGTGCTTCAGTTGAGAAAACAACATTGATTCCTGTGAGAGAAAATTTTTCTCATCTTATGCCACTGAAGAGGCATAATTTGTAGGAAATACCTTCAGAATTTTAGCTTTTAATTGAGGAATATATGCTTTGTTGCATTGGTGAAGGTGGCTTTGCAGGGGGAACATTGACTAAACCTGCTGCAGTGCTGCAGCAAAGCGCTGCTCTGAGCAGAACATGGCGTGGGACTATGAGGCTGGGGGGAGAGTCCCTTTTTGGGGGTGTGAAGGGGGGTGTCTGTGCTTCCTTACATCCAAAAGGAGAAGTAGCACTTTTTTTTTTCTTCTTCTTACTGCAACTAGAGTGGTTTTTAAAGGATTGATGAACTGGAGAGGGCAAATGTCATTTGCTGGTAGTAGCAATATTAATATCTAAACAGCAATTCCCAAACTTGCAAGGGAAGCAGGGGACGTGCCAGCACCATGACACAGAAGCAGGGGACAGAGAGGAGGGCTCTGGCCATTAAGCACCTAATGAATCCACTTCTGCCACCTGCTTTGCTATGCAGAAGATACCCTTTTATGCTGCTGGTTTTTTTGGATACTGTGCTAATCAAGAGCAATTGGTATAGGAACCAATCGATGTAGAATATAGCTTTAAATACATCTGCAAAAGGGGTCTTAGTTCTCTTCATTCTTGCCAGTTTTGCAGGGGGAGGTTCACGTCTTAGTGGAGTATTGCCAGCCTCCTTAAATTGCTTACATTTTTCTCCATTTCTCTCATTAAATCTCAAGGTGAGTGCAAGTTAGTAGTGAAGGAGTTGATAGAATTTAACAGCAGTGAAGGCAAGTAAGAAAATTAATGGGGAAGAGAGACAGATACTTGTTAGATACATTAGTAAAGAGAAACAAAGCGTAGAACCCTATCTTAACTAGCAAGGGAATGCAGTTCTTTTTCTAACCTGCTTCTGAGCCTTAGAGCCAGCAGTCTTTGTTGTGTTATGTTCAGGTTTCCAAGGAGATGCAAGATATTTTTGTGAAACTGAGAAATTGAGAAATCATGAGAAGAGGAATTTTAAAACGCATGTCAAACCACAAAACACAGTGGCAGGGAGGACCTGTAACACACATGATTTTAAGGATAGAACTTAAATGCGATACGACTGAAATTTGTTTTGTCCACCAATGGTAATGATTGGTGTTAAACTGAGAGCTATTTTAGGATGATAAACAACATTCCTTTCATTTTTAACTGCTTGGAGGGGAGGCTAAGTGCCCGCTAATAGATGCTGTTTATTCCAAAGTCTGCAAAATTCTTTACTCAGGATCAAACCTATTAAAATGCTACTAAGAAATTAAGTTTGTTTAAAAATGCTGGAGATCTAATTCTTGGGCTGGCTGTTTGGGTTGAGAGTGTTTTAATGAATAGATCTTACAGTCTGAGCAACCCGGGAATGCTCTATGTCTAGGACGTTAAGAGCTACATAAGACTATTTGAAGTGCTTAAGTCAACTTCTTGAGGAAACTGGAAATTTTCGGTTTACAACAGCACGTGTGTTGCATGCTTTTATATTTTGCATCCAAAAAGTAGTCAGATGCAGCTTATGGTTGGGAGTTCTGGGTAGTTGCAGTGAGTCCCGTGAAGCTGCCAGCAGAGTGGGCTAATTTTGCTAATTGTGAACACATGCCACGTTAGAATGGTGTAGGGCAGCATTGTTAAGGATAGATAAATGAGTCTACAGCAGATTTATTAGCAAACAAAAGGAGAGACTGAGTAGCATCTGTGCTTACATAGTGCAAATTACATACTTGCTGCTGTATGGCCCGTTTGGACTTAAGATTTATTCTAGTCATACATTGCTGTAGATTTGTTGTGGTTCTCCTGGCTGTATTTCTATTTCATCTATTAATTTTAGTTCTCTCCTGGTTTCACTTCTGCACCTATGCTGTCACTAAATGGGCTGATCGGTGTCTTTATTACTCTGGTTGCAATACTATACGTGCACCCCTTCTATGGCTGGCAGGTTGAGCGGACAGGTAGGGCACCCAGTAGGGAATCATCGGGAGAGTCACTGTGAATCTCTGAAAATTCAGGAGGAGAAGAGGGTAAGTGGAAACTAAAAGTACTGCCATGTGGCTTAGAATTCGAGCTGGAAGCCTGGAGGGACTGCAGTAGGGACTCTAGGTTGTATTGGTGGGGAAAAAAAGAGGTGCTTTAATGGACATGAGGAAAATGCTGGCTCCAATTTAAGTGTAGTTAATGTAGTAAATTGATCAACAACAACCTATATGGCTATTGGAAATTAGTCTTCCTCAGTACTACTTGTTTGGGGGAGCCAGCAACCCATGGTATTGTTGGATCCCTAGCTGTCATAGTTCTGCTTCTTCATTCTAGAGGTTAATGAGGGTTTTCTTTTTAAGCAGGCAATAATGTGACTTTTAGAGATATACGGAATACGTGATTTTTTTTTAAAGTATTTATTTTTAGAATATCACTATGTAAGAAAAAAATGCAAACCATTGTCTTAAACTTTTTGGCAGAAGAGTCCTACCTTTTTATACATTTAAAATCTCTATTCTGTAAAATGCTTTTAGTTGGCATATCTCTTTATGTGGTTTCATGTTGATTTTTATTTCTAAGACTTAGGTTTTCTTTTACTTGAATATTCTAGGAAGAAGGATTCACTCGCATTTACTTTGTAATGTGTCAAACTAATTTCATCCTGTCACCCATTAAGATATTTGAACATTGATGTAAACAAGAGAGCTGAAAATTTACTTTTTGCATTAATGAAAATATTTGTAGTATCTTATTTGAAAATACGATTGTTCTTGGGAAATCATAGAACACAATGAATTGCAGAAGTTTTGAAGAGCACAAAACAGTTCAGGGATATTTTATTGATGAAGAAAAAAAAGGACATCTTTACCAGCTATCTCTGCAGTTTTCACTTAAACATAATGATTTCTTAAAGTAGCAATAATGGCGATGTGTCTTTGCTTGAATAATGTGTTATGTTCGAGACCAAGGTAATAGAAAAAAGCTCGAGTAACTTCAAAAAGGGGTTGAAAATGCAAAAGCTTTGGGAAATAGTAACAATTAAATATTACTGAAGGTTACATTACCTAGTGTATAGGGGAAATTATGAAGTTGTTTCTCATGAATTTGGCTTTATATGTGTAGAAACGGTGAAAGCAGTGGTGGGGGCCAACTGGTGAGAAGAATATCTTTTTTTCTGTTGGGTCTGGCACCTGAGTTACCTAGTGCAGAGTGAGCTTCAGTCAGCACTTCAAGTTGCGCAGACGTGCTTCAGCAAAGACAGCAAAGTAAAGATTTTTTTTTTTTTTTTTTTTTTTTTTTTTTAAGTAAATGAGGTTCCAGTGAAACCTCAAAGCTGAGAGGAATTTCAAAATGAAAATAAAATGATCATCTGTCAGGAGAGATTCGTTGGCTGCTGCTCAATACAGAAAACTGTTCAAAATGCTTGTGGCCAGCTAAATGAATATGAATGTGTTACTTTTTTCTTTTTCCTTGAATTCCTACCAGAACATGCCTAAATCACTTCAATTTAGGAATGATTGCAATTGGTTAATGCCCACTTTGTATTTAAAACTTTTCTGAAAGAAAATAGATGCTTTTTCTGAAAATCATTTTTATACTAAAAGTAATAAATACGATTTTTTTACATCGATGATGACTTCTTGCCTCTTCAGTTATCTCCCATATAAAACTGATTTCCAGTTTCATTTAAAGGTATGGTTTGCAGCCGTGAACTTTTAGCTGGATAACACATGTGGGGATAGCCCTTTCTAAATGTAGTTTTTTAATAATTTTATCCTTGAGGACCAGTGCTTAGGATTTCTCAACTTGCACACGTCTTGTCCAAGGAAGATCTTGATTGTGGTGTGTATTTTGAAATAAAGTCAGAAGAACTACTGTCTACGTTAGATTTAGTAATTAAAATAAAAAATATAATTCTGCCAAACGCTTTTATTCGCTATAGACATCAATGTGCTGAATGAGGCACGTTTTTTGCTGCAAAAAGTGGCTCTCTGAAGAATTAATTGAGCATTTGTATACTAATAATCTATGCATATGAAAGAAAAATTTGTCTAAATAACAATGCAACAGCTTTTCCAGTTTTGTCTGTTGGTTGTGATGTTTTAGATGTTAGATAAAACTGAAGGTGGATTGCAGTATTAATTGCCAGGCTACAGCAAAATGCTGTGGTCAAGGGCAAATCTTCTGACATGCTTCCCCCCCCCACCGATGCGAGGGAGATCTCTGCTCTTGCCTGCATGCAAGTGTCATACCGGTGAACGACAATTGGTACTCTGAATAACGAATGCCACTTGTGTAGTGGTCTGTGGACTGCCCCCAGCCCCGCTGGTTCCCGCAGGAGGTGCCGTCTCCCGCCCGGCCGGGTGCAGGCACGCACGCCTCCCTCCCCGGAGAAGCGCAGGGCACGCCGCAGGATTCTCGAGTAAAGGCTTAACCCCTGAACTTAGAGAAGTGGTTATGCACTCCCCCTATAAAACAGGGCAGAAAGGAGGTCTGTCTTGTTAAGTGGTATTTTTAACATGCACAGTAGCTGTAACAGTATAGGCTTAACGCTTTTCCCATCCGCCTTTTGCAGAAGGTACTGCGCACCTTTGCAGAAAGCGTTCGTCTGTGTCTTTGGTTGAGAAACGAGGGAAGGCAGCATGGTTACATTTTATACTTTACACAGGGACTTCTGTTTCACGTCATATTTCCGGGAGCATTTCAGAGCCACGCTGTGGCTGTCGCTTTTGTAGGGTCACTTCTCACCTCCAGCTCTGTCTTCTCCTGTGAAATGCTGCCAATGGTTAGTTGACGTGGATAAGAAATGAGCTCAAATTTTTCTTCAGAAGGCCATTAATTAGGTGCATACTTTAAATCTGGATCAGTTCTTCAATCTGGCTGCCTGTATGGCTGACAGCTGGGGAAAGGGCGTATATTATTTGGCTGCTGCTTTTGGTGGTAACGCTGGCCTGTGCTGGTTTGAAGGGCTTGTGGGGCGGCAGCATATAGCTTCCGTATTGCCTCCCTGAATAGTGACTGATGAAATGCAGTGCTGTCACGTCCCGGGAAGGTGGAAGAGGGATGTCCACGGATCACTGTGTCCTGTGGCAGCTGTTAAGCAGGTATAGCATGTACTCCTTGGTATTTTGGTTCTGGGGAAAGGAGTTTTACTGGGCCAAGCAGGATGGATAGCACTGAAGTCCAGCCAAGACACTGGAAAACGTAAAGCAGCTCTGAGTTTGTCAATGTTTGGTCAACTTTCAGAGCTTTTGTAGATGAAACTTTTAGAAATAAGAAATTTGAGGATTTGAAGAAAAATACCTTTTTGCTTCACCTCCATTTACTAGAATTTGGGAATTACAGTTGCACAGGTCATGATCGTTCTACTCTCTTTCTGTCAGTGGAACCGTCATTTTTCCTTCCTAGCTGTTGTAAACTTAAAGCAGTTATGTCCTACTCTTTACCTGGGACTAGTGTTTTCTTCTAAACTCTCATCAGCTGCAGAAATGTGATAGAATAATGCTCTTTTAATGAAAAATACTGTATAAAGCGATGTGTAGTTAGGTTCCTCTCCCTTTTTCCCCACTTATTTTCTTTGCTTCTGTCTTTTCCATGTGAATCTTGATGTATTGTGCTTAGTCCAGACAAAAAAAGTAATTGTTGACAGAAATTACTCGCTACTTTAGACTTGCTTTTTTTATTTGAAGGAGCAAGAACTATGAGCAAGGGCCAAAGGTAGGCTAAGAACAAAATATCAGTCCTTGTTTGCTCTCCTGATGACTGATGTGATTTTTTTTTGTGTGTTTACAAGCAAAGATGTAACCCCATTCTGTCTGGTGGCTCCAAGTCATGTGCATCTCTGGCCCAAATAGACTGTGGAAATTGTTTCCCCTCTTGGAGAACTCTGTTTTGAAAGGACTGTGAATTTGGCTATTTGATATGTGTTACCGTACATAAGCTTGTCACTGGGGATGAGAAACATTTAGTTGGCACACCTCATGAACTTTCCTGTTTCCAGTAATATCTTTAAGGCTGGACTTCACTAGGTACTGGCTTAAAAAGAAAAAGGCCAATGGATTATGAGGAAGGAGGAGGGAAACGTACCTGCCTTGACAAAAACTTGTAATGGGAAGTAGTATGATACAGGAATACAGAATGGATGGAAAATGCAGTGGTGTGAATTAGTGCATATAATAAATACTGGTAAAACAGCATTGCTTTAAATAAAAGGACATTGTCCCCTTGAGATCTTGAATTTGGACATACCATTGGTGGCACAGCATCTACATCTGCCTTTTTTCCTTGCCATTCTCCTTGAGACTTTACTGTGCAGTGAAGAAGTCACTTTTATGGTGCTCCATGTATAGCGTTGCATCATTACTGGGTTTGTAAAACGAGTACCTTGTGAATGTCTTTGGAGCTAATTAAATGTCCTTCTCCCAGGAATCAATTCTCAGTAAGCAGAAACAGCAGAAGCATGATACTGTGCTGAGGTCCAGAGAGGATGAAACATTTCCCTAACTGCTGCTTCTGCCTTGACTAGCAAGTCACAGCCATTTTATCAGTTGCATTTACATGTGAAAGCTCTAAGCAGAAACCTCAGGGCATAGTAGTGCTTAATGTATAATAAATAAGATTTGCTTTTTTTAATGGCTAAATGAAATATGCAATCTTTGCAAACATTTTATACAGCTTTAAAACTAATCTTCAATGTGTTTTTTTAAGAGGTCTTGTTAATAAAATGTATTTCCTTACTGATGCTGTCACCCACAGATTTAAAGAAAAAAAGTGACTGCAGCTAAAAGCTGTTCAGCAGTTTTGTAGTGGAGTGGTGTTAAGAAGAAAATAAGAGTATTCTAGCAGTACAGACCTTTGGCTGTTTTGGGAGGCGAAAGGAAGTTAATCAGTGATGCCAAATCCAGAAGGTGACTATATGCAGATCAGGACTGAGGCATATTGATGGGGCTCCGAGAGCTCTGTAGTATTTGCGCACTGGTTCCAGCAGTCCATTTCCTGTTAAGTTAATCAGATGCTTATGACTTTTTATGACTGTTTAACCTGCAAAGGGCTAATTTTAGCTGCTTTATGATGTGCAAGAGGCATGCCACAAATTAGTCTTGTTCTTTTTCCTCATCTTTACAACAAAACTAGGGAAATATTTGATCGAGTCTTAAGTAATTCCTCAAAACAAGTCTTTCAACAAAATGTTACTGAACAAAAAGCAAAATACTTTTTTTTCCCAAAAAACTTCTCCCTTGGCTAATTAGCATTTGCCCTTGTTTGTCATCAGTCCTCTATTTGGTATGGTGTCTTTCAGCTGCTGTTATGAATAGACAATGGAGAAAACATCTCCCTTCTACATCTATTCCTTCCTTTAGCTGTAGAGAAGTGCTAAGATGTATCTCTGTATTTCATGAAGTTTTAAAAAAATGAATGAGACTGTTGTTTCTCCGTAGGGAAATGGCATTTTCGTTTTCTGCTTTTAGCTCAGTGTCATGCTGCTGTAATGATTACTCACTGTTAGCCCTGTAGGCTGCTCTGATTAAAGCATGCTTGCAGAACTTTTTAGTGCATCTTAAAGAAGCTGCTTGAGAGCATGTTTCAGGTTTGGGTTTTTGTTGTGTGGTTTGTTTGTTTTTTTTTTTTTTTTCCAAAGATACTACACACTTCATCCATGAGACTTTTCAGCATTTGAAACTGTAGATTCCAGCAAACAAAATGCACTACATCTATAAAGTGAATAATCTCTATAATGGATGGCACGTGTTATGTCATGGTGTTAAGGAAATCGATTCCACCAGATGCTCAGCTGTCTCCTAGCCTCCAGCTGCTGCTTCCCTTACACTTCACACCCAAATTGCTTGGAAAGTATTTGTGGTAATAGGGAAAGTGGACTTTAGTGTATTTTAGGCATCTTGCACTAAAAAAAGAATTAGATATTTCTTGCTGGGCTGTATCACTTTAGAATTGCTTGGTCTGAGTCCATTTTTAAATTATATGGTAACATTAAAAGAAAAACAATTATTAACAATCAAAAAGTCCATCTGTTTCTTTTTGATCTACTGCAAATTTTCTTTTGACGCATCTTCCTATGGAATAATCCTTTTTCTAACACAGCTCTGTATCCTAAAAACAAACCACGGAAGTGGTTACTGTTGTCAGGGTTGTGTATGTACAGTTTCCTTGTGGAGCTTAGAGCATTCAAAAAAGTTTTCTGCAAAATAAAATATCTCCCCTTTTTTTTTTTTTCTTAAACACTGTTGTGGACTAAAGCATCTTACAGACATTGAGATTCTCTTGTGATGGGTTTGGCTCCAGTTTTTTGATATCCAATGAACTATTAGTTTAATACAAAGGTGTCTTTAAAAAAATATCGGTGTTCTGATACCCTGTTACTATTGTTCACATTGACGGTCATGAGGAGTGGTGGAATAAATAGTTGAATCCCAGAAGATGTGCACTTTAGTAATAAATTCAGTGATGGCTTCAATGGTAATACTGCATAGGCAGTCTTTTTGCAAGGAAATTCAGTTCAGTAGTAGCAGTGTTTAACTTGGTCTTTTCCAGCAGTCATTAGGCACAGTAAAATTCACAGCGCAGTGGAAAAATGAAAAGTGACAGTTGCTTGTTCCAGTGTAAATGGCATAATAAAAAATTATGATCCGTGCCAGAACTTTTAATTGATCTTTTTTTATACATAAATATTAATAATTATCCTGCAGTGCTACCAAAATGAAGGTGAATATGAATGAAATTACTAAGATTTTTAGTTAAATGCACAGGTTTATTTCTCATACCCTTCTCCCTGAAACAGCACTTCTGTAGAAGGCTGAATTTAAAGGTGCTTACCAGATTTTTGGGATTCTCCTGTTATTTAAATATCCAAAGTAGCTTTGTAAATATATGTTAACATGTTTTTTTATATATATTTATTTGAGATGTTCTTATATTGACTTTGTGTGTACAATTTTGTATTTGGTAAGATCTGCCACCTTTTTCCCCTTTGGCAATATATTATTAATTACTTTTCATGGAGGTTTTGCCAATTCTATACTGTACTGAAATTGTTGTAGAACTGTGGCTGCTCAGTGATGTTTCTCAGTCCTCCTTCCTGGCCAGAATTTTGTTTTAGGTGTCCAGTGAGCTATGTAGGATTTCTACCTGCATGTAGATAGCTGAACTTTACATATATATATTTTTTTTTTCATCTACATGGACGTATTGACATTGATATATCTGTGCAGAAATATAGTTGTACGTATTATATATTTCATAGGTATAATATAAATATCTTCAATTTTTTCCTGAAGCTTCTTGAATTGACATCTTCAGTTATTAGGTTTGTTTCTCACCTGCCCAATCTTTTCCCAGGAGTTGCACTAAATGTCAGTATTTGGTGTGCAGGAAGGTGGGAAATGACAAGAATTATGTACAGAGAGGAATTTTTTAACTGTTATTACTGTGCCACGTTCTTTTAACACACCAGAATTTACAAGTATGTCTGCTCTGATTGGAAGTTGTAGTCAACTAAAATGAGGTTCTATAATAGAAGTTTTTGGCAGTCTTCATGATAGATGGTATTGATATCCCAGCTTTTAATGCTGCAGATGTATTTTTCAGAATACCTTTCATGATGGTTTATCCTTGTTTAAAATATTGATATGTTTGGCAGTTCACAATGCTGGATGAGCATACTGACATTTTACATTCTGAGTTTTAAACTTAAGATTCCTCCAGTTCAAAAAGTTGAGCATATTAGAAGTCTTGGTTACTACATAGAGTTAACTTTCTTGATTAAATGGATTTTATGGTTTTGAGACTCAGAGCCTGAAAATAACTATATACCTATTAATTTTCTCTTCTGCTGTACTAATCAGTTGTGGGGCTTCACAATTAAACTGAACGTGTCTCACTTTCAGGTTCCTGTTGCCACTCTTATTCTGATGCATACGGATTTTTTCAGAGTAGCTCAGATTGCATGGAAAAGCCTTGGAAGGCAGCTACAGACAGGGTGAAGTATTTTATGCTGGCGTGAAAGTAATGCCATATCTGTTAAGTAAACACCCACCCAGCTCATTTATCATTTTCTGCTGCATGATAGCTATGCTGGCCAGAACAGAGTGAGTATCCCTGGGTATGCTTGCTGCTTTGGATGCACTTCTGCCCTGTTTTCTGTGTTATCGTGTCAATCTCATGTTTCCTTTACCACGGTGTTTCTGCATTTCTCTTCGAAACACTCTGCTTATTTCTCTGTTTTTCGTGCTTCACCTCTTGCTGCCGCTCAGTACTTCTGCAGGATATGGAGTTACTCATGGATTCAGCTGCCCACTTGGAACATCAGCTGTTTGAGCTGATCTGTGATGACTTTCCTGAAAGGGAATGTTCTGTGTTAGGCTTGGGTCTGTGCATGTTTTGAAAAATCAGTAAACTAGTGAATGGTATGCTCTGTTATATTTCCAGTGTAGGTTGTATAGCCTTTGTTGTGTGCTCAGATTTTTTTTTTTTAAATTAAGTTAATTCTTCTGTTGATGTAAACTGTTGGTAAGTTTGGCATCAATTAAAACAAACATTTGTGCTGCTGGAGCTAAAAGCAATTTCTATTCCTGCTAAAGTTGAGCATTGTTCTAAAAATATGGATTGTATTTTCTTTTTTGAACATTAAAAATCCTGTAGTTGACTGTATATAATTGCTTGTTGAAAAAGAGGATGCTGTCAATTTCGGAATCCTTGCTCAGCCCAGTAATTTGGTCTTCAAACTGTGATAGGTACTTGGTGTCTGAAAATAACCTTTTGGGGTCCCATTTGGCCTAACAGTGGCAAATGGAGCTGTGCTTGGAGCTTGGGTATCTAAGGCATCTCAGCACATACTGGCAGGAAAGAGGAGGGGAAGGAGCCACCTGTGGTTCTTCCTCAGCTACAGTATGTAGTTACCCTCAGCATCATCACTTTGTGCTGCTGCTGTGATTAACAGCACTATGGCCTGCAAAAGCATACACCTGTATGTACCCAGTCTACAGCGGTACAGTATTAGCCAGGACAGTAGTAGAGTCCACCAAATGGTTAAAAGCTTGAAAACATATCTCAAATGTACACCATTTTTAGTGGTTTTCTTTCCTGGGTTTCCTTGCGTATTGTTTAACATCAGGAAAAAAAGACCAGACTAGAGTAGAAGTGTCTGTATCAAACGTCTGAAGTGCTTAGGAGGAGAAGGAGCCTGTGAAATGTTCTCTGAGGTCATGTCATTGCTCAGGCCTTTTTTTTTTTTTTGGTGGGAATTGCTGTATTTTTTTAGGGTTTTCTTAACAATTCACTTGGCTGGTATTGGTTACAGTTTTCTTTCATTGTCAGTGAATCTGCTCATTCTGGTCCAAGACTGTATGAGATAAAAATATTCCCAAATCTACCGTTTTGATGAAGGATTCCTGCATGGTCTGGGTTGTCGAGTCTTTGAGACATCCAAAAGGCTGTAGAGCAGAGTTGGGACTGAGTTTTCTAAACAGGGTTGTTACTGCTCTTACTGTCTCAGGAATAGACCCATTATGAATTTTTTTACATGCCTCAAATCAGCCCATTTTTGTGCCTCTCAAGTTTCAGGGCCCTCAGAGTTAATGATTTGTTGAAGTTTCTGGTTTTGAGCTGTTATTCCAGTAGATGAGTGTCTCAGAAATTTCCTGGGAACCCTGTGGAGCCGTCACTCTCTTCTCCACATGCCATCCAGGCTGATGGGAGGTGTTTGCACCATCTCCTCCTCTCATCAGGACTCTCATTGTTGCAGGGTAAGAGCTGTCGTAACTTCTCTGATACCTCACAGGGTGTTCGTGTAGTTGTGCAATGCTGGCCGAAATGTTCATCCAACTCTGTTTCCTTTCTAGCTGGTGTGAATTTTTTGCTTCAGGACTGCTGTATTAATGAGTCTGATTTTAATTCAGAAGGATGACTTGGAGTTTACAGAGGCTCATTGACTCTTCTTTTGTAGTTTGAAGAAATCTCCTTTCCCTCAAGCGAATTGCAGGAAACTTCACCTCTTTTCTATCTCCCAAGGATTTCTCTGTCATCTTTTTGATATGCTCTAAGCCTACTTGAATCCTACATTTCTGCCCTGGTATAGCCCAGTCAGTTATGCAACTATTGCTTTATTAATACAGCACTAGAAAATCTGTTGTTTGATCTCCTTAAAACATGTGAGACACTAATGTTCTTGGAAACATATCTTTATTTGATCATCATAGGTAATAACCCTTCCAATATCTCATGAAGAGAAATTAAATGACATGCCTAGATGAGATTTGTCTGCCACAGGAAATCAGTTCGTTTTGTCATTCAGCGGTGACTTCAGTCTCCATTTCTAAGGTTTGACTTTTCTTGGAGAAGACCCTCCTTATCTATTCTGCTGGCAAAGTAAATCAGCCAGGCTATTTAATATGTGTGAATTAAAATACTGGTTTTTTTCTGGTCACTCGGGAAATTGCTAGAGTCGATAAAAATTGATGAGTTGTTCCAGCTTTTGCATTTTTGACAGAAGAGCAAAAATTTTGCTGATTTTTGTATAGCAAATTCAGTGCTAATATTTCATTTAAAAGTGTGGCTGAACTTCATGGCTTTTTCCAGTGTTTGTTGCATTAGGCAATGGACAGCACTCTTCAAATTTGTATGAAAGTATTCCAGCAAATTAAAACAATTGAGGAGTCACCTGGGAGTTGTGGCTGAAGTGACTCTCCTAATCTGATAAAGGAGTCCTTTGGGGTTTTACTAACTACTTTTTTCCTGGGCAAAAATCTGTTTTGTACCCTTGAATTGTATACTCTGTTACTCATTTCATGATCTCTTTAGAGTTGTCTTGGTTTCTCAATCACTTAATGGGATAAAGTAAGATTCACTGAGGTTATTAGCACTTTCAGTTTTCAATCCAACTCCAGTGGTGTGGGGAAGGCTATATGGTGTGGTTCAGAGTTTAAATGGCTTAACCCTTTTTTGCCGATGGCTGTTGTATTGAGAAGTAGGTAATAGGGATGAAACTGTTACGTCGGTTTCCTTTTTGTAAACTGTCTTTATCACAAATGTTTTGCTGAAGAAAAAAAATAAATGGTCAGAGTAAAAAGCTCTTGTTTGAAATGTGATTAAATAAAAAATCCTATCCCTTTCCAAGTGATAGGGGAGGTAGCAAAATATTTACATGTAATGTGGAACTGCACTGACTGTAATCAGACAGGCAGGATGGTGTCTTCCATGATTCAGCGATGGGCAGAAAACATTTCACTGCTTGGTGTCATTTTCTTGGTATACTGCTTTCTCAGAGCTTTGAGAACCACCTTAGTTCTTCAAAAATAATTGCTTTGTAAGATTGTGCCTTTGGGGAGCTTGGGTCATGAGTAGTAATTTGAAAGAATATTAAGGTTACCGAGTAACAGTTTAAAAGATTGAGTCAAAAATAGTCGGTGAGCTTTGCTTAATTTACCCTATGTCATTTTGTGTGGGTATAATTGCCTGGACCACCAAACTGGTGTAAAGTTAAATACTAGCTTCCCTCTCTCCTTCACTTAATATGGCTTTTGAAATCTGTCTGTGCTACCAAATAAAAAATTAAAATAGTAGCCTTTAAAAGGTATAGAAGGTCTTATCTAGCAGATCTAAAAGGGTCTTCAGAACTCTGCCTAATTTGTAGTTTTTAACAGAATTTGAGAGAAATGCTGACAATAAATAGGTATATATATGTCAATGGTCACAGATATGTCTGGCTTTACAGCTGAGGCAGTGTTTGTAATCTTATGAGCCCCAGAGGTGGAGAATGTCTGATGTTTTCTGTCCTTCAGTTCTGGGTCCAGTAACACAGCATCTCGGCCTAAACATTGACCTCACAGTTGAAAAATATTTATGTACATACTCATAAACCTTGCTCTCAGCACCTCTGCTGTTACTCACACCTGAGTCACTATCCTTTTCCTCAGGCATCCCCTTGAAAAAGAATTTGCGTCACAGTGAATGTAAAGTGTGAGTGTATTTGTAGTCTTGGTGAGTTTAGCAAAATGGCTGTACCCCTGAATTTGTACGTTTGGATTGGGATTCGGCTCAGATGTTGTTCTGCCACAAAGCCACAAGGTTTTCACTGTGGTCTTCAGGAAGAGAGGAGGAAAAGGGCAAACTATCATAGTTTCATGAATGGTCAGGAGAAACTTCCCTTTGATAATGTCAAATTGTCATTAAATGCTGCTTTTAAGGGGCTGAAGAATAAACTCTTCTAGATACAAAATGCTGTAAAAATTCTGAGAATTTTTCATGCTTGTCATCATCAGCCTAGATGGAGCTCTGAAGTGTACATTGTTGATGTTAGTGAACTTTGCCTTTACTGCAATTTTGTCTATTATGTAAAGTGAGACTTTAGATTAGCCTTCTATTAATAGTTGTCTCTTATTCTCATGTTTCAAGGTTATATTTGTCATTAGCATTTTTCTGTCTGAGCTCCAGTTGCTAAAGTGTCTTAAGGGTCACAATTAGGGATGCTGTCTTACCTTTTTCATTGTTTAAATACACTCTCTATGACATGCTTTCTACAGTGCGTAATATTACATTAAATGGTTTGGGAAAAGTTGACTGAAGCTGTACCTTCAGTGATGTGATGGCTCAAGTCACTGAGCGACAGCACGGAATGCGTGTTGCAAATATGTTGTAACCTTACTAACATCCTGGGTAGGTTGGATGACGGTACATGCTGCGAATGTTAAAGACGGTAGTATTTTTCCCCCCGTCACTGATGAATTATATTGCTGGTTTGTAAAGCACATGCTAGGTACGATGTCAAATAGTTAAAACGGCACTTGGTAGACAGTACAAATGACTTACCATCACATTTTTGACAAGGTTAGTAATATTGCTTTTTACAATGAAGTCAGATATGATCCAGCAAGTTCCAAGAATGAGCCTCAGGGGGTTGGGGTTTTTTTTGTAAGTTTAAAAAAAAAAAAAAAAGTGTGCTGTTCTTTCAAACTAGACTATAGTTGTTTATAATCTGAAGTAGGAACTTAACAGTTTGCATTTACCCTGAGAGACTCTCGAGTTGAAACAGTATATCCACAGATTCTCTCTTTGATTCCTACTGTTGACAGTACTGTTAATCTGATTTCCCTCTGCAGGAAAATTGAGCAGCTTTACTTATGCGTAGACACTCAAATATGTTTATTAATAATTCTGTAATGAAAAACTTTCTGAAACTTGCTTTAGTGATACTAAACTTAAAACTGAAGACTCCTAATTCCAAAAAAGGACGCCCCCCTCAACCCTCATAAACTCTCAAAATGATTCTGGGTTGGCTAAAGTGAATATTTGAGTCTTTGGTTATTGCTTAAAACCATAAATTCCTTTCCCCATCCATAATCTGTCGATAAATACATACATTCAACTAAATCTCCTTGACACTTCAGCTCAGTTCTTGCAAAACAGACTCGTGCTCTGTTTTGCATTTTATTCATTGGGTTTTCTGTTTTCTTGGATATCAGTTACAAGGATAAGTTCACCAAAACTTCTGGAAGCGGGGACACAGAGGGTGGGAAGAGAGGTCTTGGCTTGTCCTTCTTCCTTCTGTGTAGAGAATAGTTTTGTAACTATATCTCTGTAAGGGAATATTTTTGCCCCCTTTTAGCTGTGCTAAGCTTTTCTGGCATTTTTCCAGCTGTGGGCTCTAGAGAAATTGCACTAAGAGATTCCTTGGGAGCCTCTTAGAGGACACCTGGATTTGGGAATTTAGTGGTCTCATGAAACAGCTGATTTGAGCAGCCATTCTCCTTATAGAGAAATCGAATTTTGCTTCAGCTTCAAGCTTCAGTATCTCCATCAGCATTTTAAAATGTTTACCTACATCTCAGGGGGGATGTGATGCTTAGAGCAATACTGTGCCACATTCATTTGAATCTACAATGGAGAAAATATATATATATATATATATATATACAGAACTTATAGGAGGATTTGCAGTGGGATTTTTCCCCCCCTTTTGTTCTCACTTCTTCAGAGATATTTAGTTACCATAACAACACAAAGTAATTGTTAAATGCATGCTGAGGGCTTTTTTTTTTAGTTTCTTTTGCTGCTTATATTTGAAAGTGTATTATATGTAGAATAAAACCTCCTCAGTCACTCAGGAGCAATATGGTAATTGTGTTAATGGCTTTTACTCTGAAACTAAAATATTGACTTGATAAACATGATGAAATATTTAGGAACTGCACCTTGTTTTTTATACTTTGAAGCTAACTTGAGGTGTAGCGCTTATTGATGTGTAAATCTGGATTCAGGCTAAAAAAGCACATACAAAATATGTCTATTGTCAGTCTTTCAAACTTAACAGTCTTAAACTATATGAGATGTTATTAGGGCTTACACACGCCTGGCATTGCAACTTGAATACTTACCTCCCTGACAGCTTTTCAGCCAACAGCGAAAACTGCCAGTCTGAAATACCTACCCCCAAAAACGTGATGAAATGGACTTCTGCATTTGTTCTGGTTTCCAGTTCATGCTGTCTGTGCCTTTTAGTGTATTAGGGTGGAAACTGCAAATAATTAACAACAGTAAGCATATTGTTGCTGATGAGGAAATGCTTGTGTTTATACGCTAAACTCTGTCTTTGGCACTGGCTTGTGAAGGTGAGGGTTATGTCTGGTTACCAGATTTAACAGTAGTTAGAGCAATCTACCTCGTAGCTGAATGGAGCAGAATGTGATGGTAGGAAATACATCTGTTCTTCTTTGTGTGACTTGGTAGTGGGCAGAGTGCTGCATTGGCTTAACTTCAAACTTCCAGAAAGGACATAGCTATTGAGAATTCAAGCCAAAATGCTAAGTTTTGAAAGAAAGCAAACGTTGCGCTTCCATTTCTGCCGGGTGCTGAAGCTGAGGAGCTGACATTTCAGTAGCAGAGTGATGTCTTCATAGAGATGATGAGTACAGGCTGAGTCATGTAATCTTCAGCTTCAAAAATTAACATTAATCTGCTGTACATAAAGTTTTTTGCTGCTGCCAACCCACTCTGAAAACTTAGTTACACCATATTTGCCAGTGTAATTGCAAGAGTTTTGGCTGGCTTTGCTGTTTTTGTTTGGGTTTTGTTTTTCTTTTTATAAAAGAGAAAAGTGTACATAGTTTTCCTAGCAACTTGCCGACAAATTGCATCTAAACAGCCACAATGTCACCTTCTCTCTGAGATACTATGCCAGTTCCTTATGAACTTTAGGCTTTTCCTCTTAGCACACTTGAGCTTGACTGACAGCTAACTCCAGCTCATCAAAGTCTAAATCAACATTTTGTCTTTGGGGGTCAGTTACAGTCACTTTGAGGTTTAACGGTAATGTGGATTTTTTTTTTCTTTTCATTCTGTTTTTTTTTATTTTTATTTTAAGCAAATACATTTTATTCAACATTCATATTTTGCTACAGGTCAGTAATATAAGGCCGAATTAAGTTTTAGGGTGTTTGATTTTTGCCTGAAATAAGGTACACCCATGTCTATAAATGAGTGGATAATCAATTTGGCAAGGGAAACTTGTTTCTCTTGGCCTTTTTCTATGAGGTACAATACCTCTTGATCTGCTCTTTCTAAAGTGGATTCTATAGTATCTTTGTACATCAGGGTGTTTGAGAGGAACAGTTAGGGCATGATGTTGGATGTATGGAATATTGTTGAAATCTGGGTTGCTGAGGGAAATGAGGGAAGATAACTCAGTGGTTTGAGAGTTGGATTCTCCGGTATAGGGATTTGCTTCTTGTGATTTCATCATGGCTTTTAAGAAAAAAAACAAATATGGAGGAAAAAAATATCTGGAGGAAATGCTAGCAATAAGGATCAAGCTACCAGCTTGCTCTTAAATTCTTTTGGCTCTGTCAGCATCCTGGTTCATTTCTTATTTCACTTATTACAGTGATTCTGGTTTCATCTCAAGTCATTTGGATAGCTTAAATTACTGATGGTTCCACGTGGTGGTACTATCATATATGAATTTCCTGATACTGCCTATGTGCCTGGGCAGTGCTTCCAAATTCTTGCTTGCTAGCCTCTGCCTGCTTCCACGTCCTGTATACTGTTTTGTTTTGCCCTGGGGCTCAGTCAGGACTTCCTTATTTAGCCAAGCTGGTCTCTGTTTCCTATGGGGTCCCATCTACTAGTTCCTTGACTAAGGTGAATTCAGCTCTTCCAAAGTCCAGGATCTGTGCTCTACTACGCTTCTTTCGGGCTCGTAACCACCTCTGATTGTGGTCGCTGCAGCCAAGGCTGCCATTGAGCATCACATCCCCAGCCAGGTCTTCCTGGTTTCTGAACAGCACATCAGCTGTGCATCAGCCCTGCTTGGCCTGTCCAGGACTTGCATCAAAAGCTTACCCCCGTTGTTCTGTAATTTTGCAATCAAGTTTGAAATAAAAACATTTTTCCATTATGTTAGATCCTAAAATGAATCCTAGTTGATTAAAAGAAAATGTGATATTGTATACAAATTGAATATAAATTGGTATATTCTGTAGCCATTTGCTTTTCTGCGTAAAATAGAAATTGGAGACACCTCTTGGATGGTGGTAAAATACAATACAGGGAATTTCTTTGCATATATCATCAGCATTTTATGAAGCAGAGGCATATTATCTGGAATCAATACAAGCTTTAGAATCAACAAATTATTTTTCATGTGTGCTAAATAATCATGTGGGAGACATTCATAGCGAACAAGCTGGTAATATTTTTCTCTACACAGTTCTGAAAAGAAATTTCTGCGGTAACAGTGACATTTGCCAATTTGGTCTTAAATTACTTCTTCCACTCTGCTAAAATGTAGTTTGTCCCAGTACGGATTACACAGTTACTCTGTAGAGAACCATTTTAGAGAGAGATGAATGATAGTCTTGCAGGCCATTTAAGTCATGTTGTTCTGGTGGGTTTCTTTTTTTTTTTTTTTTTTCTTTATCTCTGGCCTTTTAATGGAAAGGATTTGAAGAAGAAAATCATGACACATAAAATTTAGCTTTAAACCTTGATTATTTTACCTCTTCAGTTTACCACAGAGTTTACACAAGAAACGTGTAATCTGTGGTTCACTTTTTCAACTCGATGATGTCTTAATGGAGGATGGAGAGATCAATAAATGGCTCACTGCCAAGAGTGTTAGCTTCATACTAATGCAGTTTATTTGGTGGTACTTGCCTAAGTGTAAATGCTGAGGTATAAATAAATAACCTAAGAGTTTCTGTGGGATTGAAACCTACATAGGTTAAATATCCTTATCACGTGATACCTTCATCTTTCAATTGAAGCTTGCCCATAATGAAAGATCCTTTCTCTATGATGCATTAATGTTTAATATTAATGATCTTGTTTCTGGTAATTTTTGAACAGTTTTCTATTTAATAAATATCTTGGTGATACAGTTAAAAATATTTGCTTGCTATAAGACTAAATAAAAGGCACTAGAGAGAATGTGACTTGAAAGCGATGGATATTTTTGCCAGCGTGGTTATTAAATCAAGATGTCAGGCATCACATCTGAAGGCTGGTAGGGGAAGAACTGTGAAATGCTGTAGTACCACTCATTTAACCAGTACATCCCACGTTGGAGGTGAATGTGTGGCAGAAGTGAGCCTGAGGTAAGAGGCAGCTTTTGGGCTGCAATTCTCTTGCTCTGACAAACCACTTTTCTCTTCTTATGGAGTTGCCCGCATTTTCTTCAGGTCTTCTGCCTGATCTCATCTTCTGACAACACCACCTGTGATCTGGTGGTATTCTGGTTGTACAGGAAGATGTATTTCTTGCCAGTGGTCTCATCCATGATGTCTCCTTTTATTTTTAAAATGTGAGGTTTTCATACAGCTGAGTGACAAATGGAGTTGTAGCTATTTTTATCATCATAGGTAGACTTGAATTTCCTTGTTATCTTTAAGGGGGAAATCCAGACCTGTAGTTCTTGGTGGTCTTACTTAATCCTAACCCACTTGACCAGGTATGGCACTCATCATTTTGTATGATGGCCACTATCTTTTAAGAGCAACTGTAATTAAAGTGTTTCTTCTGTGTGACATAGGTCAGCTATCTTGTAGATTTGAAGTATGGAGTTTGTTTGGCTTGCCTCCATAAAACAAGCTCAAGGTTGCTTGTGGGTTTGGGTGGGTTGGTTTTTTTTTTTTTTTTGTATACAGTATGTGAGTCATCACATAGAGCCTTTTTTTTTTTTCCTGTATTTGAGGAAAAAAATGAGATATTTGCCACTGGAAATTTTGATCCTTTTCTTAGCATTTAACATAAGTATTTAACATTAAAATATGTTTAATTTTTTTATCTTAAACTTAGACTTTTTCTTACAGAACTAATTAAGAACATTGTTCTTTAAAATACTTATTTTTATATATTGGCTGTTTTTATGGTCTGTTCATTACTATTCACGTTTAATTTAAAACGGATAAGAACAATTCTCTTGAAAGACTGACGCTTAGTTACTTGCATCCTACATACAAGCTATTGAGTGATGTTTTTGACAACCATATTATGTATCATATTCAGAAAAATCTAAAAAGGTATTTTCTGCTCTTTTCCCTATCCTTCCCTCTCACCTTGACTTGATAAGTCTTGGTCTGCTTGCTAAAGGCAAGGTTCTCATGCTGGGGAAAATGTCATGAATTGCTAGTATGTTTAGGGAGGGTTTGTCCTGCTTGGTCATCTCATGTTTCTTGACAACTTCAGCTTTTAGCAGCTTCTGTACTTCTTTCCCCAGTACATAAGTGTGAACATTATTACTGCATGTTAAGATGCAGTCTGTAGAAAATAATAAAATGAACAAAAAGTAACATTGCACACTGCCATTTTAACCAGAGAGCCAAATCTCTAGATGTAAGATGCAGTCCTTTGAAGTGAAGTCCGGACATCAGCACACCACAAGGTTGATTAATATCACCTTCTGTCAAATAGCGTATCTTTTCGGCAGCTCGCTGCAGATGCTAATCTCTGTTTTATTTTTAGCAAACCATTAGTCTCTCGCAGGAGAGTGTGGGAGGAATTGTCAAAGCTGGTGAAGGACTGCTATTAAACCGAATTGCTGAAGCAGGTGTTGGGTGGGATCTCCTTAGCTCTTATCAATTAGCAACTAGTGGCTTCACATTTTGAAGACATGTGAAAAGCAGCCCTGTCATGCAAAGATTTCCTAGCCTTCCTTTCGGCATTGTTAGACTGGGTCTTTTGACAAGTATTCCTTTCGAAGTTTCTGTTCTTTGTCAACATACATGCATTTGTACTATGTAAATCCTTTCCCTAGTCTTCCGGTTCATTTTTTTAAGGGGATCTTTTGTAGGGGACTGTGTTAAGCCTGGGTTTGCTAAGGAAGTGAGGCTTTTGTCACCAGCCTTGCCCATCCATCAATCCCTTTCTTCTACCCCTCCTCCCTCACTGCAAAAGGGGGGGAAAAAAAAAATGCACCAACACTTTGGATGTTAACTGCCTGCTGATTTTCAGTGGCAGAGGTGTAAAGCTCTTGGGATAGAGTAAATTATTGCGAAATCTGGTGTTTAAGTAGAGGTGACAAGTCCAAACGTTCACTGAGAAACAGCTAGGTAAAATCTAGACCATACATACATCCTGGTTGGCCACAGAAGCTGCTGCCCTTTGCTTTGCCAAGCAGTGTGCATCTGTAGGCTTGGTTATAGCTGTAGTGTTTCATGGTATGGGAAGGATATACGGATGTATGAACTGGGGAGAGGAGAGCGCTATGACTGTGCAAATAAACGGGGCCTGTTGGTCTCGGCGACCATTGGTAACGTGAGTCGGGTCTGCAGGGAGGGAGATGATGGGTTAGTTTCTTTCCATCCTGCATGTTGTCTTCATACCAACACTTGCTTTGTCCACCTTTTTCAGTCCACTTTGCTCTTCTGAAGCCGGTGGTGTTTGAAGAGTTTGGTCCTTCAATGATCTTGAAAGTTGGAGCCTGGAGAGTGGTTGCATGGAAAGTCCTCAGTTATCTTTGATTTATCATCGTTGGAGTCCAATTTAAAAAAAAAAAAAAAAAAAACAAAAACAAACAAAAAAAAAAACCAACCAAAACAACATAAAACACACTGAGTTTAAGAAAGACAAAATAGGAGAGGAAAAGATAGTACAAAGGCTCGTTGCTTTGCGTATACCTACTCCGAGTCCTGCGGGTTACCCAAACCAC
Source organism: Vanellus vanellus (assembly GCF_965231255.1). Classification (NCBI taxonomy): domain Eukaryota; kingdom Metazoa; phylum Chordata; class Aves; order Charadriiformes; family Charadriidae; genus Vanellus; species Vanellus vanellus. Next base: position 32,329,326 of record NC_138911.1, on the reverse strand, counting down.
TCCTCCTTTTGCGAGTACTCCAGTCATGACCAATTATATTTGACAGGAGACTTCTGTAATTTTGATTCCTTTATTCCTACCTCCCTGAGAAGCTTGTTACGCACACGTGGATATTCAGAAAGCTTATGGCAGCACAAGACACCAACTCAAAATAAACACAGCTCCCAGCAGGGGAACTCTTAATCAAGCACTAAGTTGAGAAATCTTCAGCGGAGTGATGATCCAGCTCTTTTTGGCGATGGGATCAGAGCTAATTAGGATTAATGCTCTCCTCCAGATCATAACTGCCTCAACTGCTGTAAATGAAAAGCAGCTGTTAAAGCACCATAAACATTTGTTAAATAATTGGCCTGTAGAGCCAGCTCCAGGACCTTGCAAATGATGAAAATCTATAAGTTTTCAGTTTGCAAGGAATCTTAGAAACCAAATTTAATTTGGAAAAACCTGGAAGTGTAGGTAATATTAGTACACTCTTTATTTTTCCTGTCTGGTTGTCAGAGCTACAGGTATCGGATAAAAATGTGGTTGATAGAGCTGTTACTGTGTTGTAAACTTGGATATTAATTGTGTGGTGAGCACAAGTTGTGTGCATTTCTGAGATTTTACATGTGAATGTTCTGAGTAGGATTTTAATGGTGCGCAGGACTTGTGCTTCAATCTCCTGAATCTCTGCAGCAAATTCTCTCTCGGTTGCTACATCAGAGCAAATAATATACTTCTGCAAAAGGTGGAGAAAAATTTTAATTTCATGCTGCTGTTCTCCAGTTTCAGTGGGCTTTTTCCCTCTTACTGTGAGTTCTTCATCCACATAGCAATAAATGTTTGAAATACCACTCCTTTTAAGAACTTTCTTGTCTTGTGTCACTAAACAGTGGATACGTGGTGATGATAGTACAGGGGTGCTAAAAATGGAACCTAAAAATGAAGATGACATGATACGTAGGAGGATTAATGCCCCTATTTCTGTAAAAGGATTTTTACATCATTTTTATTTAGTTCCAATGACACATTGTTAAAAATATACATTTCATTGGGATTTTTTTTCTGAAACAAGTTACAGGTTGGTTTTAAACCTTGTCAGGTTTGTCAAATAATGTGAGTAATCAGGCAGAGATATTAATATTGACAATGTTTGTTTATCAATTGCAATATAACAAAATACAGAATTTCACATGCAAGACATACCTGATTTCTTGAGGTTTCCTTGGATTGTTTAGTGAGAGGTTACTGGACAAACCAGTGTTTTCTTTTCTGTTATCATTTCTAGTGCATTCTGGTGCCTTATTTAGTAGAATTTAAAAATAATCTCGTAATTTGGAAGTATTAGAGGAGGAGGTTACACTTGTAACTCATTGCACCATCTTTCAAATACATGGTGGTTATGTTTCTATTTTGTTTTCGTACTTGATAAGTGAATCAGTCTTTCTCTTTTCTTGTGAAAAGCTTTGATACGTTCCAATGTGCATCCTTCAGAAGGAACATGGAAAGAAAACCAGTTGCTATGCAGGTTGTCAGAGCCGCTGACTGAAGTTTTTGTCTCTGCTTCACAGGAAACCCCATAGTATTCTTGATTTATTACTGCTGCTGCACATTTATATATGCCAGTTGCATTTCTAGGTCTTGATTGTTTTGCTTTTTCTACTGAGGATTACAGCTAAATCCATAAAATATTTTATGGATGTAGAAATCAACTTTGGCCATTGATTTTGGAAAAAAAGGAAATAACACTATGGTTTCAAGTGTGTATTTACACTGAATGTACCTGCATGTTTGTTTCTTGGATGGAAGATCAATTCGTGAATCCCTTCACGCTAGATTTTTCTCAGTCTTGCATTAATGGTTGACTGTGCCTTACTTTCTTCCTATTTATAAAGTAAAAAGATACAGAAGGGACCCTACCTTGGAGAAATCCATACTGCTAAGAAGTCTATTTTGGCTAATGACTTCATCAGAGAAGCAATGCATAGTATGCTGCATACCACAGTAGTGTGTTCTCTGGCTGATAACAGCAGCTCCTTAGTGATGAACATTTTTTTTTCCCCATTTGCTTAAAGAATTGAATACCTATCTATTGCACATCTGTGGCACAGCCTGGTGTAATGCTTGGTTTGGTTGTGTACAAAGTGGTTATTTTGAGTAATTATCTGACTTTCAAGTCATCTTTGTTACACTAAAAGAATAGCTTAAAACAATTTTTTTAACAGTAGAAGACCTGTCATCTTCATCCCATCCCCACATTTATATTTTGGAGGTTTAACAAGTCGGAGGATGAATTATATTGATTCAAGTTCTACCAATAAAGCTTTTTTTCTGCAGAAGAGTAAAGTGAATATGGGTTGAAAATAAATCAGTCCACTTTTTTAAAGCCAGGTGCTTATGAGCCTGAAGTTTGTTTTAGAATTCTTAATCTGTTAGTTCCTAGACGCTTCTCATGATGATCTGCTCTCAGAAAAAGACATTCCTAGTTGTTGTCAGTGTGTGATAAATGAGATTGCTCGAAAGGATAACCAAATCATAATGCAATTATGAGTATAACCAGAAGAAGAAAAAAAAAAAAGTCTTTGTATCTTTTCCTCCTCTTACTCAAATAAAGGCTTTTAAAGCCACTTCTAGGAACTCTGCATTTTTGTAGTGTCCCTTAGTGTTGCAGTGATAATCCTTTTACCTGACAGCATGGGAGCATTTGAAAAAGACTTAAGCAATTTCTCTAAGCTTCTAAGAGTGCAGAGGACTCTTTTCAAGTTTCCACTGTGTGAACTGATTTTTAACTGAAAAATATTGTAGTACTGTACTGTCTTCTTACTTATGTTCAGGTTTGAACAGTGATATGGATAATAATTTACATTGCCAGTTCATGCATAAAAATACTGTGTTTTTTACTAAAGTGTTGTTTTCTCCCTGATTCTTGTCGCCAACGTCTTTCATTTTATGCAAGTATTTCAAGATAATTCTCTGTATGCACCAAAGACTTCTCTCTGCTCATTTTCTCCTCTGCTGATTAGCTATTGATCATTAGCTGCAGGAATTATGTTCTAATACAGCCTCTCTGCTGGAAGTTAGGCTGTTGATATAAAATAATATTTGTTAGGATCAATACCCTAGAAATACAGCACTTTGCTACTGCCACTTCTTATTATCAGTCAGCATCTGTTCATACTACTCACCACATTGTTACACCACTATATATAGCTAGCAGCTCAAAAAACAATACAGTAATTTGTTATCCAGTGATTCTGTTTCTCACAAATGCAGGTGTAATTTTTTGGCTGGCTTACATAGAATCATAGAATCATAGAATTAGTGAGGTTGGAAGGGACCTTTAAGATCATCAGGTCCAACCGTTAACCTACCCTGATAAAAACACCACCACTCCTAAACCATGTCCCTAAGCACCTCATCTACCCTTTTCTTAAACACCTCCAGGGATGGTGAATCCACCACCTCTCTGGGCAGCTTATTCCAATGTTTAATAACCCTTTCAGTGAAAAAATGCTTCCTCATATCCAATCTAAACCTGCCCTGACATAACTTGAACCCATTTCCTCTTGTCACCAGGGAGAAGAGGTCAGCTCCCATCTCTCTAAAACCTCCTTTCAGGTAGTTGTAGAGGGTGATAAGGTCTCCCCTCAGCCTCCTCTTCTCCAGGATAAACAACCCCAGATCCCTCAGTCGTTCCTCATAAGGTTTGTCCTCCAGAGCCTTCACCAGCTTTGTAGCCCTTCTCTGGACACGCTCCAACACCTCAATGTCCTTCTTGTAGTGAGGGGCCCAAAACTGAACACAGTACTCGAGGTGAGGCCTCACCAGTGCCGAGTACAGGGGGATGATTACTTCCCTAGTCCGGCTCACCACACTATTCCTGATGCAGGCCAGGATGGTGTTGGCCCTCTTGGCTGCCTGGGCACACTGCTGGCTCATGCTCAGCCGGCTGTCCACCAACACCCCCAGGTCCTTTTCTGCCAGGCAGCTTTCGAGCCACTCCGCCCCCAGTGTAGGCATTCCTATATAGGCATGATGATAAAGGTGTATTTTATGGTATTTTAAGTACATACTTTTTAGCTGCTGTGCTGAATCATAACTAGTTCAGTTAAGAAGTACTTTTCGTATTTATTAATATTTTAAGTGGTTTTCTATTTGGGAACTTAACTTTTCATGCTGGATTTGAAAACTGGAAGCTAATCTTGCTTTCACACTCTTTCACAATTAGTTTTCATCATCATTTCTGTTTGTCAAACTTCTACTTAATCTCTGCACTGTGGGTTGCCTTCTGTCTTTGTCAAGTTCAATTTTAGGTTTCTGGTCTGTGTTCTCAATGCTTTTGTTTTCTTCTGTGGATATATCTTAAGGGAGCTCTGACCACTTGTTTGAGGACACGTGAGGTGGGTGTGGATGCATTACTGTGGATGAGAGTTAGGTTCTGCAGGTATCGCTAGCGCTGCGAGTTAATGTACTGCAGCAGAAGGTGTATCAAAATGAAAATAGTGTCCAAACAGTGGAAGTAAGTGACACTTTTGAATTATTGTACTTTAAAATAAACATTCTTTTTCAAAGTTAATTTGATCATTTCTACAAATTCTTTAGTCAGATAGGATTGCCTTAATTTACTTTGAGTCTGTAATTTAGATGAAAACAGAGTGCTAAGTAAGAACAGGAGTATTAAAAGGTTCTTACATACTTCAAAAATATTTTTTTTTTTAATCTGTACTAGGAACATGCATAGCTTTCACAAAGATTTCAGGTGTAACCAAGCTCAATACAACTTAATTTTCACAGAGGCGATAATAATCATATTCAGTCCGTGAAATGTAATGAACTGGAAAATTTTAGCATCATGTGACCGAGATTATTACATATTTTCAAGAGGATGTTCTTCTATGATTCCCAGATGCTGTAATCTCTTCGTGATCATTTACAGTAGCAGTGGAAGGAGGTCCATTGATTTTATTTTCACATGTATTAGCACTAATGCAGTGTCCCAGTTTCTTTCCATGTGACTTGTATCCAGCTTATCTTCTGCTTGTTTTCTCTCACTGCACTGTCTTACTTTGTTCACATTCCACATATATTACAACTAAAATATTTTCTCATTCTGTACTTGGAACTGAGGACTTTTCTCCTTGAAGTTAAGTAAAATAGTTAATGGGGGTTGATACAATGACTTTGTAAGAGTGTGAACTTATGATATCAGTTGTAAAACAACGTGTTTTGAAAAATGGCAATATCAATCTGTTCCCAGTGCACTGTTTGCACAGTCGACATCACAAACTGATGTAAAAAAAATAAAATACAGTAATATGGCACAGTAGCAGTGCACAGCTCTGTAACATCTCCTAGCATATGCAGATTTTTCAATTTAAAATAGGTATTGTTGATGAAGTAGCTTGGTATATAATGTACTTTTCACCTTGAAATCAAAGCTTTCCTTTCTGTTTTAGAAAGGAAGGTTTGTAGTAGCTTCACTACTAGCTGTGATAAATGGATGGATGGGATAAATAACATTAAGAAAAAAAAGCTATTATGTTTCTGTCTTCCCCAGACAGAAGTTCTCTGTTTATTTTCTTATTATCTAGATACTCTGACTGTTAAAATAATCTTCTACTCCTCTGTTGTTGATTTACATCTTCCCATTTATCTCACAGGGCTTTGCAAAAAGGTCTTCTGTTTGGGAGCTGTGGGTGGAGAGTGCCAGTCATACTACCTGATGTTAGCCTAGTGAGTGTGGTTTTCTAGACTTCATCTATACCCGGTGAGGAGAGCACCAAAGTCTCCTTTAGGGGGCAATTCAGAGAAGACCTGACTTAAATGCTTGTGTTTTATATTCAATAGGGTAATGACAGACAAAGTTCTCAGGAAAGAGCTTTTTGTTAGGGCAGTTGCTGTGATAGGAAAAGTCCTCAAACTAGCTTTTAAAATACCCTGTTAGATACAGTCCTCTTACTGTGATCACATACATTTGCTAATTGCCAAAATATGAAAATGCTTATTTTTTTGTGATTTGTCAGGCAGTCTTGTGAACAGGTGATATCTAAGCAATAGGTCTTAAATGGGTATTTTGAAGTCAACTTAGTTCTGAAAGTAGTTTAGTTTCCAGAAGCTGCATTAGTCTATACCTCCCCAAACCTGCCATTGGCATCTTTTCCTGATACGCTCCGTTCCTTGGTGAGTTGGTTTTTTTTTCCTTCCTCAGTTTATTGGCTGCTTTGTCCTAATGAGCCGTTGTTTTAAAGCCATTTCAGTAAAGTAGCGTGTGATTTTCGGGAGACAAATTTGCAAGACAGAAGTAATAGCCAAGTTTTTAATTCAAACTGATAGCCAATGCAAGTGTAATAGTCTTTAAGGGCTTTACTACTGTTTTTCGTCTGAGATGGTAATATAAATAACATCCATTCTTTTAAGATAGTTTCTCATATTAATAAAATGTGATAATTTAATAAATCCTGGGCAAGAACATCTAAATAGCTGTTCTGAATCAGACAACTGTTACATTTCTTTGTATGGAAGAGAAAGGTGGGAACAAGCAAATAGTTATACACCTCATGGTATGTTTTCCTAGTTTCTAGAGGTCTGACTGAAGAACTTCCCCAACTGCATGTTGAACTATTTACACCTGAAGCCCTTGATGAGATTTTTCTTATATTAATTTCTCTGACCACTTTCCCAGTTCTCTAAGTTTTGGCACCCATTAAGTCATGATTGTGAGAATCATAGTTGAATTATGTGTACTTGTTGGTTGCTTTATTTGAAATTTTCTGTTTCTAGGGTAACAGAACTGCTTTTAATATTTCAGTAGATGCACCATGACTTTGTAGCACACAACTTCCTTCCCCCCTCCCCCCTTTCCTCTTCTTTTCAGAATTTCTAAGGTTCTATTTGCTTTTTGATGCCCGGGAGCATGGAACTAAGGTTTTCAGAGATCTGTCTGCAATATCTGCAAATGTTTTCTTAAATCACAAAATGCTGATTAGGACTTACCATTCCATATGTATGGTTCAGGAATGTCTTCCTCGTCTGTGTATTTAACAACACTGAAGAAGCAATCAAGTGACATGCAATTCAGTCATTATCAAAAGATATCTCTGCAACTTTTTGCATTCCAGCTGTTGTGGAATCTCTTCACTGTTGAATCTTTTGTTACCAGCTTAAATAACCGTACATCATCAGCAGACTTTGGTGTCTTGCTATTTTTCCCAGATTATACACAACAGCATTGAATGTTCCCCAGTGTTGGTAACCTCTCTCCTCTGTGGAAGTGACCATTTGAAAGTCCCTTCCGTTATATCCTGTCTTCATTCATTTAGTCCTTCATGAGGACTTCCCTTTTCATCTTCTAATGGTCCTTTTTTCTTTCTCAGTCTTAGCAAGTTATCTTATTAGAGGATGTAGGAAATCAGTCACATGTGAAACAGATGTGTCTTATACTGGATGATTCCTTGAAAGAATTGTAATAGATCTGCAAGGCAGGACTTCATTCCCCATTACATCATTCTGTTTTGATCTACTAATTTAGGCAAAATGAATTATTGTATTTATTTTTCTTATGTTTAGTTTAATGATCGTATAGGAGACATTCAACAATTCTTGACCAGTCCAGAACATCACGGGTAGTATGAATGTCTTGTGAGAAATCTCATCATGTGTTACATTACATTCTGAAGCTGTAATATTTTCAGTTGCTTTCTTGATAAATCTTTTGCAGTATAAAGAATTATGAACTACATGTAAACAGTCAAGTTGTCTCAGGACTATGAATTCTTCTTAAACTATTTGTCGTTCCTGTTAGCCTGTAACAAAGGATGACTTTCAGCTGTTGGCCTATGAACCAAATACAATAGGGTAAGTTGCCCTGAGCAGTTGTTGCATCTTTAATAAATATTAAAATGAATTGGAAACATCTTGTCTGGCTGTAAAAATTCTCTGGTGATATTTTTACAGCAACAGTTTACAAAGAACAGACACTTAATTATGTATGTAAAGACGTCTAAAGACTCAAAAATCTGGTTTGCTCCACTGCAGAATTTCTGCCTTCCAGTAATTGTATTTTTTCCCTTGTGTTAAGAAAAAAAAAAAGGCTCCACTTTACTCCCTCTTCTGAGGTAATGAACTGCTCCAGAGTATCAGAATTTTCATGTGTTAAATTTCAGAGAGAGAGATTATTTATTTCTGGCAAGTCTGTATTAAGTAGAGGTGAGCAGAAAGTTATCTAAAAGCTTTACTTTAAAGAAAAACAAATATTTTCATTATAAAAGTTAGTATTTTGAAGCACTTCTGTGGTCTTAGGAATCCGTGCTCACCAAGCAGTTTTAAAATTGTGTTTTTATTTTAAGCCATCTCTTACTACTCAAAAATCAAATTTTTGGCTCACTGAATTTGGTAAGTGGTAACTGGATGGTTAAGATGAAAGACAAAGTAGTAAAAAGAAAAAAGTATCTGTAGAACTAGCCATGCAATGTTTTTAGGTGTAACAGCTTTTTGCTATATTTGACCTACTCCAAATAGATTTGTCTGCTTTAATCTCTTTGCTGTGCTCATGGTAGGCTTGAGGATTAGAGGAGGTTTAGGGAGGGTTACAACCCAAATTGATCTGATGGGGTCTGATTATTTTTTTTTTTTATTTTATTTTTTAATTCCCCCCTGCTCCCCCCAAATGTCCCCCAAACACATACATGCACATAAGTCAGCTTAGTTACACTGGCATCTTTGTGTAAAATCCTGGAGGCTTAAATTTACGTAGGTATTGAAGAGGATTTCCTTCAGTGAGAGGATAGATTATGTTTTGGGAGCTCTGTTTTCCCCATCTGCTTGGGTTCTTCGTCTCTTGGAAATCTCCCTTCTCACCAGGCCTGTGGAAATTCAGGAATTACCTCTCACATTCACGTTTCTGCTTAGATTCAAAGGCTGTGGCTTTACACCATGGGGTTTACGAATGAAATAATGGTAACACAACAGAGTTCTTAAAAGTACATAGAAACTGAATTTTAGAAGTCTGCTGGTGTTGTCACTGTCTCTCTGCACTTGCAAAGCACTGATTTAAGTATGACATGACTATGTTTGCCTGTGTTCAAACCCACAGGTTTGGAGGTAGGTTTTGCCGAAGGATGCTGGTCAAAATAGACCTTCCACTGCTGCTATTGTAACCAAAGGGAAATTTTGCTTTATGACAAAGAGTTAGCAGTGCTAACATCACACTGGTTACTGAATCAGCTATTGAAATTGTCATAAAAGACAAGCATTTTTCTTAAAGGTTGTCCCGAGAAAAAAACTCTGTTATCCGCTATGGAAGGATGAGTTGCTTTTCAACAGTGATGGTATCACCAAGCAAAGTTTCGGAATGGAAGGAGGTGTAAAATCATTTAGTCTTCACAGGGTGAAATCAAGCCCTAATTTGTCTTGAAATGCAACAAGCAGATTGTGGAACACAGGTGCAATCCCTTTCTGATCAGAAATCCTACCAAGAAATTATTTCGATGCTTCACAATTGCTGACATTTTCAAGTAGTTTTCAGATATTGATCTGCCTAACAGATAGTATGTGACATCGATAAAATTCCCATTTCAAAGTAATAGACAAGTACATAAAAACCAATAAAGGAAGTGTGCATGCTTAAGAAAATGCAGCCCTGTGAATTGAAGAAGGCACATTTGGCTTCCAAGTCCTGTTTGTGTTACTAAAAATTCCTAAGAAATCCTAGCAGGGCCTCCAGCATGTGAACAAGAGATGTGGCTCCGGCTGGTGCAGTGGGAATCGTTTCAGCTCAGTGTGAGCGGGGAGGTGCGTTAGGCTTCGACGTCTGCTTTCTGTAGAGGCTCTGCAAGGACCTGGGTGTTGCGGTGGCAAGCGGAGCTGAGGAGGATTCTGCAGGTGTCACCATACTCCGCGCAGGGCTGAGCGCAGCCTTTGTACCGACGGATGGTTCAAGCCAATTTCTGTGGTTTAAAGTTGGTTGTTAAGGCTTTTACAAAGTCCGGCGTGGCTGGGGATAGTCACCCCCCGCGTGCACACCCCAAGGGTGAAAACTGGTGCAAGAATGGTATTTCTCTTTTTCAGAAAGGGTTAAGAAACATTCTTGCTGAACTGTTATCAACGTGATTTTATATAATGAACCATAATCAGAAATAGTATGCAAGGCTGATTAAGGCTGTTGATGCAGTGAAACAGGAATACACCCACACATGTACTTTCTGTAGGTAATTTGCTTTTGAAGGTTTAGTATTGGAATCTAAATGATTACAAATCTGTTTTCATTTTATAAACTGTTTTGCATGCATGTAAACCAGGAACAGATGTAGATATTTCCTTTTACTGACCATAGCCGGAAAAAAAATAAATCACATAAGGCAAAAAGGCTTTTGCATCGTACTTCCTTCGTTTTTAATGCAAAAATCTCAAGTAGATACACTGGGCTGTGTATGTTTGAGATTCAGTTGGAAACAGGTAGGTTTGTTTTTCTTGTTTCTGCCAGATATTGTGGCCCAACTTACAGAAAAGACAATAAATCTTCTAAAGAATAAATTCACTGGTCTTGGGCTGGAAGAGCAGTTGGTAAAAGACACGGATAGTGTTGTGAAACCTGAGGTGTACCTGCATGGACAAGTGGGCAGGTCAGACACAGACAAATTTACTTAAGCTTTGAGATAACTAGCAACATTCAGCCATCCGTCTAAATTTGCCTCTTCTGTTTGAAGATGTCTGGATGAAGTGGCAGTACTGCTGGCATATGTGTGCTTGTAATAGACTGATTCTTATTTAAATTGCAAAGTGTGTTTTTTAGGTGTCAATGCCACCTTGCTTGCTCTTTTCAGTTTGTATTCTGCTTTGCCAGCTTGACTGTCTGGATTCGTGACCAGAATTACTTATGTTGCTTCTCCCTGGTATTGCAGTTTGGTGTAGGTCGCTTTACAAAATGGGTTGTATGCAGATTTTCACAATCACTCCTTAAGAGTTGATGTATACGGCCAGCTAGGTATTGTTTTCCCTTTGTAGTTACTGGGGATAACTCTGTGCCTTCAGCAAGTGACTGGTATAGCTATCTTTGACACTTAATTCCTGCCTATTTGGATGTTTTCAATTGCTTTTACTATATAGTGTATGTTAGAAATATAAAACATAACCTACCTACATCATCAAACCCCAAAGGGTGTCATCTGCCTGGTGGGGTGGTCACTGCTGAGATATCTGCACAAGAGACAATTTCTATATAATGAAAAACTCTTTCTTGGTTTTCTGCATGTAAAGAGTTCTTCCTCTATTTAAGTCTTCTGAAATCCAATGTGAACACCCACTCATAGCACAGTGCTCCGAAGAAATGAATCAACCACAATATTTATATCTAGCTCTATTATTTTCTAAACAATAAATGTTGCAATCATGCAGTGAGGAGATTTCTGCTGAGTAGCTGCATATTTTGGCAGGTAACTTTCTTCTCTTTCTACATTGTATTATTCACCCCTATTAGGACTTGAAACATTTTAGATGTAGAATAATAATTTATGTACGAGGCTTGCACAGTTGTACTCTGTTGCTTGTTAGGTTTTTAGAGGTGTTTACTGGTTTATCCATCAGTCTTTTGCATTTCACATTGAAAGCTTCAGACATCTCTTTCAATCTTTAAGATGATATCATTAATGGAAGTAACACACTCATCTTTATCACCAGATGCCTAGGGCTCAGAGATTCATTTCAGTTGTTTACAGATACCATCCATATTTTTCTGACAGATTTTCATACCCCCCAAAATTGGGAATATTTGCTTAAAACATTGTTTCTTTTAGTCTTGATTTTTAAAGGACGTTGGTAGTATCTATAAGAAAATTACCAAGAAAAGCTATGGAGAGACTCCTATGTGGAGGTTGAGCTGTTTATTCCTTTATAGCCATAAAGGTGGTATTTTGGAAAATAAAGGTGTAATACATGTGGTTGTCAAAAGACAAAAAGGTCTTTATATGTGTTTTCTCAAAAATAGCAAAGTGAATTATCCCCAGGGATCTCTGATGTCATGCCTGCTTATATTATATAAGAGTTGGAAACCTAAAAGCTTTATTTTCTGGTCGATTTATGGTGCCTTGTAAGTTTAGATGTACACAACATGTGTGTCAAATGGTAACCTAGGATGGTTTTCCTTTTTGCTCTGTGGGATGATTCCCATGCTTATCTCTGAAAGAAACCAAACGTAGTAAATAAATATATGCCTTGGACAAAGATCACAACTTTTTTAGTTTAGGAATATCCGTTATATTGTAGGACTGAGAGAGGTTGCCATAAGAACCATGCAAAGAATATGTAGTGACTTACTGAATCAGTTGCCCTGCCTTCTATGTGAACAATTTAATTGTCTGAAGAAAAACGTTATTTCGTCTGGCTATAGTTTTTATTTGCATGCATGCGTAAAGTAAGCTTCTGAAAACACAAAACAGAGGGAAGATTGCGCCCAATGTTCAGTTTCCCCCTTTAGGGTGGAGTATATGGGAGAGATGCAGAATACAGGAATCCATCAACATTAGTAAAATACTGGTCTAGATGTTTGCTAACGGTAGTGATTTAGAATCCCTTGCAAATTAATACATAACTAATTTTGAAGCTTGTTCCAGTGAAAGGACACGGGAGTCTGGCTTGTAAATGGGATTGCATGTCTGAGAGTTGAATGATGACAAGCAAAGTATGAAGCTGATGGTCTTAGAGAAAAATGAAAAAAGTGGAAAACATGAAAGTGAAGAGTTGCTGGAAATGATTCGTGCTTTCATATAAAACCTGTTGCTTACGAATTTTTGGTTTTATCTTCTAAGATCAGTATCTAAATAAGAACACGTTTATAACTTATTTTCTCTTTAAACCTTTTCTTTTAACCTACTTTTTTATTAAGGGGGTTTTATATCTTTTAAATCAAGTTCTTTACATTGATATACCAGTATCCTTTTGAGAGCTTAGAAGTATAGCAATACAGAACTTTTAGATTAAAAAACATATTGTTGAAAAGAATATTACTGATTTTTCAGGTTTTTTTCCAAAAGGATTTATAGTGGAAGGCTATGGAGGGTGCAGCTGAGTGCATTTCAATTTGAATGTTCCAGTTGCCCACAATCATTAAAAAAAATAAAAAAAGTCCAAAATATTGTCCAAGTTTTTGCTTACAAGTCTGTATCTTCCTCTCAGGTTTTTAATTTACTTCCTTTCTCGGTGTTGCACACTTGACTGTGTGTGGCAATCTATGGAAGCAGAAGCTGCTATACTACTTGCAAAGATTATTTGAGGATTACATGCTTCCCTATCTGTTCAGACATGTGAACTGTTAAAAAGATCTCTCTCTTCCTCGCTGTAGTCCTCGTATGACTTCACAGTCCGGACTATGATTTTCAGTATCTTTCTTGTTGTGCTGTCTTTACATGACCAAAGTTTGAGTAATCTGAATACCTAATACATTTCTGCTGTGGAGCCTATACTTTTGTCTGTAGTATACTCAACCTTTTGAGTATATATATACTTCCGAGACATAGCATTAACATCTTGTGTGTAAATATATCTAGATATATGTATACAAAACCATGCTTGGTGTATATATACCTACATACAAAAGCAAAACATCTTTTTCAGGGTAAAATACTTTAACTTTGTGTATGCTATTACAAAAGAATACCATTTAGCTAGACCATTTTTTTTATCTGTCTGCTTTCAAATTACTGTATTTCAATAGTAGCTGGAACTTGTTTTTCACTTTACAAACATAGTGCTTGATTTTATCTGTGTAACTTCCAGTTGCTTTCTGTTGTTTTTTTCTAATGTGCAGGAACTGTAATAGACTTGAGTAATCATCTGCTTTGTGTTTTCAGGACATTAGATAACGAAGCAAATTCACTGAACAGCTATTAGTTATTTGGAAGCTTGAAAAAAAAAAAAAAATGCCCATTTGCTTGATAAAGATGCTTAGCTGCCTTTGAGTGGGTTTTGTGGAGGGTGGAAAGTGAGGTCTGAAATTCAAATCGAAGATGTCTGATCTACTCTACTGGGGGCCGCTGCGTGGCAGAAGGTTCCCTGGGTTGAGAAGGAAGGATTGCGGAGGGCAGTAGCTGAGCGTGCCAGCAGCTGGGCTTAGGGTGAAAAGACGGTATGTGTCTGCCTGCTGAGGAGGCCTGGGTCACAGGCGAAGGAGTGGTGGTCATGCAGGAATTGGGACCACCTCGTGTGGACATCTGGTAATAATCTCCCTGCTCCTAATTCTCCTCTCCAGCGCTGCTGCAGCAGCTTTAAAGCAGGAGCAATAGTTGCAGGAGCGTGTTCAGGAATGTGTGTGAGTATGAAATGCTCCCTGCGTGGTTAATATGGGGGTTGCTGTGAATAAAGCCTGTTTATTTTAGGTAAAATTTAACTTTCACTTCTGAAAAGCTGCTTTTGTTTCACCCTTAAACACATGACTGTGTGATCAGTCAACCTATGGAGAAACGTTGCTCTGTGGAGTTTTGGGAGCTAGATGACTTTCATGAAGAGAGCAGTACAGCTCCTTGCAATTCTTTTGCCAAATCGTGAGTTTAGGGAGAAGCAACTGCAGTGATAGAGCAAAGGAATAAAACGGTATTGGGAAAAAATATTTTAAACGCTGCCAAAATGATGGGTTTAGATTTTTTAATAATCCTATTAGAAAATTAGTGACACACTCTTAACACCTGTCATTAAAAAAAAAAATTTACTTAGAGTTGCACTCCAAACTCCTTAGAAGCAACTGGAAGTTTAGAGGTAGTAGGTTACACACCCTCTTTGCCCCTCGTCCAAACTGAGGTCTCTTGCTCAACCCTGATGTTTGCGGGATGTCGTGAGACATGTGGTGATGACTGCCGGCACTAGTGTGCCAAGTGTGGCCGGCAGGAATATGGCCGGCAGTGCAGCACAGAGACCATAGGCTGAGCCTTGACTTTGGGTTGGTACCAAAGTAGTGTTGGAGACAAACTTGTGGCCGGGCTGGAGGAGGAGGGTGGCATACGAGCCTTTCTGCTATGGAAGTATGAGCAAGGATGCAAACCTCAGGAAAGTGCATCCATGGTGCTTACTGTAACGTACGGCAGTTATGCTGAACTGTAGCCATACCAGTATCAGCCCGTTTCCTTTGGGCTTTGTTCTGGGGGCTGTGGGGTTTTTTGGGTTTGGTTTGTGACTATTCATAGGTCAGAGTCTTGCAGTATCAGAAGTTAGTCATTGATTAACTTGGGTGCTTTGTAGATAGGTGACTTTTACAGGAGTCCACACACCAGAGACAGCAGTCTGTCTGTTTCTGGAACCATTACCCAGGAATGCAAAATATCAACAGCTAGGAACTGAAAAAGAAACACAGAAGAGAAGCATCTCTTTAAAAAAGGAAAGGGGGGGGAGGGGTATAAGTGGAACTCTTTTGTAGTTGCTAAAAATTTAATTTCTTAAGAGATGGTATCTGGGAGCTAGAATATTTTACTCTTGTGTTTTGGCACTGGTTTAGAGTTGCTTCCTAGAGAGCAAGCGCTTCTATCAAAAATAAACTATTGCTGTTAACAATCTCATTCCAGGAATAGGATACAGTATAGCGTACAGTAAGACTTGTCAGCGTCTTTTTTTTTTTTTTTTTTCAGATTCTGTAAGTTAGCTTCTAGGAAAGGGATTCTGCATTTAATTAACTGAGTAACACGGGTACAAAAATGGAACACGAGTGTTGAAGTGGGAATGACCACGTGCAGTGCCTTTTCCTGTCTCTCCCTCTCAGTTCAAAGGAGTTCTAAAGGTTTTGCTTCAGCAGCAGTTACTTGTACACTTAAGTACTGTGATATCCTTGTCTTGGTTAATGGTTACAAAAGTGATGTGAAAAAAGAAGGCATAATTCTGGCTTGAGATATTCTAGTGTTTACATCGAGACTAATGAGTGGGAGAAGATAATGGAGCAAAATGTGCTGAAATGCACAGGTAGAGGATTAGTGTCCCCTGCATTCCTAGATCTGTCTCAATTTGGCAGCTTTTGTTATGCTTAATTTACCATCCTGTTATGTCATGAAGGTTTTACCACTGACTGCAAGCAAGTATGATTATTGAGTGCGACTGCATGGTCTTCTGCACAGGGAGGCCAGCTGGTTCAGCGTGCTCTGAGCTGACCCATGGTTTATAACCGTGGTTAGCGGGGCTCAAAACCTGAGCGAGCAAATTCTGCCGAGTGCCACAGTGCATGAGCTCAACCTCGGCGCCCTTCTCGAATGGCCGCACGCCCTCCAGTTGTTTCACCGTGTGGCAGAGCAAGCTTGTGTTTGCCTGTAGAAAGGCATTACTTCAAAGAGTGCAGAAACAGATCATAGTAATTCACATTAATTACTATTGCATCTTAAAATCAGTGTAACCTTGCCTAAGTTCATATGTTTTAGTGTGAGCTACTTCAGCAGGGAACGAAATTAAGAATAAAGCACTATTAAATCACAGCAGATCAGTGCAGTTGATCGTTGTGTATATAGCAACAGATGGCACTCTGCTTCCTTAGAGCAAAGATTCTCTTCTGAGGTTTAGGGAGCAAGGAAACATTCAAAGAAAAAAGGCAGAAACACAGACTTGCTTACGTGTAGATCAGTGGCAAATTTTGTAGATAACAAATTGGGGAGGTGGGGGAAGAGAATGAAAAGTTATCCATCTTTCATCCTATGCGAAGCTGGCAATTGTCACATTCAGTTAACACAAAACCAGGAATTCCTCTAAGTGTAACAAAAATAAAACTGATAAGCTAGTAAAATACCAAACGCTATTCTTCAAATAGCCTTTCAGTTCGTAAAAACTTCCTCTGAGAGACGAATCTTCAATTATAATGATGACAGTAATCCTGGGAAGAAAAGGATAAAGTTAATAATAGGTAACCACATAAAGCCAAATATTTCTAAAGATTAAATTGAGTTTTTCTCCTCTGAGGAATTAATTTTATGAAATTAGGCATTATTTTGTACATATAATAGCTTAATTGGCAGATAAATGAATGTTCCTCCCCCAGGATTTGATCTGTGTAATTCAGGTAAGAATATAAGACACAAATAGATCAAGCTTTCCTACATAAAATATTTTTCATTGTTCTCATTTATTTTTCAGGTTTCAGAGGAGCTACTAGTTTTCAGGTTTTATGGCAATGCCAGTTCTTTTTGTAGTAAAAGTTAACACAAGTTACCGTCAGTAGCGTGTGTTTGTTGCAGAGTTTCCTGGTTGGCTAACCTTCAGTAAACCCTGTGGAATAGAGATGACTTCATTTACATTTTTAAAAACTACTTGCTGTAAAATGCTATTAATTGCTCCTTATCCTACAGTTTTCAGTATTTTAAAATATCCCTGGTAAGATGTTGCATTTACGACCACCTACTATATTTTCTTGTTTTGGCTGGGGGGTTGAGAGAGGGGTTATGGAGACTTGGCAAAAGTGAGACTTTTCTAGAATTTGAAAACTGGTTCCCTCATTCCCAAATTTTTAATTATAAAATGACACATTTTAATGAGGGCTGATGGTGAAATATGAAGTCTTTCCTCTGGAATATTATGCATCATAAATAATTTGGTGCCCCCAAATCAATCTCTGTCAACATCTGAGTATTAGGATCATTAGCATCCATGATCCTATAGTCTGAAGTCTCAGCATGTTCACAGCAGAGAAGAGTAATTACTAAGTCCTTCAAGTAAGACTCAGTTGTGGCGAAAGTCACTACTTTGTAAGGAAAACCAGCATGATCTCGCATAACTAAGCATAGGAAAAACTGTAATAGAAGGTCTATGAATTTTGATGCATCAGGTTTGATCTCCTTTTTTCCATTCATCTAAACTAGTAGATGTTGAGTTACATTATTTGGCTATCTGAATCCAAGATAGAGACTGCTTAGTGTGCTGTAGTTGGGTTTCTTTACTATCCTGAGCTGATTTGAGCGAGACGCTTCTTAATCACTGCTTATATTTGCTTCTTTGTAATCCAAAGGCCTCTAGACAAAATCTTGCCTGATAGGTCTCTCTCATTTTCCTGGTGGCTAACTTCAGTCATCTGTTGACTTACCTTACTTAACTGTCTTGGGATTCATGTACAAGGACCGTTCAGTTTGAACAGAATTTTCCTTTGTCCAATGGCTGTAACCCCAGTTTTGGAGGAGAGAGCAAAGTTCATGAAAGAGGTATAAATAGAAAGGTAAAGAATGAAAACAGGTTTGCTTATCCTCAATTTAAAATGAGCTGCAGATGCAAAATACTCCAGTACTGGTAAAAAATAATAAATAAACTTTGTCCTAAGGATTTGAGGCCCATTTTGAACAGATCCTTGGCTTGCTCTACTAGCAACTGCATTCGATCTGATAAGCAGATCACTGGTTTTCCAAGCTTGATCTCTTAACTCATTTTTAATTGAGATAATCAGTACTAAATTTAAATGTACCTCTTCTAGAAGTTTTTGCATTTGGTTTTCATTTATGGCTTTTTATGTGTAGGACTTCATCTGAATATTTTCTTGCTTCCTCAAGAAGTTCAGATGAATTGGAGAAGCATACGTTACCTTGGTTATGCTAGTTTGTCCTCACCATAGTCTGTTCATATTGATATTCATAGCTCTACCTTGAATTGTATTTTTTTTATATTGAAATAGTAACAAAATAAGAATTGTTGCTCTTCACAATTACTGCTGTCATCTTTAGAAGTAGGTACAATACTGCCTATTTTGTAGTTGTACCTAATTTTAATATGCTACCTATTTTGTGTTAGCAGTTCTGCTACTTAGTATTTAACTTTCTGCAGGTTTTCTGGTTAATAATATCATCTGGTTATTGGTAACTGATGGTCATTTTAAATCAACCATGATTCACCCTGTCTTTCATGCTGTCATGTTTTGCAAGTAATGAATATGAGAAAATGTTAAAGTACAGATTGCTGTTATTGTTCCTTTTCCATTAAATCCAGTGACCAGTGTACTCAGGACCTATACTTTTGGAGTTTTTAATATTATTAAATATAATGCTCTCAATTTATTTTGGTTGGAGCTAATCAAACCTTTTGGATCAGGTCTCAAATTAGACAGGGGGATAGGAAAGGCGAGGGAAACAACAACAGACGGGTAGTTACAGTCTCCACAACAGTTGACTTAGGTGATTTATTTAATATAGAAAAAGGTACAGGCAAAGGTGGAATTTGGTTCTTCAGAGTATGATGTCAACTATAGCCTTAATCATTTATTGCCTGTATTGCAGCTGCTACAGCATATGACGTAGGACAGTTGCAAAAACCTGCAGAACATGAAACAGCTGATCCCCAGAGTGAGACATCCTTAATGCTGAGTCAGGAACAGAGAAATTATTTCCTTTGGAAAATGTACTGTGTGGTCATGTAACTAATGACTGTACCATACATACAACAGGTCAAAAATGAATTCAACAGAGCACTTATATAGCCATATAATCATATATAAAAAACTATCTTTATTAAGGATGGTTGTCCCTGAAATTTTTAAAGAGAAAAACAAAAAGGGGGGGGGGGGGAGAGATTCGAGGACGGGACGGGACACCTGGTACCATTTGGATGCTTATATGGTTAACACCAGGCTTGAAAATTTTTTAGAGCTACTGCATGAACTTCTGCACTTGAGTTAATGAAAAATTTGTACTAGTAGGTTATCTGTTTCTGTAAGGACCAGCACTTAAGGGGGAGGAGATGTATAGTTTGCTTTCAGAGATATTGATGGTGGAAGAGCAATGGTGAGGCACAGAAATCTTGGGTTTCGTTGCAGGCTGTGAAGAGGAGTGTGTGGTAGTGGTCACTTGTGCTTCTCCATGTTTTGTGTTCCACCCTCAGCTAGACTCTTCCTTCGCTATCCCTTTTACCCTGTCTTCTTCCTGCCCTAAATCCTTATCAGTTTTCATTCTATTTTCTTTCCGTTCTCCCTATAAAAGCAAGCCTATATAGCTCTTTAGAAAGGGCTCTGCAACGTTCCCATTTCATAGAGTTTATTGCACAAATGATATTTGCTGTGGCACTGTTAAAAAGCACAGACAGAACATTAGGTTATATGGTGGCTCACTGTGTTTGCATTTTTTTCTTCCTTGATCCGGTTTGTGCATGAAGTTGTTTCACCAGCTTGACCAGTTCTTAGACTGGAGAGTTTTTGAAATTTGTAGAAAGTTACAGCTGAAAATTCAGTAGTTTTGCAGCAGCTGCACGGATAGACTGCTTTTCTAGTTATTCTAATTACATAGGTAGAAAAAACCCTATTGTTTCAGCAGTGTCATTGTAGCAGAATTACAAGGAAAGTAACTGCTTATGTAAATAGCTGTGCAAATACAATAGTGCCCTAGATCACTTGCACCGCTCTTGTTAATGTGTGATGCAGTCAGCTTGCATTTTAAGTATTCCTCATGTGTTCAGCTATATATAAATAGCAGCTCTTTCAAAGAGGTGCTGTCTATGGCGAGTGAAGTTAAAACATGCCTCCTTTGGAGGCAGAAAGTGCCCTGGCTTGATATTTAATTAGTGTGGAGTAAAGTAGTCTATAGTTTTGAGAAGAGACTGTACTAGTTTCCCTGGAAGCATCAGAAAGCCTTGATTCGTAGACAATACTGTATTGTCAACGCGGTGCTGGTTCAGCAGCATCTCTCTGCACGCATTTGGCAAATATTTAAAGGCCACGTTTTGTGTAACTGGTTCAACCTTTGAAAATTACTAACTTCTTTGTGTTAAAGGATGTACACAGCAGTGCAAGATTTTATCGTGACAGTCTCATGCTTTTGTCTTCTACCAGCAAGGATGTATTTGTGGATTACTTTTTTTTTTTTTTTAGCTTCTCAAAGGGTAGTACACTAACTGCTTTATAATCACTTTGGTACTGATGAGGTATGGGAAAGCATTTAATTTCTATGGCTTTGTAAAGCTGGATCATACAGGAGCTGTGGCAGACAATATTTTGTTAGCTGGGGAAATAGAAATAAATGGCACTTTTCATATCAAGTTATTTAAAAGTATGTGTTTATATGTGTTGTGAAATCTAGACAGAGGGTATACATGTTTTCTGAACTATCCAGCTAATCTGCAAATAAAACTATGCAAAACACAGAATAAATGTTACTGACAGCCATTCTCTCTATTATAATTTTGTAATCTTTTTGCTAATTAGCTTCCTTCCTTTTTTTTGTTAGCATGTCATAGTTATTTACATTAATGGAAAAGTTGAATAGGCATTGTTAATACCTAATTGCAACCAAGGATGTATGACTTGTAAATGGTAAATTCTTTAAAGCATTTATAAACAAAATTTGGAGTTCTGATATGGCTCCTCTATAGTTTTTGCAGGAAATGTAAGCTGTATGTGTCCTTCAGCTGAGGAAATGAGCTCCCTACTAGTGCTTTGTAAAACCGTCCACTAACCTAAATAAAAAGTATCGCTGTTCAGTTCATAAGGAAAAAACTGTATTTAGGTGTGAAATCCAAATGTAAAAGTATTTTTTCAGAAGGCAAACCAACAATGTCTAGAAAATTCTTCAACATCATATAACACAACTCTGCATTTCTGAGATTATGATCAATGAGATTTAAAAGAAATATTAATTGTGTGTAATAATTACTTCGACAGTTTCAGTTACAAAAAAGATATATATGAAATCATTAATGTTTTCGTCTCCCTTTTTCTCTTCTAGGCTTAAAAGAACCACAAGCAATTGGATTACAACTCTGACATTTTGGAGCACAAGTGATGTTAAAACAATTTGAATGTATGGGAGCATGGCTACTTCTTAAAATGCAAAAGTTAAAGGAAAATATTGATTATCAAAACCTGCTGAATATCGGAATTTTCTAGACATCCTGCACTTAAACATCCTTAAATGTCCATGATTGAGATCTCATGCAACCATTGCATATTTTGGAGACTATTCTCCAAAAGAGAACTGGGCATTTAAAAAGCAGAAATGAGTGTGTTTTCTCTTGGAACTTACTAAGGTTGAGCATACTGAAAGATCATGACCAGCTTGAAGCGGTCCCAGACCGAAAGGGCTGTTGCCACTGGGGTATCAGTCGGAACAGATGGCACCTCAAAAGTCCACTCGGATGACTTTTATATGAGGCGCTTTAGGTCACAGAACGGCAGCTTAGGATCTGCAGTCATGGCGCCAGTTGGACCTCCTCGGAATGAAAGTTCCCATCACATTACCTCTACTCCTGGAGTCCCTAAAATGGGGGTCAGGGCAAGGATTGCTGATTGGCCCCCAAGGAAGGAGAACATCAAGGAAGCAAGCAGATCTAGTCAAGATATTGAAACATCAAGTTGCCTTGACAGCATGTCTTCTAAAAGCAGTCCTGGGAGTCAGGGAAGCTCTGTTAACCTGAATGCTAGTGATTCTGTCATGTTAAAGAGCATCCAGAGCACACTTAAAAGCAAGACCAGACAATCCGAGAATCTAGACTCCAGATTTCTTACACCTGATGGCTATCCCAGTTCCCCAAGGAAAGCTCTTCGTAGAATAAGACAGCGCAGCAACAGTGACATTACCATAAGTGAGCTTGATGTGGATAGTTTTGATGAATGTATTTCACCCACTTTTAAATCTGGACCATCTCTGCACAGGGAGTATGGCAGCACATCTTCCATAGATAAGCAGGGAACTTCAGGGGAAAGTTTTTTTGACTTATTGAAGGGCTATAAAGATGAAAAGTCTGATCAGAGAAGCCCAGCCACAGCTAAGCTCAGTGACCTCCTGATTGCCAGTGGAAGCAAGGGTTCAGGATTCTCTCTAGATGTGATAGATGGACCTATTACTCAAAGGGAAAACCTGAGACTCTTTAAGGAAAGGGAGAAGCCGCTCAAGAGACGCTCAAAATCAGAGACAGGAGATTCATCCATTTTTCGTAAGCTGCGCAATGCCAAAGGTGAAGGGGAGCTTGGGAAGTCTTCAGATCTTGAAGATAACAGGTCAGAAGATAGCATCAAGCCTTGGACTTGTCCGAAGTGTTTTGCTCATTATGATGTACAGAGTATTTTATTTGATTTAAATGAAGCAGCGATCAACAGGCATAATGTTATTAAAAGGAGGAACACAACCACAGGTGCATCTGCTGCTGCTGTAGCATCACTTGTCTCTGGACCCTTGTCCCATTCTGCAAGTTTCAATTCTCCAATGGGCAGTACTGAAGACCTGAATTCGAAAGGAAGTCTCAATATGGACCAGGGGGATGATAAAAGCAATGAACTTGTGATGAGTTGTCCTTATTTTCGTAATGAGATTGGTGGGGAAGGGGAGAGGAAGATCAGCCTTTCCAAATCTAATTCAGGTTCCTTCAGTGGATGTGAAAGTGCCTCGTTTGAGTCGACTCTGAGTTCTCATTGCACAAATGCCGGAGTAGCAGTTCTGGAAGTTCCCAAGGAGAATCTGATTTTGCATCTAGACAGAGTGAAAAGATACATCGTTGAACACGTAGACCTTGGTGCATATTATTATCGAAAATTCTTCTATCAGAAAGGTAGGTAAATTTTATTTCGCCTTGTGTTTTAGTAATGATATGTTTTACCAACATATAAAATTCAGCTGATGTAATATAGTATTTGCAAGAATTATGTATGTTTTTAGTCATCGGTGCTTCAACATGGTGTATTTTACCAATCAGTAAGTGCCTTGTCCAATAGTTTTTGCAGCATTGGAGTTAAAAACTCTTACACATAACAGTTAGCAGTAGCTACAAATGATAAACGTCTTGAAACACAGCTTTGGTATCCATGGGAGCGGGCAGGGGTTGGCCCTTGAAAGATTATAAAAGAAAATAAAACCCTAAAATATAAGCACTTTCTTCCCTCCACACCAAGACTTGATGTACTGAGGATATAGCAGAATAGCTTGGAAATTTAGCGTTTAAAATAATCTTTGGACATTTTAGTATCTTAATAATCCATTTCAAAAGGTGTGGGGGGGTGTTACTTACTTTAAGTCAAGAATATCATATAAATAAAGATGAAAATCTGTCTCACTATTTTCGTTATAGCCATCATTCTAGAAAGCAATTTCTAATTTGTCAAATTCTGCAGAAAGAAACTATCACTGTATATACATAACTATAGGCACACACATATGTTGCAATGACAACAATGTATCTGAAAAAACAGGATACACTTATCACATGGTCCTACTGAAACCAAGGATTATAATTTCCATTGAAGGTATGCAGGAAAAAAAAAACACCACCCAGATCAAAGCTTTTTGACCTATAGAAACAAGCAAAACCCAAACATTACCCAGATACTCCTCTCACCAAAATGATGCTGACACCGCAAGATGCACACCTCTCTGTCTATTCTTCCTGATCCTGAAAACAATCAAAAATGAATGCAGACCAAAGTCCTTTAAAGTTTGAGTTCTCTCTGCAGGATTGTGTGCCTTTCTATGGTATCTCCTGATGGATAGAGTTGGTCTAACGACTGACCTGAGGAGTGCTTGTTCCTTGGCTACCAATAATCAGGAATGGGTTTCGTCTCTTTAGTGAAAGCAGCTTAAAAGAGCTTGTTTCCTGCAGGTTACGGTAACAGGGATGCCTGATTAAAATAAGGGGATGATCAGTTCAAAAAAACTTCAGCTTGTTAACGATGTGTAACAGATAATAAACTCATCTGCTGTTTTTCCCTTGCTTTGAAATACATCCATCTCTTGCCTCTTCTCCCCTGCATTGTCCCTTGGTTGGGTGGCTTTTGTCAAACTTTCCGGAGTCTCCTCTTTCTAGGGCTGAGAGGTAGGCTTTGCTGCATGGTTTTTGAGAGTGCTGATCCCCGTCCTTTGGAAAAAAAGGAGTGAGGGAAAATACTGGTTTTCTGAGAACAGTACGACAGATGCACAATGTAGGATGAGGTATGTTTGGAGAGGAGAGCCTGAGATTAGATACCTTTGCCTGCAATTACTTTCCTAACTGTCTCCCTCTGGAACAATTTGATTCCTTATCACTCTGGTGAGTTTTGCAATCAGCAACTAAAGGTGCAGTTTCATGTTACAGCTGACCTCATCTAACAGCTTTTCAGCACTTTATTCCTCACCCTTCCTTGTACCAGTTCTCTTGTTTTCTGAAAACTTGATAAGCCAGTTCAGTTCACTAACCAAGCAGAAATCTTGCCATCGCAGTGAATTTGCTTTTTATTGCTTGGTTATTTCTCTCCAGTTTAATGGGTGAAATCAGTTTTCCTTGCAGACAGAGAAGTGCCAAAGCCTGGTGTCAGGTAAGCAATGAGAGTGAGCAGCGGAAGAGGAAGGAGGTGTGAGCAACAGCAATTTATTAGTTTGCCTTGTTCTTAAGGGAAATCACACCCTCATGCTACTACAGTGCCAGTCACCATTATAGCTCCTTTTCTTTCCAGTCGTAATTAAGATGAATTAGATAAAACCAACATAACCTAGTCCTATAAGGGGTATTGGTGAGGGGTAACGAGATATAAGTGTCAGTGTGTGTATGGAGCAGGTTTAGAGGGAGAGAAGCAGCTGTGATTTTTTTTTTTTTTTTTTTTTTCTTAAGCCCTGAAACTGGATTTTAATTTCACTGTGCTTGTGTTTAGTCCAGCAAGCGAGAGCCAGGGGCATTGTTCCCAACAGAGATTTTTGTCTGAAAAGAGGTGTACTTCAGAAGCCTCATCAGATATGCCCAGACCCCACAGCTCTACAAGTACCAAACGCCTATTGTTGAACACTCAGTGCATCGTCTTTCCCCAAGCAAACTTAGACTAATCTGAAAGAGGTGGGATAGTGATAAAACCTAAAGCAGCATTATAGGAAAAAAATTAAGGAAGACAGTTCTAACTGAGAGTTTTTATTACATGAAGCAAGTAATGATGCAGAACCTTCCTTGTTTGACGAGGAGGTTGGATCTCTGTGATGTTAGGAATGGAATAGACAGTAATGAAAGTTTCGGTGGGATCAGCTAGTCAAGTCAGCAAGCCTTGGTTAATTTTATAGTCTTAAAATATGAAGCAAATTCTGATTCAGCAACAATAACTTTTAAAGATCTCAAACCAAGAGAATTTCATAGAATCGGAGAACTACTGAAGTAATCCTAAAGCTTGTAAAGAATAAAAAGTGATGACCCATAGAATTGTAATCCTTTAGTTTGTTTTCATTCCAACTAGAAATAAAAAAGCAGGTAATTTGGGACTATATCAACAAAGAACTGCCAGTTAAAGATCATTAATGATGCCAGTCAGCATGATTTAATGAAAAGTAGGTCTCATCACAAAAAAAAAAGTCACATTGTTAATCTTTTGTGTCTTAGAAAAAAAGAAAAAGAGTGAAAGCCATTGCATTGTTATAGTTCATTTTAATTTCTCCAAGGTAATTTAGTGAGACGCTGATGGTGATGTGACTGAAATCTTTAATTATAGGGAATTAAAAATTTGTTTCCATCAGCTTGTCGAAGTGCTGCTTAGAAAAGAGAGCATATCGCTCCAGAGGAGCAGTCTATTCTCTGTCCCCGCAGTTGTGTCTGAAAAATATGGTTATGGAAAGAACCAAGAGCATCCCTTTAGTTTCAGTCATCATCAGGCAATAGTTGCTAACGTCGTTACCATTTAGAACAAATTTGAGTTACTGGCTTAGAATGAAAGACTTGACTGAGAAGTAAATAGTTTCCTGAGTTGGTTTTATAACGAACGAGCTGTTGGTCAGCTTTCCTTTAACTGTTGGCAGCCACTAAAAACCCCCTTTGCTCTAATGCTTTGAATTGCTGCATATTCTATCCCCAAATCAGTACCTTTCAAGTATGTGGCTAGACGTACAGAAAATTTACAGTTAACAGTCTGGTTATGAGCAACAGTCTGAAGACATTATAGGACTGAGCTCTAAAAATGCTGCCCTCTTGTTTCCAGAGAACTGCTATACAGAGTTTTCCAGTGCTGTAAATGCTGCGGTAGGATTAGAGGAAAATGCTTGATGCAGAGTTTCATTCTGAAGCAAAATGTTTGTGATTTTTTACTTCTACTCTGATTACACATAATGCATCAATTGAACGTGATATGCAAAGGTAAATATGGTAAAAGCGCACAAAACCCCTCCTTGCTCAAAATCAAGTCCATTTACTTGGATTTCCTTTGCAAGGGAAACTTGTAAGTATCTGCCAGGAAAATTAGTGTTTTCACTTAAATTCTTTCACTGGAAGTGTCTTTTGAATTATACGATAAATATATAAGTATTTTTAAAAGTATGTATAATCTGGTTAATGACCAGGTACAAGCAATTAATGATTTCTTTTTGACATGGATTTATAAATTAATTTATGGCTGTTGCTAGTTGTCTTCTGAATGTCTTTTAAAATACTGTTGACAAATTATTTAATGAAATAATGACAAGCTTGAGAAATGTTGCTTTCAATGAGGTTCTGTGTGGGGTGGAGGAAAAAGCTGTCTTCTATGCTATTCACTTTTGGCATAAAATTCTTGAATTGCAGTTGTGAAGTAGCCCTTGCTTTTACAATCGAACTCCTAATTAACTACCTTTAGATTGGATATTAAGCTTTGTGCACTGAAATTCTACTACTGCTTTTCCTGCTATAGGAAAGAGAAAATGATTGGATGCAAGGAAATTCAGGATATAGTGGAAAATCAGGTAGAGATGCAAGAAACTACCACAGGGAAAAGTAGTCAGATACGAGGGTATATACTGGAGCCTGCAGAATGAATACAGAGGCGGGGTGGAGGAGGAGAAAGAGAATAAAGGCAAAGGTAAAGAATGGACCACCCTATAGTAAATGTTAATAGAGAAGAGGACATTGTGAAGAGAGGACTGAGGAGATGCATAGGAGAACTAGAAAGACAACTGCCCACTGTAGAGTGAAGAGAAGAGAATAAAAGACATTTCCTATTAGCAGAGAAGTGTAAAATTCCACACCTTATGCATTTTTCCAAATAAATAGGAGCTAGATAAAAAGCTTAATCGAACAATACAGAATTGTATACGTATTTTCCTGCAGCTTCAAACGTTCCTCTTACCAGCCTTCCTAAATGTGTTTTCAAGATGTAGAATAATGTCTCCTCAGAAAATTCTCTATCTGAATTGCGGGCTGGACTGGTTACAAGATACACAAATTTTATCATCTGTGCAGTTGTCAGTACAGAAAACTAATATAAATTTCAGACCCTCTTAGTATGTACTACCAGCATATATTTTTTTCTTTAAAATGTTCTATAAGCAAAGTTACACCAACGTTTTTAAGTCACTAAGCAGTTTACTGTGGAGATGGCCAAGCTATCTCAGGTTTTGGAAGCTGTGTGATATGCTGATAGAAAATTGCTCTCACGTTCTCAATGACCGTGCTTCTGCATTGACCATCTCCGCATAAACTGTTTGGTGAGCTATAACCATCCTGAAAAAAGCAAGTTACTTAATGGAGGAAGAAGAAAAGTTAAGGTGCTAATAAGATGGTTTGGGTTTTTAAACAACAGAAGATCTCTGTGGCATTTACAGGGCTCTTATCAGTGGAGTAATATAAAGATTTAATTAGGCTTATGTGGATGGTCTAATTTATTCGTAATTTCCCCACTCATGACTAATTCAGTCACCCAAAACTTACGCCAATATTTACAGGATATTCCACAAGATATAAAAAGAATTTTGAATCTTAATTACCTCTGTGCAGAGTATTGGCTTTTGATGACTTGCAGAGGAATTTGGTAGAATGCAAGCTTTATAATGCTGTGAGCATGTTTCTTTTATGTCTTGCATGCTCTGAAATCTTAAATGGAAAACATTGAGGAAAGGGTAATAAAGTACCAGATACTAGGGAATAAAATAGAGCCCCCAAGGGCTTATAGGGGTGGACAGCTGTGTGAAGGCCAAGGTGTAATTCTAGGGCACAAGTAAGCTCACAAGCAGAGAGCACCTACTTGAAAAGCATTTAGTGTGTTGGAGGAAAGTATAGCAAGAATCAGTAAGTGTAATTTTTAAAAGAAATAGAATAAAAAATGAGGCACTCAAATTTTAACACCGAAAGTGATTATTCGTTGGGAAAAATGACTGACATTGCTTTGAATGGAGTGTATTTCA
The DNA here is from genome assembly GCF_965231255.1 of Vanellus vanellus. Taxonomy (NCBI): domain Eukaryota; kingdom Metazoa; phylum Chordata; class Aves; order Charadriiformes; family Charadriidae; genus Vanellus; species Vanellus vanellus. The sequence goes on along the minus strand of NC_138911.1, from coordinate 32,300,341 downwards.
ATATCTATTTTTAGTATCTTTAACGATGCAGTTCTTGATGATGATGATGATATTTTACATTTTATCTCTCTAGCTCATATTAGACTGCTCTTAAAAGTTCTTGGTTTAAAGTTCTGGTTGTTTTAAGAATAACAAGTAATCAGTATATAGTAATTCAGGCAGTATGGTTACATTTCCTTTCAGGCCAGTTACATCTCTTTCATTCCACTGAATTTCACATTTCTTCTTTGAATTGTTGAATTTTCAGATAGCTCTAACTTTCTATTTTTGTGCATGTATAAATTCATTCATATATGCAGATATGCAATGTATGGAGAGTGATAATATAGGACTTATTTTTCTTGTAAAATGCTTGACTTCTATTTTTCAACAGTTTCTCATAAATTTCCCTTTCAGGTATGGTATGTTTAACTTCAGTTGTTGTCACTTGAGATATGTGCAAGGTATACATTAACAACAATGGGAGGCCTAAGGAGATTCTCCATCCTTTATTGGATGTGGGGGGAAACATAGTGACCAAGGATGAGGAAAAGGCTGAGGTACATAATGTCTTCTTTGCCACAGTCTTTAATAGTAAGACCAGTTGTTCTCTGGGTATCCAGCCTCCTGAGCTGGGAGACAGGGACAGGGAGCAGGATGAAGCCCCCATAATCCAGGGGGAAATGGTTAGTGACCTGCTACACACACTAGTCTATGGGGCCGGATGGGATCCACCCAAGGGTACTGAGGGACCTGGCAGAACTGCTCACCAAGCCACTTTACATCATTTATCAGCAGTCCTGGATAACCAAGGAGGTCCCAGTTGACTGGAAGTTAGCAAATGTGATGCCTATCTACAAGAAGGGCAGGAAGGAGGATTGGGGAATTACAGGCCTGCCAGACTGACCTCAGTGCTGGGGAAGGTTATGGAGCAGATCATGATTGCCATCACAAGGCACGTACAGGACAACCAGATGATCAGGCCCAGTCAGCATGGTTTTATGAAAGGCAGGTCCTGCTTGACTAACCTGATCTCCATGTATGACAGGATGACCTGCTTAGTGGATGAGGGAGACACTGTGGATGTTGTCTACCTAGACTTTAGTAAAGCCTTTGACACCATTTCCTGCAGCATTCTCCTGGAGAAAAGGGCTGCTCATGGCTTGGACAGGTGCGATCTTTCCTGAGTAAAAAACTGGCTGGATGGCTGTGCCCAGAGTGTGGTGGTGAATCAAGTTGGCAGCCAGTCACAAGTGGTGTTCCCTAGGGCTCAGTATTGGGGCCAGTTCTCTTTAATGTCTTTATCAACGATCTGGATGAGGGGATTGAGTGCACTCTTAGTAAGTTTGCAGATGACACCAAATTGGGTGGGTGTCTTGATCTGCTTGAGGGTAGGAAGACTCTACAGGGAGGGTCTCAACAGGCTGGATCGATGGGCTGGGGCCCATGGTATGAGGTCCAACGAGGGCAAGTGCCATGTGCTGTACTTGGGTCACAACAACCCCGTGCAGCTTTACAGGCTTGGGGAAGAGTGGTTGGAAAGCTGCCCAGCAGAAAAGGACCTGGTGGTGTTGATCAACAGTCAGCTGAATGAGCCAGCAATGTGCCCCAGTGGTCAGCAGCATCCTGGCCTGTATTAGAATCAGTTGTGGCCAGCAGGACTAGGGAAGTAATTGTACCTCTGTACTTGGCACTGGTGAGACTGTGCCTTGAATACTGTGTTCAGTTTTGGGCCCCTCACTATAGGAGGGACATTAAGATACTGGAGCGTGTCCAGAGAAGGGCAATGAAGTTGGTGAGGGGTCTAGAGAACAAGTCCTGTGAGGAGCAGCTGAGGGAACTGGGGTTGTTTAGTCCGGAGAAAAGGAGGCTGAGGAGAGACCTTAGAACTCTCTACAGCCACCTGAAAGGAGGTTGTAGCGATGTGGGGGTCGGTCTCTTCTCCCAAATAACAGGCAATAGAACAAGGGGAAATGGCCTCAAGTTGCACCAGGGAGGGTCTAGGATGGATATTAAGAAAAATTTCTTCACCGCAAGGGTTGTCAAGCATTGGAACAGGCTGCCCAGGGGAGTGATTGAATCGCCATCCTCGGAGGTATTTAAAAGATGGGTAGGTATGGCACTTAGGGGCATGGTTTAGTGGTGGTTTTGGCAGTGTTAGGTTAACTGTTGGAGTGGATCTTAAGGGTCTTTTCCAACCTAAACAATTCTATGATTCTAACTTTGTTTATATGTTGCTGCATTCATGGTGATGTCCCTCTGTCATCAGTCAAGACAATTCATAATGCTCAGAAGGCCTAATAGAAGAGCCTTCAACACCAATATCTTACAATTGTTAAGCTTTAATTTTTATAAATGCGCTTTTCTTTTTTTTTTTTTAATTTAAAACTTGGCTTTACATGTGTATAGTTAAACAAATATAAAAATGTATCTCAAATAATCTACTGTTCAGCTAGTGAGCAGTTTCTTCAGCCCTGTATTCTGCTCTCTGCCACCTTCCCAACTGGGCTAGTTTTAGACTCAAGTCTCAGCACTTTAAATTTACTCTTATGGTTGTTTGACACTTCACTGTTAAATATTTATGCTTTGTTTCTTGCGCTTTATTCTATTTTTCTATGGTACTATACTTTGATTATTTTTACTATGAACAAGTCTGTAACTTATTTTTCAGCTTCATCAGTTTTCCCCCTTTTATAATCGAGTAACTTGTTTGACTGTTTTTTGCTTTTTCCATACAAAAATAAGTCAGTTACGTTCTTTGTTAAGTACAATTGTTTGCTGTTCCCATTTTAAAGTAGAGTGTTGAGTTTCCTACTTTGGTGCATTTGGCTTCCTTGTTTTTATTTTTAAGGGGGGAAATTCATTGTACTCAATGTGAATGAAACAGATTTCAATATAAAAGCTAATGCAAGAGGTGTATCCTGGTTCAGGCCTGTTTAAGCAGGATGCAATGTTGAATTTCAGCCTTCTTGTATAAACGGAACTTGTTAGAGAACTGAAGCACAAGAATGAAATCCTGGTACCAGGGAAGACATGCTCTTATTGACTCTAGTGGTGCTGGCAATTTGTTTCCAATATAACTACTAAGCATGAAAATATAGTCGAAGTGTAAGAAGTAAGATGGACTTTCATTTGTGTGTTCTTTTTTTTTCTTTTTTTTTTTTTTTCTTGGTATGCAAGAACACTGGAACTATTTTGGGGCAGATGAGAACCTGGGTCCGGTAGCTGTGAGTATAAGAAGAGAGAAGCCAGATGAAATCAAAGAAAATGGACCTCAATACAACTACCGGATCATATTCAGAACCAGTGAGGTAAGCAGTTCAGGAACAATAGTAAAAGAAAGCTGCAAGTGAGCAGGCAAAACCAGGTGGTGTGCGTGGGGTTTGTGTGCTTTTCAGCATTGATAATAGATTTCTGTCTCCTCTACATATGTATAATCCAGGCATCTCCTGACAAAGTTATGCTGCATGTTTATATTACACAGAATACAAGTAAGCCTATCAGTGACTGAGTTATTTCATAACATCCAATACAGACAAAACTGTGAAGGTTGTTTTGGTTAAAGCCTGAGAAACTTACTGGAGCTATAGTAGCTAGAAGCAAGCAAAGAGGAGGAAAATTACTTCCTCCTGTTTTATATGTTACAGTAGGTAGACCTGAGAAGAATACTTTTATACTTTGAAATGCTCTGCTAGAACTACTGCTTCTAATCTTTTCCAAGTATTAGTTTCCTGCAAAACTTAAATCTGTAGAATCATTTGAGATATTCTGACTAATGTGAGCTATCGGAGTGAGTGACATTTTGCATATCAGTGTCTGTTTCATGCCACATAAGTTACTTAATGTTCTCAGTCTCTATTGAGAATTGGAAAATAGTATGTTTTGCTCAACTGCTATTGCTAAGCAACCCTTTCTCAGTGCATAATTCAAGATATAAGCTATTTTTCTTTTGTATGCTTAGCTTATGACATTAAGAGGCTCTGTACTGGAAGATGCTATCCCATCAACTGCAAAGCATTGCACAGCCAGGGGACTTCCCCTAAAAGAAGTGCTGGAGTATGTGGTTCCTGAGCTGAATATCCATTGCCTAAGGCTGGCCTTCAACACTCCGAAAGTCACAGAACAGCTTATGAAGCTGGATGAACAAGGGGTAAGTGCAGAGTTACAGAATGAGAGAAATTGTCTTAAACTGTCAGATTACTGCAGTGAACTGCAAAATTACCTTTTAGTTTTACGAGATTAGAGGAAGTCTATTAAAATGCCTCATGTAAACTAAAGCTTGTCATCTGTAGGGAGAGTTATGTTGCATGTCTGTCCCCCAAGTTTTGCAGACTATTTGGTATGTATGAAATCAAGTTCATTGGTCGAAGTAGTCTGAAGTTTTAGATTAATGTTATGGCAATTGTCCATTTTAATTTACTTTAAGAGACTAAGTGATTTTTTTCAAAGACAGGGAGGAGGGAGTTCTGTTCTGGTTTTCTTATTGCTATTATAATAAGAACAGAAATCTCCCATGTTACCAAATGTTTTGTTGTAATATTGTATTGGCGCAACCATTGCCAGGGTACTGCCTGTCTTTTTTTTTTGTTTGCCTTTTTTTTTTTTTTTTTTACTTCCTCTGAAACCAAACTACATGGTAAAATATTCTAAATATTCTACACCTCTTCTTCATACAAGTGGTTTTCAATTAGGTGGTATTTCCCTGGTCTCTTAAAGATGGAACTGAGGTTCATTAGCTATATAGCTTAGACTTAGCAAAATGAAAGTCCATGAATAAAAGTGAATTTTATGATTAAAAACTTCAACAGTGACATTTAATGGCTCTGAGTACTGACACTCTTTCTCCTGGTCCTTTTTGATTCTCGTGATCAGCTTTTCCTGCACAGAATTAACATCTATGTTATTATTTCTTCTTGCTGTCAATCTAATATTGCCATCATAAAATTGAAAAAGGTCTAATCATCATCTGCCCCACAAGGGAGAGAATATAGCTACTCTAAACAGGTTTATAAGTCACTGTGATGAAGATTTTGTCAGCCTCCTTGTGATTTGGTTATTAAAATGGAGAAGATAGAAAATCCCCAAATAAATACCCACCAGAAGCAAAGCTTGAGCAAAATGCTTTGTCCTCTAGTGAGTTTCAGAACCTCATCTCTTTCACTAAGAACATGATACAAGAGGATGAAGAAATAGCTGTGGCTATTGCAGAGCATCCATGCTGACACGGGATTGGTTATGTGTGGTCAGCCCAAGGTGGGTGCAGCCCAGTATCATCACTGACCATGGCCAACAGTGGGTGCCTGGCTAAGAACATGAGAACAGGATGAGCATGGAGTGATATTTTCTTAGCTCCTGATTGCTTGTAGGCTTTTATAGGGCTCTCTGTCCTACCCTTCTGCTTTACCAGTTTGGTGAGTACTAGTGTAGTTAGTTATTTTTCATGTAGAAGTTGTTCGGTACTTCTGGTCATGCTTTTGCCTTTGTCTGGAGTTTTTCCAGTTCCCTTCCTCCTCTCCCACATCAATTTTAAAACAGTGTGGTTTTGAAAACGGGGAAAAATTTTGGTTTTCTTATCTTTCTTTCTTATCTTTGCTTTCTTACCTCTTCTCTCTTTAATGATTACTGATGTTTTTATTTGCTTTATGGCTGCTACAGAACACTGAAAGTATCTTTTCATGAATGCCTAAGATCCTGTTCCTTAGAGGTATAAGTCAGAGCTCATTGCTGTAGATTCAAAGTTGGATATCTTTGTACCACATAGATCACTTCAAGCTTTACTTGCACTGAGGTTCATCTGCCCAGTTACACACTATCATAAGTTCCTTTGGTTGCTCTCATAGCCAATCTTCAAATCCAGTACTGTAGAGCAATAACTCAGTAATGTTAGCAAACTTAGTTACCTTACTATTCATCACCTCTATCAGATTGCTAAAGTCTGTGTTGAATACTGTATATCCAAGTCCAGATCCCTGCCTTACTCTACTGATGATTTTCTTCAGCTCCCGTTTGCTTTTAGCAAGTCACATGTCTAAGTGAGGTCCTTTTCTGTACCCTGGCTATTTAGGGGGTTTAAGACTTTCTGAAGAAAAAGCTTTGTCAAATGTCTCTTGGAAATTCAAGCGTACTCTGTATCAGCTGTATCTCCTGCATGTGCTTATTGGCTTCCGCAGAAAACAGTACTGTGATCAGCCAGCAGGCACATAAGGTTGAGGAGAGATGGGTTTATCATATAGCCTGCTAAAAGAAGGATGGAATCTTTAAATGTTTACGCTGCTCAGTTTAACTGTTCTTTCATATGGTGAGATCCTAATAAGTTGGAGGCTTGAGTGTCTTCCTTAGATTGTTAGAGCAGTGATTCCAAATATGCACATATTCAGTGTTTATGATTTGTTACCTGAGCCTAAACCTAATCTACCCTTCAACCAGAATCAAGTTTGTCAGGTACTTGAAGACTCAAGGAAACCTTTCAATCTCTTTCCAAATTTTTTGCTTTCAGCAGTGAAGAAAATGGAATTTAATTCAACATAGCTCCACAAGTGAGCCTTTGGATTCAAGGATCAGTACCTTCCAGATATGCCCATCAGGAACCTGCAATTTCTGTAGTGTTGATGGGAAAATTTTCACAAAGGAAAAAAAAAAAAAAAAAACTAGCAGAAAGTTCTAGTTAAAAAAATAAAGTCCAAAATTATTTCCAATAAATACTTAGTTTGAAAGGTCATTTAGCATCATTTGCTTCAGAAGTCAGTTATGTCTAAAAAAGTGTGATATTAAATTATGATTATTTCATATCCTACATGTCACTAAGCTCCCATGGTATAATGTATAGTATGATTTTATGTTACTACTTAAACTTTTAAAAATCATTAAGGACAAGTGATAGTTAAAAATGTATTATCTACATCAAAGTATTTTTTGCTTTTGTGGTAATGAAACAGTTTGACACTTCTAACAGAAAAAGATAAGCACACTCTGTACTAATTAGAAGCTGCATTTTTTTTATCAATTCCAAGCTAACAGAAGAATTTGGGTAACAGCTGCTCTACTAATTAGGTACACAGAATGTTTATCACTTCTTGCTGAGTGTTGCACTGTTTCATTACAGCAGGAACAGGTGCCCGTTTGATATATCAAGTAAGATGTTTTGTAAATTTAAGAGTTAAGACTATAAAGTGACCTCAGCCTGACTTAGCCACTAAATTTCACCCAGTAACCCCTTCATTGAGACAAATTCGCACGTACCAGTTTTGATTAAGATGGGCTGTCTTTTTATATATTTTGAGTGAGGTCTTAAAGCAGTTGGTTGTTTTCATATTTAAGAATTTGCAGTTCTTTATTTGAATTTAGCTGCTTTTGACTTCCAGACTTCTGATATCTTTCTCTGCTACATCTTAAGAGTCATTATGGTGTGAGATTTTTTTTTTCCAGCAAAGGTTTTTGTATGCAGCAATTAAATCATCTGTTGGTCGTGTTTACGATAAACTAAACAGATTGCACTTTTCAAGTCTTTCACTGCAACATATTTTCTCGGAATTTCATATCACTATTATGGCTGAGCTCTGTCTCTTTTACTCTTTCAATATCTGCATATGACATCCTATGTCAGAATGGGAATGTTATTCTCGCCCCAATTTACTACTTGTGGTGTATGTCAGGTTGCATGTTCCTTACTTCCCCTTAGAGTCATGGTAACATCTGCTGTTCTGTACATATGGCCCACATTGCTTGTCACCTAGCTGTTCTTTTATTGGCTTTATTAAAATGCATTCGTTTGAGTGGTTTTGTGTTAAAAAGCAATCCAGTCATTCCGTAGGGCTGCGCTAGCTTCCTGGCTAATTACCATCAACTAATCTTTGCCTTGAATGCAGAGTTCACGGTAACTTACTTTAGGTTTACTTCCAAATATGATTTAAAAATTTGAATATCAGGGCAATTACTGATTTATTCCAGTAGAAGTTTATCTTTATGGCAATTCCTCATTCACAGGAATACTGTGAAATGTCAGTAAGTTTTTAATATAATTCCATATTTAAAATACAAACTTGCTGACTGGTTAAATCCAAGATGTGCTTTCTGCTGTCTTTCAGTGGGTGCTAGACAAATACTTGGAGTGCACTTTTCCCATATATATAAATATGTAAATACTTTAAGATTATTAAAATGAGGCTGCTACTTTAGGAGTTTTACCACAGCAGAATTCATCCTTCAACTCCTTTTTTAGCTTTTACTTGGAGTTAATACAATTCTGAGGACCCTAGATTTATCAGAAGGAGGTGTAGTAATGGGGACTGCATGCCTTTCTTCCCCACATCCACTTTTTTTGATTCAGAAATGCCAGCTTACATTGTCCTTATGCATCTTTTTTTTTTTTTTTTTTTTTTTTTTTTTTTTTAAGTTCAGCAAATCGAAGAAGAGAGCTAGAAGGCATATCTTTCTCTTTGCATAGTCCTTATTTAGTTTCTGACATTTTCAAAGCAATAAAGGATATTTGTTAGGTTGCTTATAGATGCTGCAGATCCCATTTATGTTTATGCCCTTGAAAATACTTCCTTCACCTGAAACTGAAGTTTAAATAGTGTAGGTGTGCTTGGTGAGAATGGTTTTCTTTGTCCTAACGTAAGTACCTTGAGTACTTTGTTCAGTTTTGGGCCTCTCACTACAAGAAAGACATTGAGGTACTGGAGCATGTCCAGAGAAGGGCAATGAACCTGGTGAGGGGTCTGGAGAACTAGTCCTATGAGGAGCAGCTGAGGGAACTGGGGTTGTTTAGCCCAGAGAAAAGGAGGCCGAAGGGAGACCTTATCGCTCTCTACAACTACCTGAAAGGAGGTTGTAGAGAGGGGGGGGCTGACCTCTTCTTGATCATAACAAGCGATAGGACAAGAGGAAATGGCCTCAAGTTGCGCCAGGGTAGGTTTACGATGGATATTAGGAAAAATTTCTTCACTGAAAGGGTTGTCAGGCATTGGAACAGGCTGCCCAGGGAGGTGGTGGAGTCACCATCCCTGGAGGTATGTAAAAGACGGGTACACGTGGCACTTAGGGACATGGTTTAGTGGTGATTTTGGCAGTGTTAGATTGATAGTTGGACTTGATGATCTTAAAGGTCCCTTCCAACCTAGACAATGCTATGATTCTATGATACTAGAAACTATTGTAATCAGCAGTGCAGCTAAGGCATTGTGGTCCCCTGAAACACTGCCATCCATTGTATTTCCTTGGGAGTGGACCGAGAGCGTATCTGAGCAGTAAACGTTGCCTGAATGGTCCAAGACAGGACCTGCTATTGATTATATGGAAAGCGATGGCAGTTGTTCCGGCAGGAGCAGCAGCAGTGTCGCTTCTCACCACTCTTGCTCCCTCCCCTCCTCTCTCCTCCCTTCCCACACGTCAGCCGTAGCTGGTCCAGGTTCTCTGTGAGACCACGTAGCCCTGTTGGCAAAGGTGCTACTTTTGGCTGCTGTGAGGCAATAAGCTTGCGTGAGTGGAATAGTGTAGTTTGCTAGCTAAGCAGAGATCATAGAAATGCACCTGCAAATCTCATCTAGCTCTGTGATTCCTGAGAAAATTTAAATCTTAACCAAACAGTCATCATGAGAATGTTTTATTAAAAAAAAAAAAAAGCATGTACCATCTGTCTGTACCTGGATTGTTTTGAGCATTGTGTACACAATGGTGTACACAATGGTGGTTCTGAATTTTTGTACTTTTTTAGTGAATGGGAAGTTGAAATAAATAATCATAATAATAAAAAATTGTAACATTAATTTGCATGTGTTTGGTATTTGTTTTACCAATAAAAATCTTTGCTTCAAGTCTTAATACGTCAGTGCCCAAAAGATGTGGTCTTCATTCTTAAAAGGTGAATGGGTTTGGTTGGGTCTCTAGTGCTGAAAGAGCGTATTTCCTTTATAGTTACACAGAAAACTTTTCAAATAGTTAACAATGAGAAAAGGAGATAAAAACATTACTTTAAGGCACAAAATTTATATTTTTTTTAAATTATTACTATTCCTTTCAGTTGCAGTTTTGGAAGTTGGCCTGTGAATGTTTCTTTCATAAGAAATAGGTTGAGATGAGGACAGGCTGAGAGAGTTGGGGTGGTTCAGCCTGGAGAAGAGAAGGCTCCAGGGAAACGTTATACCAGCCTTCCAGTACTTAGTGGGGTCCTAGAGGAAGGATGGGGAGGGACTCTGTATCAGGGAGTATAGTGACAGGATGAGGGGTAACGGTTTTAAACTGGAAGAGGTTAGATTTAGATTAGATATTAGGAAGACATTTTTTACTGTGAGGGTGGTGAGGCACTGGAACAGGTTGCCCAGAGAAGCTCTGGATGCTCCATCCCTGGAAGTGTTGAAGGCCAGGTTGGATGGGGCTTTGAGTGGCCTGGTCCAGTGGGAGGTGTCCCTGCCCATGGTGGGGGGGGTTGGGGCTAGATGATCTTTAAGGTTCCTTCCAACTCAAACCATTCTGATTCTATGCTGTACTCATATTTTATCATAAGAAATTTGGACGTATTTAAAAGGTGCAAGTCAGGTGGTCATTTTGTCAGATGATAAAATAAGGGACATTCTGGAGGGGAAAAAAGAAACAGCCTAGAACTGTGACTCATTGTACGTGCTTAATTTCTTCAACTTCAGTAATCAAGCCAGGTTGATCTTTACCCTTCTCCCCCCCCCTTATTTTCCTACTGCTAATACTTTATCCTTGTCACCATTCATCCTTGGTAGTAGAAGAAAAATCCAGTAAAGTTGCAATTTTCAGAGTTTTTTAATTTTAAAATGTACTTTAATAAGATACAGAGTAGGACCACTTCTGAGGGCTTTTAAATTATCCCACCGTAAATATAATAAGTTAAAATTAATGGATTTCAGTTTAATTATGTGTGTCCACATCATCCCATCGAGTTCCAAAAGTTCTTGTGTCGCAACCTGTTACGGAAGCTTTGAGAGCAAATCACAGTATATTCAGATGACTTTGCTTCCAGTGCCCTTTCAGATAACTGTTTTCGCTTCCCACTAACCTGTAGCCCGAACTTGTAAATCTCATGCCAGTTTCGATAGACTTTCTTGTGATCTTGCTTTAGCAGATCTGCTTGGCATTTATTTAAAATGGAGCCTCTACAGAAATTCTTGTGTGGGAGGAAAGATTATTTACCCTGCAATAAGTATGCATTTTTACTAGATGAATTACATGCGTGAACTCCTAGGCTCGCCTTTGCGCTTTGCCAGTCAGTGTTCCTGCTTGTGAAATTGGTTTTGGCAGTAAATGGCAGTGGGTGCTGCTTGCTTCCCTTCTGTAACTTCTGTTTCTGTAGTCCAGGCATAAAGGACACAGATGTGGTCCCTTTTGTGTGTGCATCAATTTGGAATTGGGAACAGTTTGCTTTGAAGAATCACAGTTGTGGTTGGGTAAAAAATTATTTTGTTCACATCTACGGTTTCTGCTGGTTTAGGAACATCAAACACTAAATTAGAGGAAAAATGGAACTAAAAGGCACAAATATGTTTGAAAGTCTATGCTAGTAAACAGTACCTTTAAAGTATTCCCAGCATGTCTCAATTTAGCAGTTTTCTTTGTTACTGCATTTTTAAGTTGGAGAAGTCCAACTGAATGCCATGGACTCTTTAAACATTGCTAACAGATGAATGAACTGATAGGTGAATAATTTTCATCTTCTTTTTGAAGTGAGAGAATGTTAATTTTGTCACTTACTATAGAAATGAGCACATGCTGTGCCCTATCCTTCTGCGTGGAAGGTTTGGTGTAGAATAGTAACCATGGTGCCAGCCTAAGAGTGAGAGTCGAGTTCCTGATACTTCTTGGCCAACACTTGCCACGTGGCTCGATGTGAGATATTCACCATTTGCATGTTGCAGTGTTTTCCTCCTGAAAACAAGGAACGTTAATGTTTGTTTCATTTTGGAAAGCATTTTGAGATCGTCAGATGAAATATGCCATCATCAAGGCGATTATGGTGCAGAACGATGAGAGTATTTGGAACTAGACTAACATTTGAAATTAAACATGATTAGGGTTTTTTTCTTTATGAATTATGGGTTTAATAAAAATCTGAAGTTAATTCAATAAATAAGTTGCTGCATCACTTGATATACATGTAAGATGTTGATCTTTTTCCTTTTGCAGTTAAGTTACCAACTTAAGGTGGGTATCATGTACTGCAAAGCTGGGCAAAGCACGGAAGAGGAAATGTATAATAATGAGTCAGCAGGTCCAGCCTTTGAAGAGTTTCTTCAGCTCTTGGGAGAACGAGTTCGACTCAAGGGATTTGAAAAGTATCGTGCTCAGCTGGATACGAAGAGTAAGGCTTTTTCATTTTTTCCTCTTAAGTGAGCAAAGTGCATTATATCATTGCTAATTGACTTTTTGTAGAGAGATCTTAAAAATAACCTCTTTGCTATAGGAAGACAGTTGTTTAATATTAGAAGAGAAAACAGCAAGTATGTAATGTGACCCATACCCATATGGTCTTTTGACTCTGATAATTATTGGATTTTTGCACTAATTTGGTATGAAATTATCATCAAAGCTGTAACAAGAAACAAGTAACTATGGAACCATTATCAGCATTGCAAATCCATCATGAGTGTGTTGTCTAAAGAGAGTAATCAATACAGTTGGTATGTCATAATTTTTTTAATTATATGCTAATAGACTGTCACAAAAAAGGTTTTGAGAACCCATCTATGTAACTCCACCTTGACAAGTTGATCTATTGCTGTTCTGCTGTGTCTGTTGCACGTAGTTTTTCTTATAGGCGCTTTTGTCTCACTCCTGCTATCAAATGTATTCCTCCCTCTGTGATTTTTCTTTTGAGTTATGGAAATTAAACTGATTTTGGCAGTTATAATATCAGCTTTAACAGTAAAACATAATGCAACAAAAATGCAGTGGAAAGATGATCTTGGGTGACAGTATTAAAGAAATTCCCTACTTTTGGACTCAAGCTTGTGAAATGCCTGTTTATCAGCTAGCGTATTCTATATTCAATTTACAAATCTATTTGAAAATACTCAGGGGGAAATATTGGCCTGTCTTCCTTTTCTTTGAGTATTGGAGCTAACCAGTTCCTATGGAAATCTTTTGCTATTTTGCCCACATGCAGTAAAGGAAATTAAATAAGGAGTTGATTCACAAAAGCTGAAAAGCATTCATCAACCTTGTCATGGGTCTCCTATCACAAATACAGTAACTTGCTGTGCTTTTGTGCTCCACCATTCTACCTTGTGTCCTTGATTCTTAAAGGGATCACATTGCCCTCTCCTCAGGCTGTCTTGATCAGTCTAATCATCACTCCTCAGAGGGTCATAAAACTTCCTGTGGTTTTAAACCTAATAAATACCTATTTCACACACATTTACCATTGAGCAAGCTTTCTTTTAGTTGCAATACTTATATTCGGTCTGTTGTAGTTACTCCCTTGAATGCATTTACACATGGCAGTTGTGCCTCCTCTGTGCTTGCGTGATGTTACCCTTAATAAGCCAAGTCTCTCTTACTGGTATGGGAGGGGTGGATTTCTCTGCTTCCCTCCCCCTGCAGTATTACCTGGTAACCTTCCTACGTGCTCATCTGAGTTTGAATTCAGTCTCTCTTATTTTAGTGGCTAGGATTATATACATGATTCTAGATGAGATCAAGGCAGCATCTTGCTGTAATGTTTCCTTGCCTTTACTAAAAATATACAATTTCCAGGCTGGGTTTTCCTTTTCTGCAGCTCCAAAGTGTTATTTTATCAGTTATGAAAATAAGCTAGGTCAAAAATCAAATGTGTATTAAAACAATTGTTATTTCATAGCTTCTGATTTTATATTGTGACCTCCATGTTACTTTCCGTAGTTAAAGTAGAATCCTCTCTTCCCTTTCTTCTGGCTTAGTTATTTAACACATCTTTAAAAAACCCTTTTTTGGTGTCAGTCCACACACACTGGTTTCTAGTACATGTAAATGCTGTATGATTAAGAGTTGACTCATCTGCTCAGATATGCCCATGAAAGCTGTAACTATGTCTTAAGTACTTGTTTGAAATTTTCTTCTAAACAGCAGAATTTTCCACTAATGTTTGAGTTCCTCCTTGTTGCTTCTGACTCAGGGAAATAATTCTGTCAGGTTTTGATTTTATGTACTACAATGTAGCACCTGTTGAATGGACACATATGTAAACTTTTATTGCCTGAATCTCTCATGGTTTTATGAGTTGTCTTCTAGTAATGAAGGTTTTCTATTCCATGTTGAGAGCTGACATGTCTTTTTTCACATTGCCCAGTAGACCTACCAGCTCCCTACTATATCTAAAAATACAAAAATTGAGAGGCTTTACATGAACGCTTCACTCTGATCAGAGAGGACGGGGGATGCTCTGAGTGGAAACTGCTGCTTTCATGAGGGGTTTCCTACATTTTTTTTTCAGTCAAGGTTTACAATGTCGTATGTATGGGACCTCATCAGCTAGAACTGCTTAAGAACTCTAGGTTGTCTGAAATCTTTCGGGTTATGTTGTCTGCAGGCTCACTGAGGAAACACGGGACTACGCAGCATACATGAGTTCTTAACAAGCAGGTTTAGACAGCAGCTGATTTGAACAATGGCAACAAACTTTGGTAATTTATCTTGATGGTGTTATGTTTTCCTTTCTGCCAATATGCAAAACACAGACTGAAAGTGGTGGAAGAGAATGAGGTGTTTTGGGGGCACAACACTAAGCTCTCTGAATAGCTACATTCGGAAACCCTTATTGCATATTCTGCACAGGAAATGGTCAAAAAAAAAGCTACCCTGTGGTAGGCAAAATGCTAAAGACCAGAGATGGTTGCGAGAGCTGCCCTTGGGTGTGGGGAATATGTGAACAGCAGAATCCAGACAGGCAATACATCTTCAATAGCTACCCAGATTAATCAATCGGCCTTTTCTGCCTCGGACCTAACACAGAAACGCCTGCAAAGGAGGAGGTTGTCGGTTTTACCATGACTTAGGTTTGTAGGGTTTTGTTGAAACAGCTAGGTCTGCAGCTAGGAAACGAGCCTCTCCCTTTTCCACCTCTGTGCTCTTCTGTTGCTAGGGGTCACTGTCATGAAACAGTTCTTGTGGTCTCATTACTCAGGAAATTTTCCTGCATAAAAACTCTGTTTAATGTCAGCACAGTTGATTGCCAAGATGCTCTTAAAAACAAATGTCTCTTCATTAACTTGCAAGAAAGGTCAGAGCTATGTAGGCTACTTCGCTTATTCCTTTACCTTTGACAATATTTTGCAACCTATGGAAAGCAGATGCATGATGTAAAACACGGTGAAAGGGTTTTTCAGTGTGGAGGAAAGCTGATTTGTATATGTACTCTGGAAATTTTCACAAGATGTTTTTAATTTATGCAAAGGTAGAAAAGTAAAGTTGTTCTAGCAAAAGGCAGTTTCAGAACAGTTGTTGTTCTTAGAAATTTATAGAGTTAGGGGCCTAATTGGTAAGTATCCGTAACAGAGCCAATTTTTAAAAGGAGGAATCTCATGCATCCTATTAACTGAAAGCCTATTTAAGTATATTGGATCCTTCAAGGGCTTTTGCTTTGGATCTCTGCCAGTGCCACTGTGGAAAAGAGCTGCTACTTTTAAAGTTTGTTTGTATATTTCTAGAATTACCAGAGGGGAAGCAGTCTATCTCCTGGCAGCCTGCAGACTTTGGATAGGAAATAGAGCTTGAAAATGTCATCTATCCCACGGTTGCTAGGAAGTTTATGGGCATCACTTTAAAGTAATAAGCATCACAGTAATCTTTCGAATTATAACTTCAGTCATTCTCCGTCATTTTCTAGTTGTAATGCATGCTTTATTTCCTTCCCCCACACTTAGTCTTATTTCTCAATATTTTAAATATTGAGGTAAAGAGGATCAGGTGGGTAATGCTAGGCCTGGTAACCTGGCGTGCATGTCCAGCAGGGTGGCTGGTGCAGGAAATGAAGAAGATTGGTTAATGTGAGTTGTAGGAATTTATGAATTATCTATTTGATGAAATTATAAACTTAGCTAATAATGGTAGGTTTCTGTATTAGATGTTTTTGCTGCATGACATTCGGTTAAGACATGAGAAGAATATAAAAACAGCACTGAAGAGATTATATAGATTGAAAATCTAGGGAATGAATGGACTTGAAATTGACATTTCATTCGGGGGTTGTCAATAAACCCCAGTGTTTCTAATGAAATAATACAGATCAATTATCTTTTGAACTTGTGCTATTAAACATCTTTTCAACCATGTGGAAGAATAGACTTACTGTTGGGTCGCAGACATTCGCTGGGAGACCAATAGCCACAGAAGGTCAGAGGTTCCTAGATTGCTTAAGAAGCAGAAATAAAGGATTCTGACCTCGGAAATAGCGTCTGAAAACAACTTGGACATTACAGAAGTTGAACATGAGTGCTTGATGTATCCTTGTGTATAACAGAAAGGAGGGCACGTTTGGCAGGTACTGAATTTGCACCCGTAACGAGGAAAATCTAGAAGTAAGACAGGGCTTTTTAACAGCAAAGGTAGATGGGAACAACATTAAGCTCTGAAACTTCTTGTTCTTGTGCCTTTAATTGTGAGCATTGCTGCAGTTAGTAGCAACAGCTGTTCCTTCTGTTTCATCAGTATCGTTTATTTTTTGGTTTCCTACAATTCCTTGCAACATGTTTTCCTTTGAAACACTGAGATCGTACTGGTTTTTATGCAGTTTTCTAGTGCAGAGGCTTTAAAAGCTGCTGTAGAAGCAGGCTGACAGTGAAGTCCTGTGGCTTCAATGAGGTGAATTTATCATCAGTACGCTGTTGGTATCAGTCACAGTTTTGAGCGCTGTTGGTGTTGGAAAAAACACTTATATGGGAGTCTGTTAAGACAGCCCTTGTGAAGACAGCTGAGAAACATTGGAAGGACAGAAGAATAAGGTGGATTTTTAAAGGTGAATAATGATGGAAGGAAAGAAGATCAGATAAGTCCTCAGCTAAGTAACCAAGTCCAGTAATGGGGCAAGATTGAGAAAGCAGCATCAGTAGGTATGCCATAAACTGATGGCAGGAGGGGGTATCTTCAGTGTAAAAAGGTGCTAATGAATTTGTAGGTCCCTTGGGCCTCCATTAAATATGAGGAAATCAAAGCAGATTGCAGTGCTGGCTTACAGTTCTGACCTTGACATGGTGGATCTGTTCCAGTGCGCAGTCTTGGATTTTACTGCAATGGCAGTGATTTGATTTAAAGCAAACACCTCTAATTCTTGTATTCTGGACTTGTAAGAACAAAGAAATCTGAAAGGTGAGAAAGATGCACAGTCTGTAGTGGATATGGACTTCTGTTTGTAGTTGAATAACAGGGATTTAAGCTGTGAAGTACTTGGAAATAAATGGAGTCATTAAATTTGGATTGTAGCCCTATTACCTAGTTTGCAGAACCCATGCTGTTCTGAGGAAAAAAAAAAAAAGCCACAAACTTTTCTGACTGAAATGAAGTCCATCCAGGAAAGTTGAAAGTTTGGCTAAAATGCATAGGTGGTGTTCTTGTATATTATTTGTCAGAATTGCTTTATTCTTTTCCTCTTTCGCCCCAACTCCTTTTGGGCCCCTTCTCCTCTTTTGGGGCCTTCCTTCCCCTGACTGTCTTCTTACCCACCTCCCTTTCTTTTTACACTTGCTCCCCCCTTTCCAGTTCTTTGTAATATTTTTGTATGCTCTATTTATGATAGACCATGTACAAATTAGCATATTTAATTAGACAAAAAAGCCAGTAAGGAGTTATGTTGATGTTTCTGTGACTCTCAGGTGCATCTGCCTCCTCCAGCCTGCATTGTAATGATCAGGCAGTCGGTAGAGTGCAAGATGAAATGATTCCCTTTCAGCTGTCACGCTGTTGAAATTAGCATAAAAGGAAAATATTTAGCAGTTAGCTAGTTTTTCATAATGGCAATGTTGAGTGCTGGAAAAGAGTGCCCAGCCTCCTTGAAACATTAACTGATTTTGATTTTTATTTTTTTTTTTTTATTATTATAAGAGGATTTTGGGGTTTTTTCCATGGAAATCCAAAATCTCTATTCAGCTCTAATGTAGGAAACTTTCCATTTCATTTTATGGATGGTGTTGTGGTTTTTCATTTACAGCAAAGCTACCTCAATTTAAACATTTTTAATTTGACAGTAAATGAAAACTTCTTGTCAAAGCTTATACCCAAAATCTGGGTAAATAAACTGTGTATTTATCTTATTGTAAATGCCTCATGAATCTCTAAGCTATTATCTCTTTAGTAACATAATCTCTCCGCTAATAAAAAATGCCAAGGTGTAGTATTTAGCAGCTTTTTAAAATACATTGCTATAAATAGCTGGATTATATAATATAGTAGCATGTTTATATAGCATCAAATAACCAGGATGCTTTTTTCCATATATAAATCTAGTTATTTTTTAAATTACATTTGAAAACAGGTGTTTTGCACTGTGGACAGCAGTTATATTTAATAGAATATATTCACTATTTCAGCTTTAAATGTGTTACTACTTAATGGAACATTTTTCAAGGTCTCTTTTTTGAGAGAGAGAAAGAAAAAGTAAAAACAGAAGTTCCCAATTTGTCTGTAGTCAAGTGTTGTCTGCAACCAACACTTTGTAAACTTTAATAATATCCCCTCTTCTTTTTTTCTTTCTAAACTTCATAATCCTAGTTTTTATCATTTTCTCTCCACATGGAAGTCTCTCCATCCACGTATAATTATTTTTGTGGCCTGTTTCTGGATCCCTTCTCTTTCTTCTATAACTTTTAAAATAGGGTGGCCAGAACCCAAAACAGGTGAGAGTACCTTTCATTAATATACCAGCATCATAATGTCATTGTTGTGAGCTTTTTCCATCATCAGCTGTAAGCATGCTAGCATACTATTTGGGTTTTTGACTGCACCTATCCATAAAGCACCTGTTTCAGTGAAGGTTTTATCTGACTTCATTACAGTTAATTACAGTCCTGATTTTTATGTTTAAAAGAACCGATTCTGTTCTTTCATATCCTGTGGGTTATATGTCCATTGATATTTAATTATGCATGGTATTCATTCGCAGTGTCTGTCTACCCTCCTTCCTGACGTCCTTTTCACATTCCTTATAGTTCAGTTTCATTCCAGTTAGCCTGAGATATTGGGTGGTGTCTGAAAATTACTTCGGACTTTGTTATCACTTTTCATGCTTAAATAGGCTTCCTTCAGGGTTTTCTGGAATAAATTCAGTATTCCTAACAAGTTCTTCATTGGGAAAAGTACGCAAAATTATATGTGCCATCTATGTGTCATTTGCTTTGGCAGGTGAATAAACTCTGGGTAAGTTTCTACTTGCTGACATTTCAGCTAGGATCGAGGATGAGTAGGAATTCTTGTCTTGCCTGATGATTTTCTTTGATAATAATGAAACTTTGTTTTAAAACTTTTTTTAAAATAATACTTTTATTTTCTCTTTTTTCTTTAACTGAAGCTGATTCAACGGGTACTCACTCTCTATACACAACATACAAGGACTATGAAATCATGTTCCACGTTTCTACTATGTTGCCATATACTCCAAACAACAAGCAACAGGTAAGATGGACCAATTAATTTTTCCTCTATCTCAAAAGTAGCTGAACTATTGAACATTTATGGCAACTTTTATTTGTTACTAGCAAAGAAAACACTTTAAAAATCAGAAGTATCAAAAGTGAAACTGGCCATCTCCATGTCGGGAAGATGAGCAAATCAGATCATTGTAGGTACATCATACGTAGATTTTTTTTTTTTTTTTCCCATAGGGCTGTCTTCTGTTTAATTATGCATTATTTACTGAAACTTTGATGTAAATATTATACAATTTTGTCACTAGCACATCTGTGTTACAAAAGTAAGAGTTCATATCTTATGTCAAAAGGACCATAGAGTGTTTGACGTGATTTTCAACCTTCTGCAGCAAAGTCCAGTGCACTTTAAGGATTGCATTCAGCAACTTGTAATATGCACAGAATCAGAGGTGACGAGTGGGTGGTCCAGCATGCTACACAAGAAGACATGAGACAAAATCCTTTTTTTTTGTTTTGTTTTAAAAGTTTTTATTATACCGAAAAGCTATGTAGGCTGACCTGCTTTGTTACTCTGAACTACCTGGCCTTGTTGAATATTAAGCCATCTTGTTGTGTATGATGTGTATGCATTTTACTCTAGAAACAATGTTATTTTGTGTTTCTTCAAATAAAGTAGACATTTCCTAACAATAAAAGATAACAGCATTTTTTAAGTTTGCTTTTGTACACTAAATGATATACTACTTTGTAGGTTACCTTTCTCTTTTACTATAATCTTGGATTTACTGAAAGAAACCTATCAGAAAATTATTATAGTGTGTCTTAAGGACAATGACAACTATTTTCAATATGAAATGGAACCTACTTCTGGCTTGTAAAAATGTGTGAATAGGGGAATGTTTTCCAGCTTCCATTTATCACTGATTACTCTGATATTAACAGGTTTTGTTGTCGTTTTTCCTCTTTGTTTAGCTTAAAATTTTCCCTAACAAAATCTTCCTGTATGTTACATGTAGAAATGAAATTGTTATGAAAATAAAAATGCCCGTGCCTGAAATTTATTCGATGAGTAACTAACATTCTGGTACTTGTCATATAAATCCTCAACTGTTTCAGTTTTCAGCTTGAAGTATTATTTGGAATAAAAAAAATTGAACAATAGTAATTTATAATTATGAGAAATAAATGAAGTTGTGAAAAGACTGTGTTTTAACCTATGCATCTTTTTTTCGTTTAAGCTTCTGAGAAAACGACATATTGGAAATGATATTGTGACAATAGTTTTCCAGGAGCCTGGAGCTCAACCATTCAGCCCAAAGAACATTCGATCTCACTTCCAGCACGTCTTTGTCATTGTAAGGGTGCACAGTCCCTGTACTGACAGCGTTTGTTACAGGTAAACTATTGCTATTTTCACTGAAAACATGGAATTTGAGGGCAAAGGGGGGGGTCATTCCTCTTTTAAATACTTATAATAAAATTCAACATAATGAAAGATAGGGGTTGAGGAGATTTTGGGTCGTGTGAATTTAGAACACTTTTAAAGAAATAGACACACACGAGTATGTAAAAGAAACACACCCAATGAGGTGTGTACACGCAAATGTGCATGAACATACATATAAAATCAAGCATTTGGGAATGATTTTCAAATTCCATTCTCATTTCCTTTTTATTCTCTTCATTAAGAGTATGCTAGAAGAATATTTCTATTTTGATTCTTATGAATTCACGTTTTGTTTGAATGATTTGGACATGTTCCGTTTCTGAAATTAAGACAGTGCAAAGGTATGACTAATCTTTCAGAAAGAAGCTAAGCTCTCTGAAATATTTTGTCTGAAATACCCTCATTTCATATTTCATTTCAGTCCAACAAAGAAATTCCAGAGCATTATGCAGCAAAAAAAATCTTAGTGTGACCTTAAAGTCAATATGATTAAAATAGAAAATGGTTATTGATAGTAACTATAATAAAGAATTTCAAGATGAGATTCCTATTTAGCATGTTTTTAACCATATTGAAAGCACATAGAAATAATGGTTTTGAGTTACACTTCTTTTTACGATTAATAAAACTTTTTACCTTTGTTATGTCCTGAACTCATAATGTATTTTTATTTTTGAATGTTGACTCATCTCAGCAAACTTTTCTAAAGCTTCATTATTTAAAATATGAAGTGTCAGAGTAGTGGATTTAGAGTAGTTATCTTGAAAATGAGGTAGCCTTAGAATTAACTTGTCTTTACTGAAATACCAGTCTTCACTTAAGTGATTCATTCAGTCAAGTGCTTATTTAGAGGAAGAGCTAAGTCTGCAGTGTCTGAGATGGTATATTCATGTTTTTCGAGTAAGTATAGTAAGGTTTAAAGGCTTTTCCCTCCCCATAAGTTTTCGGTAAAGCTCACACAGCACTTGTGGAACTCCTGCTGAACTCTGTATGTGTATTAAAACTCTCCTGGAGCAGGAGTATTCATTTTGATACTCATTTTAAGGCAGCTTATTGACAAATTCCACTGCTCTATAATTTATGTAGACATAGCTTGTTCTTAAACTTCTAGACGTATATTTCAGCTCTTATTCTGTACAGAAACTGATTTTGAAGTAAAGGGAAAGTAGGAAATACATATACAAGGGCTACAGATGCATTTTCCATTTGAATTGGGTATTGCAAAGAGAAAGATCTGCTTTTGGTCATTATTTTAAATAATATGACTGCATATTTTCAATTTCTTCCTTTTAAAAGGCATGGGAAAGATTTATTTTTGCTATACCGTAATAAATTTAAATATCTCAGCGTTCTATTTCTGACCTCCAGACTGCTGAATTGCTTCCATTTTTTCAAGTCTTCACAGCTATAAGAGCTGGAACCTTACTGGTTCCTGTTAGTGAATAAAGGTAGAGAATTTCAGCTGTAATGATGCTAAATTTCAAGAGGAGGGTGAGCAGGTAGCAAAAAAAACAACTTTGAGAGTGTCAGTGTGCATTTTGATACAGGAGACCACCAGAGCATTGTATGTTCTGTGTACTGTCTTTAAGATTAAAGTCCTGTCTTTTTTTGGTCCTCTCAGTGCAAACACTTGATTTAAATTTATAGAATTCCATTATGAAAAGTTTTTCTAGGAAACTTTTCAAAGTAAGTTTGACCTCTTTTTCACTGAATTATTTGGAACAGTTTCATAGATTCATAATTCTAGACAAAACAGGAAGCCATGTAGCATAAAAATGTAGTGGAATTTATATTAAAAACTACATAAAAGGAATAAAAATCAAGCACTGTCTTGGCCAGTGATTCTCCCTCCCAACTAAGATAAACAATATTTCAAAAGTCTGGCTTCTCCGTCGGCATCATTCACTTTTTAAAACTTCTATAGCATATGTTAAAGATTAAATTTTTACGCCTGTGATTCATAATATTGAAAACCTAATCAAACAAAATGTCTCATTCTTTTCCATTACATCCAGCAATTGGGTTTAACACTTAGGCTTCTGTCCCTTTGGGACCACTGATGGTGATCAAAAGTCAGATGGTTGCATCATGAGCACCCTCTGTTATATACTTTTTGATATATTGGTATACATTTGAAGGAAATACGACAGTCGGTAACATCTTTAAATATCAGTTGCCAGAAAATATAATTAGAAAAACCAAACCAACAAATAAAACACGCCACCACCCAAAACCAGAAGATAGGGTCAAAGACTGGGTGACAATTTTTATTTTTTGTTTTCCTATGTGCCCCCCCCCCAAAAGCTTTACTATTATTTCTGCAGTCTCAGTTATTGATTTTTTTGAAGGCATTTCTCTGACTATGTTTAAGGATTCAGATAAGTTAGAACAAAGTGTGAAAATAATACCAGCTAGTCTTCCAAATGAAGCATAACATACATTTCTAGTGTGTTCAGGCTCCATCCTGTTTTTCTTTATGAAACTCTATTACCGTGGTATTTTGGCCAAAATTAGTTAATGCTTTTTCAGATTTAGTTATAGATATGTAGTAAATCATCTTGAAACTGTTAGAGCATTTCTTGTCACGAAACTGTTGAAGTACATGAAGTACAGTGGTCAGTCTCTTCTTAGGACAGACTGCGAAGTGAATGATACTGGACTGGAGTGGCAAATCTTCAGTGATGCCAAATAACTCTCATCCACTTTGTATCCAAAAAGAATTGACCAAGGAGAATAGCTAACCTTGTTGGCATTGCCGAAGGCAATCTTACTGTCACTCCCTCGCTTTGCATGGAATGTAAAAGGAAGAGTTGAAAAAGAAAGCATCTACTAATAATACATGTCCCCCTAAGAAATGTCTTATTTTGAGTATTTTTGGAGTCTGCTTCTATCACTAGTATGCAATATCAGATAGTGCAATTTTCAATCCAGAAATTTAAACCATAATCAGTAGTGTGGTGTATATATGCATTCAGTCGCCAGAAGATGATTCTCACAGTGAAACTGGCCAAGGTGACTTTATTGTCTTTGTCTTTTTAATGTGTCCATTTCATCTATATTTCTAGTATTAATCTTACACTTCATGTTGCTTTCACATAAGTTAACCTTTGTAATAGTGTGTGTTAGAAATTTTCTGTTTACAGTAAAAAAACCAACAAAATTCAGAACTACCATACATGAGTGATTAGTTTATCAAAAGAGCATGATTTTGCACTTGAAGCTCTCTTTAAGCCGTGGTACTGAGGATGACTCAAAAATGCCTATATGCAAAAATAAGTGGCTTTCTGTTTATATGGTAAGGGGGACATAATCTCCACACTGGTAAGATTAAAATGTAAATATAGGCGTAGTGCTGAGAAAAGGAGAGAAAAATTGAGGGCTTAAGGAGAAAAGGAAATGTATTTTCTGTATTCAAAAACTGCTGAATTTGCATACAGTGAAACACTCTGCTTCTTCCTTATTCTTTTATTTCTTTTAGTGTTGCTGTGACAAGATCCAGAGATGTACCATCCTTTGGACCACCTATTCCAAAAGGTGTCACGTTTCCTAAATCAAACGTGTTCAGGGACTTCTTACTAGCCAAAGTCATTAATGCAGAGAATGCTGCTCATAAATCAGAAAAGTTTCGTGCGATGGCCACCAGGACCCGTCAAGAGTACTTGAAAGACTTGGCAGAGAAGAATGTCACCAACACACCTATTGACCCTTCTGGCAAGTTCCCCTTCATCTCGCTTGCTTCAAAAAAGAAAGAAAAGTCCAAGCCTTATCCAGGAGCAGAGATCTATAGTTCTGGTGCTATTGTATGGAGTGTCCATGCAAAAGACTACAGCAAGGGTATGGAAATAGACTGTCTCCTAGGCATCTCTAATGAGTTTGTAGTCCTCATTGAACAGGACACGAAAAGCGTGGTGTTCAATTGCTCCTGTCGAGATGTGATAGGGTGGACTTCAACGGACACAAATATCAAAATATTCTATGAGAGAGGTGAATGTGTTTCTTTGGAGAGCTTCATCAGCAACATTGATGATATCAAAGAGATCGTCAAAAGGCTGGAGGTTAGAATGTGTTCTCTTGTTTGGTTCCCCTTCTTTGCTTTCTCCTCTAGCCTCACTGCCAAGTAAGGCTTCGATTTAAGTAATGTTTGGGATCCCTAAAACTGTTCTAATTGTTTATCAGGAAATCTATAAGGACTTTCCTGCTTTTATTTCTCAAAATCCAATATTGCTTTCATTTTTATCAGATACCAGCCAACCTCAGATGGCTGTGTGTGTGTCAAAAATGTCTCGATATATTTTAAAAAAAAAAAAAAAAAGGCTAGCAGGGCCTACTGATGCATAAATTGCTCCCACACAACAAACAGAGGTGTCCCCTCATTTCTTTTTCCTTGTTTTCCTTCTCTTTATCTGTTTTATAGGCTTGTTGTATCTTGTTTCAAATGAAGCTGTAATATCTTTGAGACTGAGTTATTATATTGCCAGCGGGGTGCAGTTCCAATCCCTATTGCAACCTTCAGATATTCTCTGAATGCATGTTTTATACCCAGTTGTGAAAGAATGTGTTATGTTTCACTGTCTCTCCTGTAATTTCACAGCTGTAGTTGTATAATGATCAGGAAAAAAGGAAAACCAGGCCCTATTAAATTGCTCTGGATGGTACATAGAAGAGTTGTCATAGACCCCAGTTTACTGTGCTTAGTAGCTGCATGCCACCACATTCTGACTGAAAGTAATCTTAAAGTTTACTGAAACAGCTAGAAATGTAGAATGGTTGTTCGGTTACTAAAGCATAAAAGATAAAGTAGAGATGCTTGTGAAACGCTGTGTGTTTTTTCTGTTGTGTGCTGCCATGTATTTTCTAAAATTCCTGTGGTTTCAGTAAAAATTTCAAGGCAGAATGTGGATAATCAGACTGTACTGAAAATACTAGTTTGGGTGACAAGACCCATTTCAGCTGATCATGTACCCAGGACTGTGATATATATTCCTTGATCATGTCCCACCATTGTCTTGGGAGTT